>NW_015091042.1:6162162-6274662 GCF_001431845.1 Calidris pugnax
CCGCCTCCTCCTCCTCTTCTTCTCTCCTTCCCCGGGCCGTGACGCCCCTCCGCCCCGCTACCGGAGGGGCAGGGGCTTGGGAGACGCCCCCCGGGGCCGGCCCAGCCCAACCCCGAAGGTTGGCCGGGCCCCCTCCTTCTTGAGGCGGGCCGGGTCCCCCCCCCGCTTCCTGAGGCAGGCCGGCCCCGGTGTGGCAGTGCCAGCTCCGGCCACAGCTCCCGTGGCTCTGTCCCTGCCCCTCTGCCCCGGAGCCCGCTTCCCCTTGGCCTGAGGGATTGGGGGGGCGGCTTCTGGGCAGCGGCCGGGGGCGGGGGGAGCCGGGCCGATTGACCTGGGTCTCCTGGGGGGTGGCCCAGAGCCTGTTTGGTGACACTTGGTGGCCGAGGTCGGTGCTTTCTTGGGCCTCCTGGGGGGTGGCCCAGAGCCTGTTTGGTGACACTTGGTGGCCGAGGTCGGTGCTTTCTTCCTAGAGCTTCCCTCTTGGTTTTTTGGCTCCATGAGGAGACATTCGGACCCCACCTGGACACCTTCCTGTGGGACCTGCTCTGGGTGACCCTGCTCTGGCAGGGGGTTGGAGTAGATGATCTCCAAGAGGTCCCTTCCGACCTCATATCATTCCGTGTCCCTCCCCTCCCTGCTCCCGTCTGCTCCGTGGCACTTTGGGGTGGCTTTTGGAAGCGCTGGGAGCCCAAAAAGTTTCTTTATATGCTGGGGGGGTGGAGGGGGAGCTTCCAGGGAGGAATGTGCTGAGCCCTGCCCTGCCACCGGCCCCGCCTTGCCCAACACCGAGGATTAGCCCAGATTAGCGTCTCCCTGCCTTCTGTAATCGGGGTTTATCATAAGCATTTAGGAGAACAGCCTGGCTATAGGCTCTTTTTTTGGGGGGGGCTGCAAAAGGAGAGTGTCAGAGGGATGTGAAGGGAAGGGGCAGTACAGAAATTTTTCGTTGGATGCCGGGATGTGGAGGCTGCAGGACAACTTTTGGTTTAACCATTGTTTCAAGGCTGAGAGGCTTTTTTTTTTGAGTTCTTAGGGTGGCTGCTTGTCACATGGGTGACCTTGGACAAGTCTTTTCTGTTCTGCCCAAGTTTCACAGAATGATACGGAGTTGGAAGGAACCTCTGGACATCATCTAGTCCAAACCCCCTGCCAGAGCAGGTCCAACCTAGAGCAGGTTGCACAGGAACGTGTCCAGGCAGGGTTTGGAATGTCTCCAGAGAAGGAGACCTTTCACCTTTGGCAATTGGCAACTGGCTGTGCCGTGCTGGGAGTCCAGGAACTCTTCAAAGAGGAATGGTTGGGAGAGGAGGAGGATTGGGAAAGTCAGGAGGAGGGGATTTCTGATTGACAGTGTTTGGGTGGCGCAAGAGAGAGAGTGAAGGCCTGACTAGAGCGATACCGGGGATCATTATCCTTATCAACAACAACCACAGTTCTTCTAGGATGTACTCTAAAGCCAGGAGTATTTCAAGTTTGCATATTTGAGTGAGGAATTTGTGCCTCTGCCAGCATTATTTGCCTGGTCCTTCAGGATTTGAGAAACATACGTGGTTTTTTTTCTTATTTTACCCCGTTCAGCTGGGTGCTCTCCAGTTCCCAGTGGTGGGGAGCGCTCTGACCTGCTGGGTTTTGCTCTTGTGGGTGGTTGTTGCCTTTTAAGGACACTTTGCAGGAAACCATGGCCAGGGGGAGGTGGTGGAGAAACACTGCTTCTGTCCTGGGGCTCCTGTGGGGGCTGAGGCTCGTTAATACGTTAGATCTATAATCGGATGTCTATAGGAGAAGGAGGAGGAATTGTCATGATTAATTAATTAGAGGTCCTGAGAAAAGCATGAGCTTTCTGAGAAGTCTTAGATGCTATTTTGGGAGATGACAGCAGGTGGCAATATCTCCCTAAAAATTCTCATGTGGAAGAGTCTGATGCTTGTGATTTTTATTTTTTTTTTTTCTCAGGCAGCCACAAGAGGTAGCTAAAGAAGGATTTTTCCTGCTTTAAGGATCGTGTGTCCCGTCCTGGATACAGACAAGCACAGTGTATAGAAAGACCGCTTTTTTAAAATAGGGTGGGGTTTTTTGCCTTCCAAACTCTGAGCCCACTGGAGGAGATGCTGGAGCTGGGGTGATAGGAGGTGCTTAAGAGATGGTGGGATCTTGGCTTCTTACCCATTTCTTTTGGGCCTTCCCAAATCTGGTGGCATTGCTGCTGCTTTGCCTTGAGTACCAGGGACACGATGTACCTGTTCTACACCTATGAGCCACCACTTCTACAGGGGTTTTTATTGATACTGAGCTACTCTAAATGGTGCCTTTTTTGCTTTCCTATGTCTGGGTGAGTCATCACGGGCAAGACACTTTAACTTCACATTCTGTCCTGACTTAAGCTTGTGAAAAGAGACCAGTAACGCTGACTTTCTGATGCAAAATGCTCTTTGGGCAAGAAAAGCTGGACGATTGATCAATATTGTTCTGCACATATATTTTTTTTTTGTGGCTTGTCTTTGTTAGCGTGTTAAATCCCAATTGTGCTGTCAGTCCAGCACAGAGGGGTAAGGAGTGGGGGCTTGTACCATTCACCTGGCCAGGTCTCTGATGGTTGTGCTCTTCACTGCTCCCTTACCAGCTCATTTATTAGAGGAAAAAGGTCTCTTGGCCATTGTCTAATCGTGTTTGCAGGGGACTTGTCCTCTCAGAAGCCAAGAAGCAGCAAGTTCTGCTTGTACAGCCCCCTCCCATAACTGATGGGTTGTAACTGGAGGAGGAAGGGGCAAGAAAGGGACTGGTAAGGGACATACCAGCTCTTCTGCTTCTACACATCAGTGGTGCTTTGTACAGTAGGCTGTTGCTGGCAGGTTCATCTGGCTTCTCTTAGGGGCATTTTCATTGAAGGGAGGACACCTGGATGGTGTTCCCACACTAGTAGGTGAGACAGATGAGTAGGCAGTGGAACTTCTTGGCAGAAAGAAAGTGATGGAGCCCTAATGGGTACTCTGCAAAGCACGAGCTGGAAGACACCAGACTAAGCTTTAGAGGACTGTTATGGTGATGAGGAGGAGATGACCTTCCCACCTCTTTATCTCCTGCATGAGGAAATAGTTGTGCTTGTCTTATTGAACAAGAGTTCTGGGCCTCGGCTAAGTTGGGGTAAGGTTAATGTGAGAATAGCAATAGGCGTTTTGGGAGATGTTACTGCAGACTAAAGCTAAAAAGCATTAAAGAAATTCTAATCAAACAGCATATCCTGATAGCGTGTGGGGGAGAGAGAGGACATCCTCATCTTCTGCCTGATGGTGGAGAAGAAACCCTAAAAAGAGAGTGGAGTCATCAGTCAGGAAGTCTAAGCCAAAGAAGCAATTCTGACCAGATTTCCTTTCCTGTGGGCTTGAGAAGGCCATAGCTTCATATAAGCCACAAAATGATGTAAAGTTTTTTCAAAACTGGGTGGATTTTTTTTGGGTTTTTTTGGGTGGTTTGGCCATCTGACCCTTGTAGCCTTGCATCTGAAGAGAAGGCCACGTGAGGACTCTGGTGTAACCATCAGCCCGGTTAACACAAACAGTGTACTCTAAAGCCAGGAGTATTTCAAGTTTGCATATTTGAGTGAGGAATTTGTGCCTCTGCCAGCATTATTTGCCTGGTCCTTCAGGATTTGAGAAACATACGTGGTTTTTTTTCTTATTTTACCCCGTTCAGCTGGGTGCTCTCCAGTTCCCAGTGGTGGGGAGCGCTCTGACCTGCTGGGTTTTGCTCTTGTGGGTGGTTGTTGCCTTTTAAGGACACTTTGCAGGAAACCATGGCCAGGGGGAGGTGGTGGAGAAACACTGCTTCTGTCCTGGGGCTCCTGTGGGGGCTGAGGCTCGTTAATACGTTAGATCTATAATCGGATGTCTATAGGAGAAGGAGGAGGAATTGTCATGATTAATTAATTAGAGGTCCTGAGAAAAGCATGAGCTTTCTGAGAAGTCTTAGATGCTATTTTGGGAGATGACAGCAGGTGGCAATATCTCCCTAAAAATTCTCATGTGGAAGAGTCTGATGCTTGTGATTTTTATTTTTTTTTTTCTCAGGCAGCCACAAGAGGTAGCTAAAGAAGGATTTTTCCTGCTTTAAGGATCGTGTGTCCCGTCCTGGATACAGACAAGCACAGTGTATAGAAAGACCGCTTTTTTAAAATTAAGACTCTAATTAGGGTGGGGTTTTTTGCCTTCCAAACTCTGAGCCCACTGGAGGAGATGCTGGAGCTGGGGTGATAGGAGGTGCTTAAGAGATGGTGGGATCTTGGCTTCTTACCCATTTCTTTTGGGCCTTCCCAAATCTGGTGGCATTGCTGCTGCTTTGCCTTGAGTACCAGGGACACGATGTACCTGTTCTACACCTATGAGCCACCACTTCTACAGGGGTTTTTATTGATACTGAGCTACTCTAAATGGTGCCTTTTTTGCTTTCCTATGTCTGGGTGAGTCATCACGGGCAAGACACTTTAACTTCACATTCTGTCCTGACTTAAGCTTGTGAAAAGAGACCAGTAACGCTGACTTTCTGATGCAAAATGCTCTTTGGGCAAGAAAAGCTGGACGATTGATCAATATTGTTCTGCACATATATTTTTTTTTTGTGGCTTGTCTTTGTTAGCGTGTTAAATCCCAATTGTGCTGTCAGTCCAGCACAGAGGGGTAAGGAGTGGGGGCTTGTACCATTCACCTGGCCAGGTCTCTGATGGTTGTGCTTTTCACTGCTCCCTTACCAGTTAATTTATTAGAGGAAGAAGGTCTCTTGGCCATTGTCTAATCGTGTTTGCAGGAGAATTGTCCTCTCAGAAGCCAAGAAGCAGCAAGTTCTGCGTGTACAGCCCCCTCCCATAACTGATGGGTTGTAACTGGAGGAGGAAGGGGCAAGAAAGGGACTGGTAAGGGACATACCAGCTCTCCTGCACATCACTGGTGCTTTGTACAGTAGGCTGTTGCTGGCAGGTTCATCTGGCTTCTCTTAGGGGCATTTTCATTGAAGTTGCAGGGGACTTGTCCTCTCAGAAGCCAAGAAGCAGCAAGTTCTGCGTGTACAGCCCCCTCCCATAACTGATGGGTTGTAACTGGAGGAGGAAGGGGCAAGAAAGGGACTGGTAAGGGACATACCAGCTCTTCTGCTTCTACACATCAGTGGTGCTTTGTACAGTAGGCTGTTGCTGGCAGGTTCATCTGGCTTCTCTTAGGGGCATTTTCATTGAAGGGAGGACACCTGGATGGTGTTCCCACACTAGTAGGTGAGACAGATGAGTAGGCAGTGGAACTTCTTGGCAGAAAGAAAGTGATGGAGCCCTAATGGGTACTCTGCAAAGCACGAGCTGGAAGACACCAGACTAAGCTTTAGAGAGCTGTTATGGTGATGAGGAGGAGATGACCTTCCCACCTCTTTATCTCCTGCATGAGGAAATAGTTGTGCTTGTCTTATTGAACAAGAGTTCTGGGCCTCGGCTAAGTTGGGGTAAGGTTAATGTGAGAATAGCAATAGGCGTTTTGGGAGATGTTACTGCAGACTAAAGCTAAAAAGCATTAAAGAAATTCTAATCAAACAGCATATCCTGATAGCGTGTGGGGGAGAGAGAGGACATCCTCATCTTCTGCCTGATGGTGGAGAAGAAACCCTAAAAAGAGAGTGGAGTCATCAGTCAGGAAGTCTAAGCCAAAGAAGCAATTCTGACCAGATTTCCTTTCCTGTGGGCTTGAGAAGGCCATAGCTTCATATAAGCCACAAAATGATGTAAAGTTTTTTCAAAACTGGGTGGATTTTTTTGGGGTTTTTTTGGGTGGTTTGGCCATCTGACCCTTGTAGCCTTGCATCTGAAGAGAAGGCCACGTGAGGACTCTGGTGTAACCATCAGCCCGGTTAACACAAACAGTGTCGGGGAACAGGAGAAGTTTAATCACAGCGAGCAGGTGCATCACAACAAGATACAGAGTGTTTTGCTTTATTTTGTGTTTATTTTAATTTTATTTTACTTTACTTTATTCAGCATGGTATCACCTGCGTGCATGGTTAGCAGTTCTGTTTAGCTAAAGCTAAAAGCTGAGCTTGAAAGGTTTAGGAGCTGCTCGTGAGAGTGGCCCTGCTGGCCCGTGGACGATGTGTCCACACGTTATTTATATTATTGAGACTTCTGGAAGGGCCTGGGCAGGGTCTGGGATGGAGAACTGCTGAGTGCTTTCTCCTCAGCAAGAACGGGATCCTGCACGCCACAGTAATTTGTATTTATATTCAATTTGGCAACCTCCTGGCCGCCTGCTGTTGTTTGACTTCCAATTATCCTGCTACGTTATTGCCCAAGTCATCTCTCTCCAGTGACACGGGGAAGTTGTGTTCCCGTTTTGCAGGTGTCAATTGATCTATCCAGAGTAAATAAAAAGAACTGTGGTCGGAGCTGAGATTGAATCCCCATAGTTACTTCTGGATCGCTTCTCCTCGCCTTCTGCTGTTCACAAACTCAAGCAGAAATCCAGATGTAATTTTTTCCTTTTGCTTCTCGGCATAACGAGAACAAAGTACATTAACTGAATTGGCGTCTGATAGCACTGCACTTTGTTTTTCTGTTGCCACGTCGCTTTTCTGCTTGGAATTTAGCCTGCCCTGAGATTCCTTCCGCTCCCTTTTTGCCTATGTATATACCCACATCAGCGTGTTCAGAGAAAGCAACTGGTGCTTTGCAAATACATATTTTTTTTTTTAAAAAATTAATTTCTGCAGCTGATTTAAACCAGCCTGGACTGAAGACTTGCGTATGTTGTTTCATTTAGATCCCCTTCTTTTTACTGAAGCTCTCCTGTAGTAGGAGTATATGAAAAAGAGAGCTATATATGAAAGAAAATCTGGGATCAGACAGCTGGGATTGTTTAGGTTTTTATTTTCGTGAATTCTAAAATGCCCTAATTCATTCCGGTGAAACTGCGTTCACGGTCTCAGGGAGAAACAAGTAACTTCTCTCTGTTGAGAACAATTTGTTTGTGTGGTACCTTTGTAAGGGGCATATTTTATTACTGGTGTGATTATTTTCATGTTGACTTTATCCCGCTGTTCTAACCACCGTGTGAAATCTCTTCTAGAGCCTAGAAAATGAAGCTAAAGGAAATTGAGCGAACGGCTGTCCAGGCATGGAGTCCAGCAAACAACCACCCCATTTATCTAGCAACAGGTAAAAATTCTTGACAATTTGTGAAAATTAAAGGATGAATCACAGAGGGATTTGATGTAGAGTTGTATTGCCTTTATCTTTCAACAATTCCCACCTTAATAATCTCTGGGAAATTTACAAACAATACACCGAAAATATTACAGCCCTAATTGTGTTTTAAAGTGACCTGTAGAGGATTATTTGTTTGCCCAGCTTTGACACCTTAAAGGCTGGTGATTTTTTTCAAAGGGTGAATACATGGCTTTTTTAATTCTAATTTCTAATTAAGTCTGTATGAAATCTAACACCTGCCTGCTGTTAAAATTAAAACCAAATAAGGTTACTTATTTGGTATGTCTGGGGAAAAAAAGTTCATTCTAATCATGTTCATTTAAGCTTACTTTAGCTGTGTTGGTCTTCAGACATTATCATGTGGTTTGACAATCAAAGAGTAGAAATCTCTTCTCCCTAAATCATTCAATTTTCGATATTTCTGTAAAACCTTAAGTTTGTGTTTTGTTGATATTATTCATTATTCGCTATGGCTATAAAAATTCTGTTTCCCGAAGCACAACTCTTCACGGAGTTGGCGGTGGGTGAGTTTAGTGTCTGTGTAGAACCAGGAGCTTGGGTTGTCTTCCCAACATGAGACCAGCTCAGATCCATCTCCTGCCCGGGCTGTGCAGCGCTGCCATGTTGTTTCGTTGGGTGTGTTTTTTTCAGGGTTGAGTGCCAAAAGAAAGTGACAAAAGTTCAGCTGTTGCCTTAAAAGCGACATTACCATTTTTGGGGGTAGATGGTCTACTTTGTATTGTAGCATAGAATCATAGAATTGTTTGGGTTGGAAGGGAACGTAAAGATCATCCAGTTCCACCCCCTGCCCTGGGCAGGGACACCTCCCACCAGACCATAGAATGGTTTGGGTTGGAAGGGACCTTAAAGATCATCCAGTTCCAACCCCCTGCCCTGGGCAGGGACACCTCCCACCAGACCAGGTAGCTCCAAGCCCCACCCAGCCTGGCCTTGAACCCCTCCAGGGATGGGGCAGCCACAGCTTCTCTGGGCAACCTGTTCCAGTGTCTCACCACCCTCACAGGAAAGAATTTCTTCCTGATATTTAGTCTAAATCTCCCCTTTTTCAGTTAAAACCAATGGCCCTCATCCTATTGCTCAACTCCCTGATCAAGAGTCCCTCCCCATCTCTCCTGCAGCCCCTTTAGGGACTGGAAGGGGCTCTAAAGTCTCCCTGGAGCCTTTTCTTCTCCAGGCTGAACACCCCCAACTCTCTCAGCCTGTCCTCACAGAGGTGCTCCAGCCCTCTGAGCATCATTTCATCGTTTTTCAGGTGATAATGCCCCATTACCGTTTTCCAGGTGATTCCTAGAAAAATTCCCCACAGAAATTTGACTGTCCACTGTAAGTAAAGGACGTCCCATGCTCCCCAGTTTTTCTGGTCAGTGCTGCTGTTTCCAGGTGGTTGATCAATGATTGAAGAGAGGCATCTCTATATCCTCAAATCCCTTAGTTAAGCTACTAACGGAATCGTGTGGTTAGCGTTCCCTCGAGGTGGATGGAAACGATGGAAAAATGGCTTTTCATATCTTTGCAGCCTCATGAAGTCGCCTTCTGCTGTTCACAAACTCAAGCAGAAATCCAGATGTAATTTTTTCCTTTTGCTTCTCGGAGGAACAAGAACAAAGTACATTAACTGAATTGGCGTCTGATAGCACTGCACTTTGTTTTTCTGTTGCCACGTCGCTTTTCTGCTTGGAATTTAGCCTGCCCTGAGATTCCTTCCGCTCCCTTTTTGCCTATGTATATACCCACATCAGCGTGTTCAGAGAAAGCAACTGGTGCTTTGCAAATACATATTTTTTTTTTTTAAAAATTAATTTCTGCAGCTGATTTAAACCAGCCTGGACTGAAGACTTGCGTATGTTGTTTCATTTAGATCCCCTTCTTTTTACTGAAGCTCTCCTGTAGTAGGAGTATATGAAAAAGAGAGCTATATATGAAAGAAAATCTGGGATCAGACAGCTGGGATTGTTTAGGTTTTTATTTTCGTGAATTCTAAAATGCCCTAATTCATTCCAGTGAAACTGCGTTCACGGTCTCAGGGAGAAACAAGTAACTTCTCTCTGTTGAGAACAATTTGTTTGTGTGGTACCTTTGTAAGGGGCATATTTTATTACTGGTGTGATTATTTTCATGTTGACTTTATCCCGCTGTTCTAACCACCGTGTGAAATCTCTTCTAGAGCCTAGAAAATGAAGCTAAAGGAAATTGAGCGAACGGCTGTCCAGGCATGGAGTCCAGCAAACAACCACCCCATTTATCTAGCAACAGGTAAAAATTCTTGACAATTTGTGAAAATTAAAGGATGAATCACAGAGGGATTTGATGTAGAGTTGTATTGCCTTTATCTTTCAACAATTCCCACCTTAATAATCTCTGGGAAATTTACAAACAATACACCGAAAATATTACAGCCCTAATTGTGTTTTAAAGTGACCTGTAGAGGATTATTTGTTTGCCCAGCTTTGACACCTTAAAGGCTGGTGATTTTTTTCAAAGGGTGAATACATGGCTTTTTTAATTCTAATTTCTAATTAAGTCTGTATGAAATCTAACACCTGCCTGCTGTTAAAATTAAAACCAAATAAGGTTACTTATTTGGTATGTCTGGGGAAAAAAAGTTCATTCTAATCATGTTCATTTAAGCTTACTTTAGCTGTGTTGGTCTTCAGACATTATCATGTGGTTTGACAATCAAAGAGTAGAAATCTCTTCTCCCTAAATCATTCAATTTTCGATATTTCTGTAAAACCTTAAGTTTGTGTTTTGTTGATATTATTCACTATGGCTATAAAAATTCTATTTCCCGAAGCACAACTCTTCACGGAGTTGGCGGTGGGTGAGTTTAGTGTCTGTGTAGAACCAGGAGCTTGGGTTGTCTTCCCAACATGAGACCAGCTCAGATCCATCTCCTGCCCGGGTTGTGCAGCGCTGCCATGTTGTTTCGTTGGGTGTGTTTTTTTCAGGGTTGAGTGCCAAAAGAAAGTGACAAAAGTTCAGCTGTTGCCTTAAAAGCGACATTACCATTTTTGGGGGTAGATGGTCTACTTTGTATTTCTCCAATTAGGACAGATTTTTTTGATTGGACCAAAGGTCTTGGCTTCGGTCTGCTTTAGAGCAGAAACTGCATAGTTTCATAATTTTTACTGCTTTTTAGGAGTCTCTCGGGCACTTTCCATGTCATAGGCAGTTACAAAGCACCTCTGTGGTAACTGGGTGACCATTTGCTTGGCATTGTCCCATTAGGCAATGTTAAATCTATATTTAGCTTTTATTCTCTGAGCTAGGGAGAAGGAAGGAAGCCACCCCTGTGTGATTGGTAGCTCTCTGTGGGTTGTTGGAGAGTGTTTGGTTGGCTAAGGTTGGAGAACTTTTGCTGTAGACCAGGTTTAGGAGGTTTGATCAAGACACAGGGTCATGGTTGAGGAGCAGCGTACAGAAGTTTGGGATCATACTTGTAGCAGGTTTTCATGATGCAACTGCATTTGTAATTTAGATAAGGACTTAATATCACAAGCTTGGGTGGCTTGGAAGAGAGTATATGAATTATATTTATCCCAAGAAATGAAAAGTATTTGTGCAACAGTGACTGGTGCCCAGAATTTCTTGAAGAAGTTCTATTTTCAGAGTCTGTGTCATAATTGTTGGTTCCTCTTTCTGAGTTATCCAAACACCTCCTCTCTTTGAACAGTCACAACCAAGGTTGCATTGCTGATGAAGAACAGGTTTCCAGTTCCTTGCTCTTCTTGTATCCTGTGCTCTTGAAAAAAACACCCACTTGTTTTGCCCTTGTACTTCTGCTAGGAACATCTGCCCAGCAGCTGGATGCATCCTTCAGTACAAATGCCACCTTGGAGATATTCGAGGTTGACTTTAGGGATCCCTCCCTGGACATGAAGCAGAAGGGAACACTTCCTGCCTCAAACAGGTACTGGAGGCTTTTACTGACATATCCATTGGTGGAACTCTCAAGGGTGTTTCTGGTACAAGAAGGGAGAGGAGGAGATCATGTTCTTGGGATAAAAAGTGATCTTTTGGATCAAGTGACCTCTGTCTTCAAGAACTGAATGTTTTTTGTTGGCAAAAATCAACGTTGGATGTAAAAGTATAGCAGCTGGACCATTGGAGAGGTCTGAAAGAACTTACGTGGTGGCCAGTGAGGAGAGTCATTCTGCATCATGTAAATTTTCTGGGGCTAGTGATTTGTAATGAAGAGACTAGAGGCAGAGTGAAACTTGTCTTCCAGCTTTCTAAGACAAGGTGATTTCTTAGGCTCATCAGTGCGAGTGACATTTACACCCAGTGTAAAACCCAGCCTTGATTTCTAACTAGCAGTTTTTACAGTGGATAAAGGTATTTTTCAGATAATAGCTCTAGAAAAGAATACATGTAGTTCTATAATCTAATTTTATGTATAGTGTAGGTTAGAGGAGTTCACCTACCAAATCCCATATGAAGTCCTAAACATTTTAAGGAGGGGGGGAAGAAGAAAAGACCAACTAGCTCTTCCTTTGTGAGTTCCCTGTAAAAGTCTTTGGAAGGAAACTAATTTACTTTTTGCCAGGTAAAAGCCACAGATACCTTCAAAGGGAAATATTTATTTAAGGTGCAGACCGATGATTGTGTTTGATAGATCAGAACGTGGATGAGGTTTTTAGTAATAGAGAGGTTGTCTTGACTTCCACCAAATACTGTGGCCTACGCCAGCTTTATTTTCTTCTTTTTTCTAGGTTTCATAAGCTGATCTGGGGTAACTTTGGAAACGGGTCCCCGGAGTCCTCCGGGGTGATTGTTGGTGGAGGAGATAACGGTGTGCTGACAATGTACAGCGTGCACCGGATCTTGACTTCGAAAAGTGAGCCCGTAATTGGGCAAACAGAGAAGCACTCAGGTCCTGTTCGAGCTCTTGACTTCAACCCTTTCCAGGTATGCGACGTTAAGAAGTGAAAGTTAACCCTCATATTCCAAAAAATATAGTTTTCCTTCCCGTATAGAGATTTATAAACTGAAGGGTCAGTTTTGAACCTGAAAGAGACGTGGTAGTTGTGACGTAAGAGTGGTTGGGGACTCACATTTGGGTTCTGTTCACAGCTTTGCCACTGAATTCCCTTGTGACCTTATCTTTCTGCTTACCAGTGGCAGCTCTCATCTGACTTCAGAAGCTTTTGTGGTGTTTTTTTACTTACATTTATTTTGAAGAAATCTGTCCTTTTTCCCTGTGAAACCCACCTGAGCTTTTCTTTTTTTTCTACAGAGTAACCTCTTGGCTTCTGGAGCCAACGATTCTGAAATTTTCATCTGGGACTTGAATAACTTCAGTGTGCCTATGACTCCAGGGGCTAAATCACAGGTAAAAGAGTTTTCCTCTGGGTAACACCCTTGCAGTTTTGTATCCCAGTAGGCAAAAAGGTGTGAGTGTGCGGAATCATCCTGGTCTAGTCAGTCTGTGAAGGTGAGGGGAATGATCTTGATGTCCACCAGGAGAAAGATGAATCAGAACTTACTGATCATCTTCCTGTTGCGGAGGTGGAAAGAGTGTTATAAGGGCAGGGAAGGTGGGCTGGCAAGCCCTGGAAGGATGCACTTTGTCGTGGATGGGTAAGCTCTTTGTGGATTTGAATCAAGTAACTGACCAGTTTATCTTGTGATCCAGCTGGGGCATGTGTCGTGGATTACAAAGGCTTATTGGACCTTCTCTGAGGAATGACTTTACTTCAGGCTTCAGCTGAAGCTTTTTGTATCTCACGAAAGTAATATCCCTAGCAGAGCCAATGAACCATTTAATGCATCTTGGCTATTACTCATGGATAATGTTTCCTGGGTTTGAAGAGCAAGAAGCATCTGATATTGATAATGTTATTCAGGGCGATCAACTCCTAAAAGTGAAAAAATCATAGTAAACTTGCCTAAAAGCAGGCCAAGTTTTTCCTCCAATAAGCCTGCCATTTGTCTTCTTGCCTATCTCCTGCATTGCAGTAGATACTGTAACGGCAATTAGCCTTGAAAGCTTCATCATCTTCCATCCCACTGCACTCCTGAGATCTTGCACAAGGTCATCTTTCCATTTAAGTTCATCCCAGAAGTCAGGGTAGAAGCCTTGATGTTCTCTCAGCTGCAGTTCGCTCTGCGCTGATTTAGGGCACATTTGGCCAATGCAGAATCCAATACCTGCTCCCAAAATGCAAATGTGCTTTGTGTAGCATAGAATCATAGAATTGTTTGGGTTGGAAGGGAACGTAAAGATCATCAAGTTCCAACCCCCTGCTCTAAGGAGGGACACCTCCCACCAGACCAGGTTGCTCAAAGCCCCATCCAGCCTGGCCTTGAACCCCTCCAGGGATGGGGCAGCCACAGCTTCTCTGGGCAACCTGTTCCAGTGTCTCACCACCCTCACAGGAAAGAATTTCTTCCTGATATTTAGTCTAAATCTCCCCTTTTTCAGTTAAAACCAATGGCCCTCATCCTATTGCTCAACTCCCTGATCAAGAGTCCCTCCCCATCTCTCCTGCAGCCCCTTTAGGGACTGGAAGGGGCTCTAAAGTCTCCCTGGAGCCTTTTCTTCTCCAGGCTGAACACCCCCAACTCTCTCAGCCTGTCCTCACAGAGGTGCTCCAGCCCTCTGAGCATCATTTCATCGTTTTTCAGGTGATAATGCCCCATTACCGTTTTCCAGGTGATTCCTAGAAAAATTCCCCACAGAAATTTGACTGTCCACTGTAAGTAAAGGACGTCCCATGCTCCCCAGTTTTTCTGGTCAGTGCTGCTGTTTCCAGGTGGTTGATCAATGATTGAAGAGAGGCATCTCTATATCCTCAAATCCCTTAGTTAAGCTACTAACGGAATTGTGTGGTTAGTGTTCCCTCAAGGTGGGAATGATGGAAAAGTGGCTTTTCATATCTTTGCAGCCTCATGAAGACATCAGTGCAGTCTCCTGGAATCGCCAGGTGCAGCACATCCTCTCCTCCGCTCACCCCAGCGGCAAGGCTGTGGTTTGGGACCTCAGGAAGAACGAGCCCATCATCAAAGTCAGCGACCACAGCAACAGAGTGAGTGGAGAGGAAAGACTCTGGGATTAGCTCACAACATGGGACTGCAAAGAAATGGCACAGGCTCTTGGGATCAAGCTTTAGTTTATTATGGGAGCTGGTTGGGTTCGTTCTCTTGGAGCTGTAGCATCAAAACACCTCTCTCTCTTTTCCCCTAAGGAAATGGAGGCTTGTTCCTAAAAGTAGGACACCCTTGCATTCAGTTTCTAAGTTCACAGCTCATCTATGAGAATCCTCCTGCATTTTAATCCCAGCTGTCTTCCTGCATCAACTTTGAACTAGTCCTTTGACTGTATGGTTAGTGGGTTTTTTTGCTGTGTAGGGGAAGGTAGAAATTCTTGCTTCCCACAGCAAAACATTGCCAGGCTTGCTTTATGTCAAAAATTCCAGGCGAGTTAAGCCCAGAATGCTGTGGAGCTGGGCCATTTGTGCTGTTGCCAGCTTGCTTTGCTGAATTTTTGGCTATTTTTGTCCTTAGATGCATTGCTCAGGAATGGCCTGGCATCCAGAAGTTGCAACCCAGCTAGTCCTTTCCTCCGAGGATGACCGCTTGCCAGTGATCCAAATATGGGACTTACGTTTCGCTACCTCTCCTTTGAGCCAGCTGGAAGGGCACACGAGGTGAGGGCCTGCTCCTTGTGTTGCCTTTTCAAACATCTTTAAAAGCTCCACATCTGGGAAACTAGACTTATCAAAAAAAAATCATAGTTCTCCTAGGCCTGTTTTTTTTCAAGCATCTCCATCTTTAAAAGCTCCACATCTGGGAGACTGGACTTAACAAATAAAAAAAATCATAGTTCTCCTAGGCCTGTTTTGTTTCACAGATGAATCTGGTTGAGGGTAGAGATGAGAACTAGCATTTCTGAGCTTAAGCAGCATTTCTACTGCTTTCTTGGTGACAGGGTATAAAATATGACTGATCTTTTTGGGTTTTTTCTATCTATTTTAGGGGAGTTCTTTCTGTCTCCTGGTGCCAGGCTGACCCTGAACTGCTGTTGAGTAGCGCCAAAGACAACCGGATCTTGTGTTGGAACCCAAGTATGGGGGAGGTACATAATCACAGCTATAAGTACACATGCTCTGCTTTATAGAGAGTTTTGTGCCTACGTTTGTGTCCCTTCTCTGTATCCTCGGGGAGTGCCAATGTGATTTCCTCCAGCATGTTTTCTGCACTCCTCCTTTCTAGAGTCAATGAGAGTGTTGTCTATAACCAGACCATAAACAACAGAGACAGGCAGAGATTTTTTTCTCTGATATATCCATGTCCAGAGATCGTAGAGGGAAGAAAGCTTTAATTAAAAGTTTCAGCTAATTATGATTACTCTTGCTATGTTCACACATTTAGTGTTCTCAGTGCCCATTTGTTTCTTCTTCCTTCTCCTGGGGTAGGAAATTTTTAGGCACGAAGCTTGACAGAAAATGAGGAGCATTTGTTAGGGTCATTAAGAGGGGAATGATGTAATTAAATATGTGTGTAAACTTTATTCATAGTACAGTGGTTTCACGTGTGTGTGCTTATCTAGTCATGTATCTCAAAATTCCCATCTTTGATATATTTTGGTATCACCTGAATTAAAATAGGACTGTACAGAACCAATTTTTCTACACACCTACTTGTTCAATGCTGAATTTCTGGATAAAACTGAATTTTGAACTTTGAACAACTTTAATGCAGCTGACCTTGATGATAGCATGGGGAAAAGTACTCTAACGATACTGAACAAAGTCCAGCTGGGAGCCCCAGCCTGGATTCATTTCATGGGACAATTTCACTTGCCTGACCAACTTTGCCTTGGAAATGTGGGAAAAAAAAATTAATCTATTTTCATAAAATGCATGAAATGCTGCTATTGTGGTTTCATGGGATTTGATGCTCGCTCTGTACAGATGCCTAGTGGTTAGAAGAGAATTAGGCTTTGAAACATTCCTGAAGTCTTAATTTTTACTAAGGTCTTTTCACTGCATTTTAGCAGCAAAAAAAATTAAACAGTTTTAATGCAGCTGGCTCATCTTTGTGCATGATGCTGTAGATTTGCAGAGTCTTTTTTTCATGATAAAAAAATTGGGAAGGTTTTCAATAGTAAGGACAGTGCAGTTATACAGAATGGCTGATCTGGTGAGTTTGGGCTTTTTTTTCACATGATACACAAATGGGGAATGTTTTCAATAGTAAGGACAGTGCAATTATACAGAATGGCTGATCTGGTGAGTTTGGGGCAAGGCTTGGTTTCTTTGGTTTTGGGGGATATTTGAGGTTTTTTTGGTCATTTGTGTTGCCTTTTTTGGTTTTTTGTTTGTGTGTGTGTTTTGTTTTGTGTTTTTTTAATGTAGCAATGAATTTTTTAGTATAAATAAATGCAAGGCTTTATACCTGGGAGCAGAAAACGCCGATTGTGTTCCCCCAGAGGAGGAAGCTGTGATTCTCTGTGCTTTGTGCCTGTCAGGCAGAAAGGAAATCTCTCCCTTTTACAAACTGGAGGCTCAAAGTCAAGGTTGTGTTAGTGAGTTGCCCAACATCAGGCAGGAAGCCTGTGACTGGGCCATGAACTGAACTTTGGATTTCTGAGTGCTGGACCAGAAGCTTGTTGGCTGCAATATCCTTCATAGTTCATCTGCAGCAATTACAGGCCTCTTTTGTTGTTCTGCTTTTTCCTGTAGGCTTTTATTTTCCTTGTGAAATTTGTTATTCCAGACTATCCTTTCTGCTTACATGTTCTTGCTCATGACACCTTGCCTTTTGGTTTTCTGGTGTTGTTTTGTGGTGTGTCTCCCCCTTGGTTAACTGCAGGTGTGACAGCACTTGTTACTTTTGCATTTTGGTAAAAAAACAGAATACTGTAGTATAAAAGCTTTCTGCTGTTTGGGCTCAATGTGCAATAGCAGAGGGCTTCTACCCTCCTGCTCCACTCTGGTGAGACCCCACCTGGAGCACTGCGTCCAGTCTTTTTGGAGTCCTTAGCACAGGAAGGACATGGACCTGTTGGAATGGGTCCAGCAGAGGGCCAAGATGCTCAGAGGGCTGGAGCCCCTCTGCTGTGAGGACAGGCTGAGAGATTTGGGGTTGTTCAGCCTCAAGAAGAAAAGGCTCCAGGGAGACCTTAGAGCCCCTTCCAGTCCCTAAAGGGGCTCCAGGAGAGATGGGGAGGGACTCTTGATCAGGGAGTGGAGCCATAGGATGAGGGGGAATGGTTTTCAACTGGAAGAGGGGAGATATAGATGAGATATGAGGAAGAAATTCATTCCTGTGAGATACTGGAACGGCTTGGCCAAAGATGCTATGGCTGCCCCATCCCTGGAGGTGTTCAGGGCCAGACTGGATGGGGCTTTGAGCAACCTGGTCTGGTGGGAGGTGTCCCTGCCCAGGGCAGGGGTGTTGGAACTGGATGATCTTGAAGGTCCCTTCCAACCCAAACCATTCTATGATTATATAACTCACTTGCAATGTGTCCTTCAAGAAGCAAAACTAAGAGACTTGTGTAGAACGGTGATAGGTAAATAAAGTGTGACACACTTGCTGTGGGCAAGTAATTTGGGGAGAGTGGGGAACTCTTCATGTCCTGCTTCTGCTTTCTCTCTTTCTGTGATAGGTGGTTTACGAGTTGCCCATCCGGAGCCAGTGGTGCTTTGATGTCCAGTGGTGTCCAAGGAATCCTTCAGTCTTCTCTGCTGCCACTTTTGATGGGTGGATCAACGTTTATTCTGTGATGGGGGGGAACTTAGAAGCTCAGCAGAAGACACAGGCTGACAAGGTAAAGTCCTGGGAACATGTTACAGCTCGACAGGTTGGCAATTGCTCACCTGACTTCTGAGACCATTAGAATACATGTGTAACAGGGTGATTTTTAAGTGTTGCAGTCTGTCCCACCCCCAAGGATGTTCAGCTGGATGGTGTGGGACCCAGAAGCTACCTGTGTGGGGACTTAATAGCCACCAAGTCCCAGAGGGACTATGTTGCCCCTTGATAAAGGTGTTATTTCAATATTTCTTGTTAAAATTCATTAAAATGTGTAAAAAGAACCAAGATCAAGTGCAGTTTTGGAGATACATATATTTTAGTACTACTAGACTACCAATAAAGCAGCACACCTGTTAGAGCACCAAGCTTGTCTGGTCATTAAGTTAAAATTAAATACATTGATATTGATTAATGCAACATGTTATTCTTCATTAGTTCAGAAAAGAATTTTAAAATGGTGCTTATAAGCCACTATTAGTGATTTTCCTCACTTGACTATAACTTGGTGCATGTTTATGTTTTGATACTGAAACCCATTACTTGGCTGATGAATAGAGGGGCAAACTCTGAACAGATTAAATGGCAGTAGTGTCTAAAATTCTAATTTTAATCTGGTGTCTAGTCTTTTCATTCCCTTCCTCTCTCCAAGCTTTACAATAAAGGTTTTAAGAGAATACATACGAGCTGGCTTAAGTGTTATTTATATAGTCATTTATAACTGACCGAGTTCAGTTTCGTAGGATTTGCAAAAGAAGAAAATAACTTTATTGAGCAACAGCTGTAGGAGATTAAGGATTTATTTAACCCAGGGAGAATTTTCTTTATGTCCATTCTTAGTGTGCACGTGCCGCACTTCCACTCTTCAAAACTGGAGAATGGTGGGGTAGAGTGATTCCTCGATAAATAGAACAGCAAGTAAGAACAAAAATAGGAGGAGATAATTACAGTGATGGAGGCGGGGAGTTCATGACCAAAAGAACTCTTTTCTGTGGATTCCACAGACAGAAACTCTGTTGAAGACCTGGTGGTTGATGTTACCTGTATCCTGGTAGCATGTGTTTATTTTTTGAAGGTTTAGGGTGATGGATCTGTTTTCTCCCAGGAAAGGCTGGAAAAACAAAAGATGTAGTTCTTTCCTGTGATTTTTTGTTTGGCAACTTTAGCTTGATGAGCCTCGTGTTGCTTCTTTTCAGGTATGCTGTGTTTTGGAGCTCTGCCCTATGATCCAGTCAAACTTGAACAGGGTTATCTCTAAGCAAACAACACATCTATGCCAACGATGTTAAAAATTAAGAATGCTTATGAACAGCACTGTGTGTGTGTGCCCTCACTGGCTTCCTAAATGTCAGAAATCCAGATCAGAGGCCCCTTTTGACACACTCTCGTCTAAGCAAGAAAGTCTGGAGAGATTATTTCACCAGCCTCCTCTAAGCTATAAAAACTCAAGACAGTCCTTAAAACTGACCCCTTTGAAAGACCCCAGCGACAGAAGGGGAGTCAGCATTCCTCTGTGAGCACAACAAGGAATAAGTTGTACAACTTTCCACCATATGTTGTCACTGTCTTGCATAAAACGAGTTGTTTTGTAACTCTTGTGTTTATGAGCTGGGTGCTAGGCCAGGCAGTGTTTGTTGGGGAGTTTGCATCTTGCTAAGGGAAAATTACTTGAAAAAAAACTCTCAAGGTGAAGCTTTCTTGAGAAATAATTTCTGGAACTGTTTGGAAATGCCGTTTGTCTCACATAGAGGCTTGGTGGTGTTCCAGGAAGAGGTGCTGTCATAGCCTTTTTCTTCATCAGCAGGAAAAGTAACTAATTCAGAAAGCAATTTCCATCTGATTCTAGATCTCTTCCTCCTTCAACAACCTGGATCCCTTTGGCACCGGGCAGATCCTTCCTCCCCTGCAGGTGCCAGAACAAGTAGCTCAGACCACCTTGATTCCACCATTGAAGAGGCCACCCAAGTGGATTCGCAGACCTGTGGGGGTTTCCTTTGCAGTAAGTGAACGGAGCTTCTTTAATTTAAAATGTGATAGATGTGGTGTCTTGTGACACAGTCCTTGTCTTTGACTAGAGAAACCTTTTAATCTTCCTGTTGGTAGTTTTTTTTAAATGCCTGTTTAAGGTGCAGTGTGGTGTCCCATGGAGCAAAGCTCTTTTGCTTAACGTTCATATATATTTCCAACAATGGAGATCCTGTAACAGAGAATGGGAGGTTATAAGTATGAAGCTCTTTTCCTTAACGTTCATATATATTTCCAACAAGAGAGAGTCCTGTAACAGAGAATGGGAGGTTATAAGTAAGAATTAACAAAGCTAAGGAAGACTCATAAATGCATGTCACACAAAAGGGTGTGTCATGCATTCCCTTTCTCCGCTGTCTCTCCTTCCTATCCAGGTATTTAATTTTCTTCACCTCCTTGCTCCTAAATCGAAAGGCTGAACTGTTCTTTTAGCCTGTGGCTTGACTTGTTATCTGTCTGTCCAGTGCCTGCCATTCACAGGATAGTTTTTATCACTGCAGCCTGCCTCTCTGTGTCTGAAAAGAACAGAGAGTTCCAAATGGTGCTTTTTCCTCTGTTCCTGTCTGGCATTTGCAATCGGCGAGGCCTGATAACTGTGACACTTATGTGCTATCAGCCTTCAGCTGAAGGACTTGTGACGTGGACTCCCTTGGTGTCCCTACCACCCATACACATTAAACAGTGTAGGTTCCTTGTGACCACACCTGGAGCTTGAGTCCACCTTGCTGAATGAAGAGCAAAGTGAGTTGCTGTTACTTTGGTTGACAAGAATGCTCACTGTCTTAATGTCTCCCTCTCTCTTTCTCAGTTTGGAGGAAAACTCATTTCCTTTGGACTTACCAAAGCTCCTGGACAGCAAATGCAGCAGGCTTACCCACACCAGGTCTTCATCAGTCAAGTCACCACTGAAACTGAATTCCTGCTCCGATCCAGAGAACTGCAGATGGCCTTGCAGTCAGGGAACCTCCTCGATTACTGCCAGGGCAAGATCCAGACAGCCAAGTTGCCATTTGATGAGAACCTTTGGAACTTTTTGAAGGTAGGATGTCTGTGGTGAAACACAGAGGTCAGTTCTTTTATGGTCCTGGGATGGAATGTGTGCATTATGGTCCTCTCTAGCCCTTCATATTCCTGTTCTTTAAGATATAAAATGGAATGGAATAGGCTAGTTAGTTATTTGTCTAAAGAAAAGGTTTTGCAGTTGAGGTCTTGGAGGTTGCCTCATTTTTCAGTAGGAATGGCCTTTTTCGTGGACTCATTTGGACTTCCTAGCAAGGAATTTCTCATCTCAACCCACAGCGAAGTTACCTGTGGCGCTTTACTGTTATTATTTCTCAAAACAAAGTCCAAGTGCATAATGAGATTCCCCAGTAAAGTGGTGGCATGAGGACTGACTGTAGCCCTACAGGGGAAGATGGTTTCATTCACAATTTGGTAGTATGAAGGAGTTCAGTAATGAGGAGTGGCCACCTTTCTGGAGGGGCAGGCTTAGCCTTGGTGGTGTTTTACGGATACTGACAGGCAGACTCTGTGTGGGGCAAAATATTTGGGATCTTGTTTGTATTTTCAGACAGTCCAGTGACAGGACAAAGGGCAACAGGCACAAACTTTGAATATAGGAAGTTCCGCCTAAACATGAGGAGGAACTTCTTTCCTGTGAGGGTGGCAGAGCCCTGGAAGAGGCTGCCCAGAGAGGTGGTGGAGTCTCCTCTGGAGACGTTCCAAACCCACCTGGACACGTTCCTGTGCAACCTGCTCTGGGTGACCCTGCTCTGGCAGGGGGTTGGAGTGGATGATCTCCAGAGGTTCCTTCCAACCCCATATCATTCTGTGATTGGATTTGCATGGGGAATCATCTCTTTTGAACAGGATGGCCAGGTCTTGTCTAGGTGGTGACAGGTCTCCATTGGATTTGCACGGGGAGTCATCTCTCTTGAACAGGATGGCCATGTCTTGTCTAGGTGGTGACAGGTCTCCATTTCAAGAGTCATTGTAGCAGTGTCTTCAGCTGCGTTGGATGAGATATGCCAAACTGTCCTTCTAGTGAATTTTCATAATCCAGCTGGCCCATGGTCCTGTGAGACCACTCCAGCACATACAAGTTCTGTTACTATTGATTGTCTTGAACTACAAAATAAGTTCCTGTACAAAAGACTGTCCTGCACAACCACTTCTGCATCTGCAAGAGCAGTTTCTAGTGACTGTTTACAAGTATCTTATCCACGTACAGTTTGATCAGTTCTGTCGTAAGAACAGCCTGGGACTTCCTGAGACAGATCCTCCTCGCAGAATGTTAATCATGATTAAAGCATACAAATAACACCTGTCAGTTAGGCGGTGTGGAAATCTCTGGGACTGTCTGAAATCTCCACCCAGGGAGCTTCTGCAACAATTAGTTAACTAATTTTTGCGAAGCCAGCTAGGAGTTCAAGGCAGACACCTCGTCTCCGTTTTGTCCGGACTCAAATCAGTTCATCTCTCTATGCAGAGATTAATTTGGCAATTCGTGGACCATCCAGGAGATTAATGACTGAGTACACCAAGTATGTGTACAGTCATAGCCCTGATATGCAGTTGTACCTCAGTTGTAACTATGTGACAAACTTAAATTTCACCCTTTTATCGTGACTTTTATCACAACTTAAATTCCATAGATTTTCCCAGTCGTCACTAGGTGGACTTGTCATAGTTGAGATTTAAATTCCTTCGATTTTCCCACAGTCGTCACTAGGTGGACTTGTCATAGTTGAGCTCCTTATCTATAAACTGAGTCTAAACTAAGCTTTGCAGAAGCAGCCAACCCTTGGCAGGATGTAGATGTCTAGGATTTTACATGTTTTCATGTCTTTTTCAATATCCTTTGGGACTCAGGTGAATCTGGAGCAGGAGTCCAGGACTAAACTCCTCAAGCTGCTGGGCTACAATAAGGAGGATCTGCAAAAGAAGGTAAGGGGTCTTTCCAGTAGAGAAAAACCTTTACAAGGTTTTTGAGACTAAAGCTCCTGCAGGAGAGTTCTAGGCTCCCTGCTGGAAATGAGTGAGTGATCTCACAGCACACAAAATACCAAACTATGACATTTCAGCGAAGAGGCACCTTGAGTATCCCCCATTAAAAAGCAAATGTGGGCATTTTTTAAGGGTATAACTGTAGCTGTACTGCATGAAACCCAAAAGGAGCCCAGTTATCTTGTTTTGAGGTGTTGGTGCTCTGGGAAGCATATAACAACAGTGCAATTGTGAGAGCTTCTCCCTGGCATCCAGCTCTCTGCATCTCAGGGGATTCCTCAGCCAGAAAGAAGGTGACAGATGAAGACAGTCTGGCCATAGCAGTGATGGAGCTGCAGGGGAGGAAACTCTTGCAGCAGCATGGACAATCCTCTGAGAAGGATAACTAACCTCTGACAGGCAGCCAGCCAGGAATAGGGAGAGGTGTGGAACTTTTCCAAACAGGTGAAAGAGCTGGGGGAATTGTGTCCGGGGTTTGCCAGTCACTTGGTGGCTTGTAACTTTGAGAGGGGCTTCGCTCTGAATGTCTGTTACTTTCCTAGATTGCCTCGTGTCTGAGTAATGGGATCCCAGATAAACAGCCCCTTCCTGAGGGAGATGAGACAAACGCTGCGCAGCCGGATCAGGTATGTCCCGGACATCCTGCCAATCTGGGAGAGCAGGGAAGGAACGGGAAGGTTTCATTCAGACCCTCACAGGGTCAGACCAAACGGTCCCTTCTGGCTTTAAAACAAATCAGGGAGTGATGAAGAGGGAGTCCTGGCTGTTAACACTGCGAGGAGGCTTTGCTTCACCAGCGCTGATTTCTTCAGCGGTACAATTAGCCTCACCCCAGCTTAACTTCATGCTCCAGTTCTGGATTTCCTCTCTGAAGCTTCTGCTGTGGTATTTCTTTTGCATTTCTTTCCCTTTCACTTCTATCCTTTGAAACGTGTTCTCATGGAATTTGGGGATGTCCCTCTTCGGATGCCTCCCAAGGCCTGATTCACCACATGCTGTAAATTTTGCTCTTCTAAGGTATCTAAAACTGCTACGCTCAAATCAATAATCTTCTTCACAAACCTTAAACACTCGCTGAGATATTCTAGGGATAGCAGTTGTGTCCTGCATTTCAGTAGAGCACCGAGCATGGCTGTGATCCCACCTCTTAATTCCAGATATCACTTGTTGGGCTTGTCTCTGTTCCATCCATAATTATTCAGCTTTGCTCAAGAGCTGGCAGTTGAGTTGATGAACACTGGCCACCAACACTGTTGACGTTGCATGGTGGATTTCCAAGTTGAAATCAGATTTGTATAAGCAACCTGATGGAGAGGAGCCCCATCCCACCCTCTAGTCCATTAAACCATTTTGGGCAGGATCTGTGTGTTCAATGAATTAATTGACTTCTTGCACTCTTTGCACAGCTTTTGGTAAATTCCAGTGATGATGATGTAGCTGCTGTTTCCTCCTCTTCAGCCTTTTTCGACAACCTCGTCCCACAGAATATGAGCACGTTGGAGATTCCTGTCACAGAAGGTATGTTGCATGAAATATGTTTCTGCGCTCTTAGGAAAAGGAGAGAGGAGGGAAAACCAGAAAATCGGAGAGATCAAGGAGAATCTGGTCCACTTCAGCAGATGGATACTTCTAAAAGACATGACCTATCCCAGTGTCATGTGGCATCTCTCAGCATCATGCAAAGAAATACTCTTTGCAGATAAGAGACCCGTTAAAAATATAAACACATCTTCTAGATGATGGAAGACTTCATGTCAAGTCAGAGGATTTTTTTTAAAGTGCAAAACCTGATTTGACTTTCTAAATCTTCTTTTAGCTGGGCTTCCCTGTTTTTTTACTGCTTAGTTTTTAAAACGAGCAACCTGAGCGCACCTGGGTGATGCCCCTGTGGGTTGACTCTGCTTCTCACCCCTGTAGATACGGACGGACTCATCAGCCAGAGAGACCAAGGAGAATCTGGTGCACTCCAGCAGATGGATACTTCTAAAAGACATGACCTATCCCAGTGTCACGTGGCATCTCTCGGCATCATGCAAAGAAATACTCTTTGCAGATAAGAGACCCGTTAAAAATATAAACACATCTTCTAGATGATGGAAGACTTCATGTCAAGCCAGAGGAGTTTTTTTAAAGTGCAAAACCTGATTTGACTTTCTAAATCTTCTTTTAGCTGGGCTTCCTTGTTTTTTTACTGCCTAGTTTTTAAAGTGAGCGGCTTCAGCGCACCTGGGTGATGTCCCTGTGGGTTGACTCTGCTTCTTACCCCTGTAGATACGGACGGACTCATCAGCCAAGCCCTGCTTTTGGGGAATTTTGAGAGTGCTGTGGAGCTGTGCATGCGGGCAGAGCGCTTTGCTGATGCCATCATCTTGGCTATAGCTGGTGGGGAGAACCTCCTGAAGGAGACCCAGAAGCGCTACTTTGCCAAGCGTAAGACCAAGCTCTCCCTGGTAAGTGACAGTTTTGTGCACCCTCTGAGCAGGGGAAGGTGTGTGATATCTTGGCAGGTGTTTGAATGTGTGTGGAAATACTTTGGCAGAAAGTAGAATGTTAGCAGAGTCTGTGCATCTCCTCTTGGCTAGACATTTACTCTCATTTCTTGGTATTTTTATGACAACTTCATGTTGCCCATCTAGCACGCCTGTGTTTTCTGTTCCTGTCTTTTAATCTTCTGCTTCAGCTCCCGATGCTTGTAACCTTTGACATGTATTACCCTTTCACAGCTCTGCTCAGAAGGTCCTACTTTATTAATAAACAAATGAGGTAGCGTAACAGGGGTCGGGGTATCAACACTATATTCCCACTATAATAGCTGCTCTGTAACAGGGTGTGTGTTAGATCTTTAGTCTTGCCTAGTGTGCCTGTTTCCATATTCTTTTAAGTGCTTTGTTGGGCTTTTTTACTTTCTTTAGCAGAACTTAGTTCCAATTACTGTTAATATTGGGGTGCTGAGATTAAGGGACCTCAATGTACAGTGAGGTCATTGCTGCAGAGGGGGAAGTGTGCCTTGAAAGTGAGCTCTCCCTCTGGGTGCCCTTAAACATTCAGCTTATCTTTGTCCTCAGTGACCAACAGGCCTTCTCCTTCCTTTACAGCTGCTTTCCTCCATCGTGCAGCAGAACTGGCAAGACATCGTTTGCACGTGTGATCTACAGAGCTGGAAGGAGGCACTGGCCATCTTGTTAACATACTCCAAGCACGAGGACTACACTCAACTCTGTGGTATGCAGCCTACTACGTTCTGATACGTATGATTTGGGGGTAGATTTAGACTAGATATAAGGAAGAAAGTTTTCATAATGAGGGTGGTGAAACACTGGAACAGGTTACCCAGAGAGGTGGTAGATGCCCCATCCCTGGAAACATTCAAGGTCAGGTTGGATGGGGCTCTCAGCAACCTGATCTAGTTGAAGATATTCCTGCAGATATTTCTAGGTGACTTCTAAAGGTCCCTTCCAATTCAAACTGTTCTGTGATTGATCCAGTTTCCCTCAGGGGAGGGCAAGGGGATATTTATTGTTTTATTCTGGGGAGAAAGGAATTTCCTTGGCAGTAAAAGGTCAGGTGGCTTCACTCCATCTGAAAGAGTTTTACCATTCTGGCACATTCCCCTCCCTGTTAAGCTCAGAAACGGGGGTTAATGAATGTTTGATGGGTTCAGTGGTTTCCTCAGTCCTGTTAATAGTCCAGCATGATTGTTATGAGAGTCAGAGTTAGCCAACGATCTAGTGACTGAACCTGCTGAAGTTACTCACGTTCCTTAGCTGGGAACTAGTTCCTGGCTGATGGGAGCAGCTCTGTGCTGTTGGAGAAATGCCAGCATTTTAAACAAGTAAAGTGACACAACTTGAAATGCCAGAAAACATGACATCTTTTACAGAGCACGTTGTAAGGGTGGAAAGTGGCAGTGGTGATAGTGAGACAGCTCCAGCTCACCTTTATCTCCAAGCATTTGCTAAACATTGACAACTACCAGATTAATAACTGTTCCTGATTCTGGACACTGCTGTTGCCTGGAGATTCCCACACCTCTTTGGGAAAAAAAAAAAGTGTTGGATTTTTTAATCTGCCATTTTTAAGAGTTTTTCTTTTTTGTAGGTCTGGGCAGATATAAAAAAAAAAAGGCAGGTATATATAAAAATTACTTCTTTTTTCAACCAAGTTGGCTTTGGGATTCCTCAATGATGCCCATTTCTCTGTGTTACCCAAAAATTAGGTGCAGATCCAAAGCTGTCACATAAAAAAATTAGCAGGTATATATAAAAATTCCTTCTTTTTTCAACCAAGTTGGCTTTGAAATTCCTTAATGATGCCCATTTCTTTGTGTTTTCCAAAAATTAGGTGCAGATCCAAAGCTGTCAACACCTTTTCACGCCAAGTTGGAGTAGGATTGCTAAGAGATGAGCACTGGGGTTAATGAGCTCCTCAAAAGCAGTGTGTTAAGTGTTGGCTGTATTTCTTTCCCTCTAGACATGCTGGGTGCCCGCCTGGAGTCGGAGGGAGATGCAGCCCTGTCTGATGATGCCTGCCTCTGCTATATCTCATCGGGCAACGTGGAGAGGCTGGTGGAGTGCTGGGTGAAGAACCACGAGACCTCATCACCCCTTGCCCTGCAGGTACAGATGCTATAATGTTGGTTTTTAACTTCTCTTTAGCCCAGATCTGTTTGCTTTAGCCCATCAAACACGGTATCTGGCTTCCAGCAGACAGTGGAGACCTGTTTGTAGTCACCAACCTGTCTCTTTTTAGCATAGATGAGGGGCTAAGGGAGACTTGCACCCTTAAATGTTAAGGGTTTGTGTGTTTAGAGAGTACTTACTACATTGCACAGCAATGGACAGGAGTTACAGCCTACCTGCTTGTCCTTGTATACTTATGTCATCTCTGAGCTTCATTTTAGTCCCAGAAGTTCAGCCTCTACCTGTTTTCTTACTGGGAGTTGCCTGGGAGTAGATTTGCTGCTGTGCTTCTCATGTCTAACTGTAATCTGGCTGTACCTTCTAGAGTAAGAACCTTCAGAACAGCCTCTGGCAAAATAAAATAAAGTCTATACTATTCCCCCTGCAAGGAGAATGATTCCACACGGGAAATCATAGCTTGCAGATGAATCAGGGCTTCTAAGTCAGTTTTGTTACCTGCCTGTTTCACTCAAACCAGTCCAGGCTGAGTCACTAAAGCCTGTTGATTTCTCCAGTTGCTAGAATGAACCAGACAGGTCTTCCACTTGGATATCTGCAGATAATGCCATCTGCTAAAGAGTTCCCTGGTTTTGTAGCCCCACTAGTGAGTAACAGCAGCAAAGAAGCATCTTCAGCATTCCTGGTTATGTTTGAAACTGGCTTCCTCCCAGATATCAGCCAATGATGCATAAACCATTCTACAGATATAAGCGTTGCTTTGATTTCTAGGAGTTGAAGGAGCTTTGAGTAACTAAAATCCTGGTCTGTTTCTCAGCAGTAGTAGTTTTTCCCTAGTGAATTTCTCCTGGTATAATTTTCATCCTTTCTCTTCCAAGCTGAAAGCTTAGAACTCCCAGAGTTAGTAACTTCCTAGTAAAAAGATCACAGTTGATTGGAAAGTCCTTGTGGCTTCTGATTTTCTTTTTTTTCCCTTACTGTAAAAGTAGCAGCATCAGGGTTTGCTTCCTGGTTTTTCTCCACAAAATGCAGCTGAGGAAATGGTGACCAGTGGTAGGATCTGGCCTAGAGTGGAGTAACTTCTGTTTGTGCTGGACCCATTATCAGACCTTGTGGTGTCTCAGGGTGAGACGGACCAGGAAAGCAATTCAGATTCTGAAAGGTCTAATTTCTTCCCTCCTCCTGGTTTATTCAGGACCTCATAGAGAAGGTGATGGTGCTGAGCAGGTCCATCGAGATGCTCCGAGGCACAGCAGGACCGGCACCGGGCCCTGTCTTGGCAGAACGAATCACCCAATATGCCAGTCTCCTGGCATCACAGGGATGCTTGGCAGCTGCCATGAATTACCTGCCCAGCAGCTCCAAAGAGGTGAGTGGGAAATGGGTTGTTGTGGGAAAGAGTAAAAATGGGGAAAAAATGATACTTTGTACGAGAGAGTGCTTGGGTTTTCACGTGCATCAGGACTTAAGGTTTCACCTTAATTATGATAACTTGAGAGCAGAGGTCTGGGTGGTTTTTTTTCTAGGACACAGCTTTTATCTTAGTTTAGTTTTTCTTTGTATTGCCTTTGATTCAGGGAAAAGGAAGGGAGCTGTAGAACTGTAAAACAGTTCCTGGAGAACAACAGTGGGAAGCAGCTCTCTGGGGGGAAGCTGCTTCTATTTCTAAAACTACCTGGTAGAGGAAAGGAATGGGGAGGTCACCTTGTAGTTTAAAACAATCTAGTGCCCAAATGTGGTCAGAGGCTGGGGAGGGAAAAATCTAAAGATTTGGGGAAGGATCAGTGCAACTTCATCGGCCTGGGAATGTGGCAGGTGACATCCCAGATTGTCACTAACTGTTGGTTTTTTCCTGGTGGCTGTTGGGGAAATGATTAGTTTTAGATGTTGATGCTCAGTTTACCTTCCATTCGAGGCTCTCAAGGCACATCTCCTAAAGCCTAGTTTGTTTCAGCTCCTGATTGAACAGCTTCGAGACCGTCTTTTCCATGCTCAAGGAGAAAATGTGGGTGACCAGCAGCCACCCCCTTTTCCCTACACTCGTGTCAACGTAGGTGGTGTTAAACACGCAACTCCAGCAGCCAAGGGTGGTTCCACCCCTGAAGGAGCAGCCCACAAAACAGGACCCAGACACCCAGAGAAGGTAGGTCTTATGCTCAGGTGTTCATGGCTTGGGGAGAGGGAGGAAGGTTGCTGGGTTGTGGAAGGCATATGAAGTAACGTGAGATGATGCAGGTTGCAGGCATTGAGGAACCCTCAGTGATGTCCTTCACTGGAGCCAACGCAACCTCTGTGATAATCCAAAAGTAGGTTGTCTGGCATCTTTTCACAAGGAGTCACTGGCTCCTGAGGACTAATCCTTGTGAGAGCTGGAGAATATCCTGAAGAGTGTGGTGCCCAGCTTGTTGGGCAGGTGATGTGGTGGGAAAGGCCTTTAACCTGATCCACCCAGGGCACTGAGAGCTGCAGCATCTTCTCTTGCCTGAGAAGTGACAGGGGTAGAAACAGTCTCTGCCTGTATGTGCATGGACATGACTGTGTCGGCCATTTGCAATTTTTTTGTTGTTTTTTTTTTTAATTGCAGCCCAACTATCAGACATCATTCACCCCTTCAGCACCTTCTCAGCCTTCAGTGCCTTCCCTCTTCCCACCTCAGCCAGTGCCAGCGGTGTCCATGGCTCCTCACCACGTTACCCCTCCCCAGGCCAGCACGGGTCCACAAACAAGCATCTATTCCAGAGGGCCACCATACCCACCCTACAACCTGGGCTTGGTTCCAGCAACCATCTCAGCGCCAGGTGAGCATTGTCTGATGGTCATATCTGTTCTCCAGGTTTTCTTAGGCTAAAGCCTTCAGCGTGGATGGCTGCTCTACTTTCTTCCTCACAGGCCTGTTGTACTTGCAAAGAGCAACTCAGCTGCCTGAAGGACTTCTCAGTTCTTCTGGCACGTCTAGTTCTAGCAACTCTTGCTGTGCATCCACTGACATTAAGATTATATAGGGGTAGAGAAGCCACAGCTAACTTTGTGGCAGAGTTTGACTCATGTAGCCTGGGTTACAGAATCACAGAATGATATGGGGTTGGAAGGGACCTCTGGAGATCATCTAGTCCAACCCCCTGCCAGAGCAGGGTCATCCAGAGCAGGTTGCACAGGAATGTGTCCAGGTGGGTTTGGAATGTGTCCAGAGAAGGAGACTCCACCACCTCTCTGGGCAGCCTCTTCCAGGGCTCTGCCACCCTCAAAGGAAGGAAGATCCTCCTCATGTTCAGATGAAACTTCTTATGCTATGGAGGATACGCCTGGCGTGGATATTCTAGGGTATGGATTGGAGAAGGGCATAGATATGAAGGAGAGCATCAGGAGTAGTTTGCACAGAAACAAGTGATGCAGATGTGCTCTCTTTCTCATTTGTAGCCATGCCACAGCCTCAGCCGTTTGGACCAGCGGGAGTCAGACCTGTTGGTCCTGCTCCCTTCCCCAGCCAACCTTCTCTGCCAGGACAGTCCATGCCCATGACATCTCCTGCTATTCCACCACCCGGACCTGCCCTCTTCGCTCCAGCCTCAGTCCCATCATCTCAGCTTCCTGCAGCTTGTCCTCTCCCTGTGGCAAGCCAGTCTCCTCTAGGTTTCTCATCAGCACCTTTTAACTCTCCCATGAACATGGGTTACCCTCAAGGAGGTCCTGGAGCTCCATCTACTAAGCCCCTGCCAGCAGTGAGCATTCCTCCTCCTCCCACAGGTAAGTACTGCTTGTGTGGCTTGTGTCTCCAGGACACTCCTGGATGGACATGGACCTGCTGAGGTCTGGTTTGTCCCCATAAAGGCTGAATGTGGTGCTGAGGAACATTGTGCTGAGCCTTGCTGTAGTGGTGAAACACAGCAACGATGACAGTTTTGTTCAGCCTGTCCAGCTGCTCTGTCCCCCAGGTTGTGGTTATAAGGTGCTGCGTCTCTTCAGCTCCCCAGTGCACCCTGAGAAGTCACCCACTCCAGAAGCATCTGCTCTGGATCATCTGGTGGTGGTTCCCAGGGGATGCCTGGGGGAATCCTTGCTGATCTCGCCCCTGCTTAGTGTGACTTAGACAAGAAATGCATTTGAAATGCTGGGCGAGCGGGATCCTGCTTCTCTGTCCATGAGATACCCCTTGCTTAGCCTCAGGATAAAATTCCTCTGTCTGCTCTGCTCTAGTTCTCCCCCTCTTTTCCTGTTGGCATGAAGTCCCTGCCAGGGGATCACTCCTGGATTCCCTGTGTGCAGTGATCCGGACCTGGAACCTTTCTCCTCTGGGTCTGTAGCTTGAATCCAGCCCAGCTTGAGAGTACTGTGAAGTCCTTAATAGCGTGATGAAGAAAAAGAGTGGTGTTGGACCCAGTTCCCAATGGATGGGCATTCCCTCTTTCTGTTTCCCACAACATCACCACATCTGGAACTTTTTAATTCTTTATTTGTCGTCTCAGTGGACGGGTTTAGCCAGGCTGTGGAGATCCCTAACAACAAGGCTGACAATCCTTAGATATATATTTTTTTTTGAGCAGAAGCTTCTCCAAGCGTATTCTGAGGGTGAAGGAACTGAGGCTTTGAGGTTTTGTCTCCACCTGGAATCCTTTGCTGAGCTGTGTTTAACCAAGGATAGCAAATCCCACTGTGTGAAGCCTGTGGGGACTAAACATACAGGCTCTAAGATAAGGCTGGACAAATTCCTTCTGAAAAGCTTTGAGGGACATTACTCACTGTGTAAAAGCTGTTGGTGATGATGACTCTCCCAACTTGCCTTGATTTTCAGGTTTCTTCCCTTGGCTAGATCCCCACGTGGATCATGCAGGTAGTACCCAGAGAAGCCTCCAGACCTGTGGGGCAGGCAATGTTTGCTGCTTCCAGTGAAATGTGGGGCAATGTTGCTGCTTCCAGTGAAATGGGGGGTGTGTGTGTGCACGTTTTGCTATGTGTGCATGTGTGCATGATCATCGCTCTCTGTTGTTTCCTTGCATGCCTGGGGGAGCTTTACAGCTGGGGTAGGGGACGTAATTGTTCTGAGGGGTTGTTGAAAGTAAAATGACAGCACTGTACTCTTACTGATGAGTTTTTTTGGTACAGAAAGCAGGGCCTCCAGCTTTTTCCTTCACTACTTTCTTCCAGTCCTGGAGGAATTAGAGCATTCTCAGTCTCTGTGTCCCTTCAGGCAGCTGCTGGGCCAACAGGGACAGGGAAGCAGCGCCTTTTCCTTTCTTGGCTCTCTAGGCAAGAAACAGGCTGGTGGTTGAAATTCATCTCTTGTTTTCTCCCTGTTACACCCCCAGCCTTAAGCACGGCTTTACTCGTGCTTTTGCTTTCCCCAGGTGGTTTGGAAGAGGTGGGTCTCAGCATGGGCAGTGGTGAAGTAGAGCTTCCCAAGGAGACTTTGGGGAACTGAGAAGCCCTTTTGGCTTCAGTCAGAGGGCAAGGTTTGGCTTTGAATCCCAGTCCATCTGCTGGGGAAAACTCGGACTGTGGAGCTTTTCTGACTGATGCTTTGTACTGATTTCTCCCCTTGGGGTTCACTGATGATGGAGTGAAGGCTACATTGTCAGTGGGGTGAGGCTTGATGTCTTGGTTGGCCATCTCTGCACGGTGACTGCTACTTGCACCAAAGCCCATCTCCCCAGGCACAAAATATTATCTAGAGTCTCACCTTTATTTCGAAAATCTGAGTACTTGGGAGCCACTTACACCACCAAGCAAACCTTGCTGTGTGGAGTGGGACTTTGAAAAGCGGGTTGTCCCTTCAGCAGAGACACGAAAGATCCCGATGTTTCCCTGTTAAAAGAAAGATCCCTTGGAAGTTCCCTTCTCCTGGCAGCATTTACTCCCAATTTTAACAGCAGCATAAGGCATGCCCAGGTCAGCGGTGCAAACTGGCTTCCTGGAGAGGGCTTTCTTGCCTGCTATTATTGTTCTGGTTTTGCTGGGTGCTTTTCTTTAGCCTGGAAAGGGACTGTATAAGATCACTCAGTTTGACTGGCCAAACTTGCTCGTTTTGGAAATTCCCCAATGTGATCCGAACAGTGCCATGAGCACATTTTCACTAGAGCAATGAAGAGAGATCTCCACTTGTAGAAGTCCCACGCCCCCGGGGAGTGTCAGGGGCAGGGTGAAGGACAGAAACCTGTCCTGATCTCCTTTCTGCTTGGGATAATCCCTGGCTCCAGCCTGTGACTGTCTTAGTTTTTTTCTAGGACAGGCATTGCTGGAGACTGCTGTCGTGGGGTGGTGAGAAATTCTCTTTCACGAGTAGCATAGGAAAAAAAAAAAAAAAAAAATTCCAAGTTTCATCCCAGCAAAATGCAGCAGGGTCCTCTTGTCTCCTGTCTGGTGATGAAGTGCCTGCCTTACATTCTGGCTGTTTCCTGCGAGGATTCCAAGTGCCACTGGGTTGGGAAAGTGCCAGGCACTGCTAGGCCACGGGCTCGGGGGGGGCCAGCGGAGTTCTAGGGCACAGAATCCCCAAGCTAGAAAGAAGTGCCAACTTAATTAAACTGCTGATCCAAACTCATCAGAGAGCGAGTCTCGAAATCATGGGAAAAGGGAGGGCGAAAAGAGGCTGCCAGAATTTTAATAATAAAGGTAATTAAAGTAATGAAGCACCTTTTGCATCTTTCCCCTGTGATTTTTAAAGCTCGGTTCAGGATCAGTGGCTCATTAAGTGTGTCACTGAGCTCCAGCAATTCTGATATTGCCCCTTAGAATTATGCCACTTTCTCACAGATTATTCCTGTCTCACGGGCGTGAGGTTATTAACACCGGGGTGACAAAAACAGCCCAGTCTGAAGATGCAGGTATCCCTACAGGACAGCAGCAGACAAGGTTGTTGGAATTTGACCTTTGCAGAATGAAGTGTGGCCGCAAGTCTTTTGATGTCACGTTGCCTGATGGATTTTTAATTACCTGGGGTGAGGTTAGAGGCCAGGTGCCACAGAAGTGCCTACTGAGACACTCCTGTGCTCCCAAGGTATTTACTAGTTAAGTCTATTCCCTTCTAGTTGGGAAGCCAGTGAGTTTTGCTAAGCTCTGGTTCTGAACGTGATTTTAGAAGGGGAAAACTTCAACCAACCCCTAAATTTCTCTCCACTTTATCACAGCAGCCTGCATTGCTGTGGTTGCCACCATGAGGCACTCCAGTGAGCACTGATAAGAAACCATTTCTCACCCATAACAGAGCCTTCACTGTGTACACCAGCACCAAATTCTCTGTTTGGGGAGCCCCAGGAGCTCCCTGAACCCTTCTGTGCACACACACAAGCAGGTCCCAACCCAGGTTCATGCCTGACACTGATTTCTGCAGCCTCTGCAGGATGTGAAAAGATTCAGGTAGTTGCGAAAAAGCTTTCTGTGTGGGAGTGGGTGTGCGAAAGCTCCATCTGATCAGACATCACCTCCTGAAGCCTGTGCATGTACTGGGATGCTAAGAATGTAATTAAGAAACAGAAAGGGAAGCAAGAGCAGTTCTCGGCCCCTTGAGCCGGGCCTGAAATTCCTTGGTTGAAATGGTCCCCATCTGCAACGATGAGGGAATTGGAGCCACGGGCCATTTTGTTGAGGGAAGTTCCAAACCGTGCACGCAGCCATGAATTGTTGCTGTGGCCACCTTCCCAGTGTCTGACATCTGTGTCTTGTTCTCTCTCCTGACAGCTCAGGAATCCTGGACAGATCCCTCTGGTGTAAGAGGAGGCCCTCAAAAGAAAAAGGTAAGCTTTCAGCCGCGGCGTGTGGCGGTTGGTTTTTAGTCAGGGAGCTCCATGCAACGGTTGTGTTCTTATGAATGCTCCCCGTCACACTCAGCAGGTCTGGGTCTGTCTCCTTGGGCATTCCGTGTCTAACTAGGGCTGGAGTCTTCAGTCATCTTGGCCCTTTGCCATCCAGGCTCGCGTGCCGTTCTCCAGGGTGGCCATCATCTGACGTGTTTATCATCTCCAGTGCTGCATCCCCTGGTGCCGCTTCCCAGGCTGACTGCAGCTCCCTCCTTGCTAGAAATAGGGATTTCATTTTATCCCCTTGCCCACACGGGTGGGGTTTTTTTATTTTTTTTGTTGTTTTTTTGTGATAGTCTGGGGAGATCCTGCTCATCCACACCTGACAGTTGAGGGCAGCATTTCCCCTCACCAGATGCTTGTCAGAAGGCTGATAAGGCATTTCTGCTGAAAGAAAGGCGTAGCTGTGAGCTGCTTGCCATGCACTGGTTGCACTGGAGGACCTGTGAGCTGAGCATTTTTGCAACAAATGCTCTCAGTACCCCATTTCTATCACCGCTGCCCCCCGGCAGGTGTGATGAGAAGCTCCTTTGGCACCATTCCCACCCCCCCTGCTCCTCTTCTTTTAGCTTGGAACAGACTTCTCGCCCTTTTTTTTTTCTGGCAGCGTAGCTGGGAACCTGCTTCAGGCTGTGCTCACTACAACAGGATTAGCCTCTTGTTAAAGCCATCTCCTTTTGATCTAGCCCCGTCGGAGCGAATCTATCCTGACTCTCTGGCTTAGCAGGGGCACGGTGAAGTGTTTGCAAGAGGATTCTCCCCCCATGTCGTGGGATTTTCCCCAACACTTGCTCTGTTGGACACTTTACTGCTGCTAATCTCTACATTCAGGACTCGTGCCGTCGCAGAGCCGAGGCGGCTTTCTGAGGACCGCTGCTTTCAGGGGCAACGGATCTGTTTGATTGAACAATTCCTGAGGAGTTTTCTTGCTGTCTCTTTGACTGTTCATCTGGGATGCAAAAGGAAGGGCCCCATGTGGGTCAGGGGGCTGAAAGAACAAGGATGTGTTACACAGCATCTTGAGAACTGGGTGCTGTGCAATTTAGAAAGGAAGGGGAATCTGACTTTCTTTCCTTAGACTTGGTTTGCTTGATTATTTATTTACTTTTTTTCCTTTTCTTTCTTTTTGCTGACAGCTGCCTGATAAATTTACTCCTCCAGCCCCCATCACGGCTCCAGTAATGAGCCTGCCTGCTGAGACCCAGGGGATCCATCCTCAACTGTCCCGGGTGCAGGAATCTGGCCAGTCACCCCCAGGAGCACCCAAGGAAGGCAGCCTGCAGGTACCCGGAGAAAATGGGGCGTTCCACAGCCACCACCTCCTTCTCAAGTAGAAAAACAGCTAAACTTTTGAGATTCTCATTACTTGGCAGCTGCAGGGCTTGTGTTGCTCCCTAGCCCTTATAAGACATCTCTGCTTGAGTGTTAGAGGAGTTGCCAGGGTGGAAAATGATACCTGGGTACAGATGGGAGAGAGGGAGGGGGGCTGTCAGCCTGCTGGGAGTTCACAGAGGCCTGAAGCTCTACCAAGGTGTGAAGGTGATAATCTAACTCCGTGCTTCCAGGTGTTCTCTGGGTTTGCCAAGGGGTGAAATTATTTCCGTTCATAGTCGCAGGAGGGAAATCAACCTGCTCCAGCCTTTCATGCCCCTGTTACGTTCATTCAGCTGCTTCTCTCTCTTCTTCTTCTTTCAGTATCAGCAGCTACCTGTGGAGAAGGTTGAGAGGAAGGAGGTGCCCCCTGAGCACCAGGCTCTGAAGACCACGTTTGAAGGGTTGGTGCAACGCTGCTCTGCTGTGGCCACTGATCCAGTAAGTCCTCCCTTCTCTGATCTTTGGCTTTTTTGCCCTCGTAGATGTTTGACTGGTGCCTCCTCCTTTTGGTTGGGTAAAAGAGAGAAAGAGTCTTGTCCCTATAACCAGGTTAATCTCCATCTGCCTCCTTCCCTTAGGCTTGTCCATCTCTTGGGAACTGAGATGCATTCTCTAGCATTTATCCACTGCTTCATTTCATCTCTGGAGCAGTGATTCTTTCCTCCTGGCTCTTTTCTCTGAGGAAAGTAGAAGATAGACCCAACTAATTCAGCTTCCTTTTTCACTGGCTTGATCTGTAGATAGTTCCTGCAGAGCTGGTGTTACAGTATCCTCAGAGCTCAGAGGGGAAGGCTGAAATATCCTGGCTGGAAGAGAAAACCAGACGATCTTTGTGTCCAAGTGACTGTAATTCCTCCACTCCAGGCCCTGGAAAGCTGTTGCCATACATGTCACGTTGCCTGAGTGTATCAGGCCAGACTGTCTGGAAGCAGAAAAGCAGTGTTTGCAGCATCATGTTAGGTTTTTAAGTCTTCCAGGAGCTTGGGGGCACCATGAAGCCTTCCAGAATACCTCTGCTTAGTGGGTGCTGGGATGAGCACTGAGCCCAAACTGCTGTCCCAGAGTCAGACAGCTTGTGTGTAGCAGCAGCTCCCACCAGAGCTTCTATACTCAGGCCTTCTCCTTGCTGATTGCCTACAGTGGGAAGGACATTCCCTCTTTTCCTCAAGGAGACCGGGAAGTTTCCTGGACCAGAATATTTCTGCTTAGTGGGTTCTGGGATGAGCACTGAGCCCAAACTGCTGTCCCAGAGTCAGACAACTTGTGTGTAGCAGCAGCTCCCACCAGAGCTTCTGTACTCGGGCCTTCTCCTTGCTGATTGCCTAGAGTGGGAAGGATATTCCCTCTTTTCCTCAAGGAAACCAGGAAGAAGCTGTTGCTTGGGTCAGGCAGGGTGAAGCTGTCTGAATGTGGATGTTTTTCAAGCTTTGGAGGTAGTACTCTGTGCTGTGGGCTTCAAGCACTGGCAGAAGGGAGGAACACTTTCCCAGGAGATGGGAAAAGGGGGCAAAGCCAGCTTTTTGTCTTGGGGAGAGAGCATATATGTAATGTTCATGTCTATATGAGGGCACGGCGGGCTGGTGGCACAGTCCCTGCCTGGCAGAGGCTGAGATGCAGCTGAATTGTAAGATGCTGTGGGAAGAAGAGAGGAGGGACTGTGAGCAAGAGCAATGTGGGTCTGGGAGAGGTGGCTTGGAAGCTGTGGCAGAGCTAGCCCTACCTGTTTCACTCCAGAAAACCCGACGGAAGCTGGAGGACGCGCTGCAGCGGCTGGAGTGTCTGTATGAGAAGCTCCGGGAGCAGGCGGTAAGTCGATGGCCACCGTTCTCTGTGGGCCAGCTGGGTTCCTGATCCCACCTTTGCACTGGGTTGTGGGCCTTGATCCCAGTGTTACCAACACCTATCCTCTTGAGAAAGCTAGGGGAGGGCCAGACTTCATAACCTACCTTGAATCCAGCCAGCCTTATCTCATCTTCCTTCATCTTGGCCAAGACATAGCGTAAGGAAAATCTGGGAAGGTGCTTTGGGGGGGTCATTTTGCCCCCAGAAATTATATTCCAGAGTGGAATGGACAATTGGGGGTAGTTTTTAAGTGTGAACTTAGTGTAACCTCTGGCTTGGAAGCCTCTGAAACTGCCAATGCCAATTGCTGGAGGGGTAGCTATCAAGGGAAGAATCCTTTTAACACACACCCTTCTCCTGAGTATCCCTATTAGGTCTGAACAGAGACAGGATTCTGTGCTAGATGGACCTTTGACCTCCTCAGATACATCAGATATTCAATTAAGGCTGAAATGTCATTACTTGGCATCTGCATTCACTATAATCCAGGCTGGGTATTAGATTAATGTTTGTTGTGGCCTGGGAAATGGAAGGAAGAAGCAGGGTGTCCTTCCTGCTGGTGCTTGACTGTGTAGGTGCAGTTTGGTGAGGATGAGGTGGAGAAGAGGAGGTAGAGAAGAGGAGGGAAGGGTTTGGAGGGAAGTGAGGGGCTGTGTTACAGTTCTGAGCACTCTGACTCATTTCTGCTCCCTCCCCACAGCTCTCTCCAACCATCCTCATGGGTCTCCATGAAATTGCCCGCTGCATCGAGGCTAGGAACTACCAGCAGGGTCTCCTGGTTCACACCCAGGTGGTGAGCAGCAGCAGTTTCAGCGAGGTCTCTGGTTTCATGCCCATCCTGAAGGTCCTCATGACCATTGCTGGCAAGCTGAATGTGTAAAGCGTGGAGCAGCTGGAAGGGTGCACAGCGAGAACCGGTGGACTCCCTCACCCCTTGTTGTGCAGCAGGTTGTGGACTCTCCTTCTGACTCTGGAGAAGTAAGTCCGTGCCAGTGCCTGGAACTGTGCTGGCCCCATCCGCTCTCCAGACAGCCAACTGGGGCCTGGGACTCCTTGGAGACTGTTCTTACTCTCTCTTCATTTTTTTCACTAGTCTGAGGCTGCTTCCCAGCCTGGGGATCTCAATTTCGGGCTGTCCAGGTTGCACAGAATCCTCCCTCTTTCTTGTTTCCCTGGCACAAAGGGGAAACTCCTCCCTGCCTAGGCTGCCGTTGCTTGTTTGGCTTTTTATTTTTAGGAGACAAACAGGGCTGTGGCACCTGCAGTGCCACCAGGCAGAAGAGCCTCAGGCTCTGTTCCCTGCTGCAGTGTGAACTGCCTGAGTGATGGCTGGGCTCCCTGGGGACCCAACGCTGGGGTGTCCCCGCTCCCTTGGGGCTGCAGTGAGGATCTCTCCTCTGGTTCTTCCTTTCTCTTCATTCTCAGCCTTGGCTCACCCTCTCACCCCTCTGCACCCTTCTCCTGCTGCAATTAGGGCTAATACCAGCTTGCTCTGGGCTAGCTGGGGTTCTCTCTCTCTTCTTCACCCAAGTCTCCTATTAACTTCTGTCTCCCCTCCCTTCTATCTTTTCCTCCCATAAGCTGCAGGCTTGAGCCCTTTATCTTTCAGGCCCAGGGCTGGATCCAACTTCTATCTCCAGGCATTCCCCCATTCAGGAATGCTCAAAGGTTGGACTGCTCTGTGTGCTCCAGAGCCTGTTGCATCCTGGTTTTGGGCTAAAAGTCACCCTCTCCGGCTCCTGGCCTTTTTCTCTTCCTTTATATTAGTGTAGCTGGCATTTTGCCCACTGATGTTATCTAAAGGCTTCCTCCATCGGGCTTTTTGGGCAGTCACGGGGCTTTAGGAGCAGCAGGGGTTGTTCAGGTCCCATAAAGAGTCCCCTCAAGCTACTCTGACCAGTCCAGGCTGGAGCATGGGGAGACAGCTCATTGCTCCAAGTGTGGTGCAATCATTTTGCCTACAAAGGTACACACAAAGGTGGTTCTCCAAGGCCCCTTGGCACTACGGTGGTAGGAATATGCTGCAGGAGGTGATGCTGCCAGGTCTTGAGGACATGACTGCGCTGAGGTTTTTCATCACTGTGGAACTTCCTCTGGGGTAAAATAGACAAATGAAGCGTGTCTGTCCTGGGGAAGGAAGCCGGGTGGGAAGGCAGGTAGGATTTTAGGGCACATCTCTGTGTGTGTGTGTATCTTTCCCTCTCTTCCTCTGTCCTTGCCTTCCTCTCCCTCTCATCCTCTTCTGTGCTAACTGGGCAGCGTAATGGTTGGGCCCCAGCTGGGAGCCAGGCTTCTTCCCAACATCTGGCTCCAGCCAGCCCCTGCTTCCTCCGCTTTCTGCTTGAGCGACAACGCCGTCGTGGGGCTGTGGCTCAGTGACTTAAACAAATCAGGAGATTTGCTCCGCCAGGAGACTTAGGAGGGGAGAAGAATCCGAGAAAGGAGGGAGAGGACACGTCTCATTCTCTCCTTTCCAGGTCAAAGTGCCTCCTTGTTGCTGCTGTGTTGTTTCTATTGCTGCGGTTTGATGCACTGAGAGATTACAGAACAGTAAAATAAAAGCTGTGTTTTGTGATGCTGCTGGCTTTTTTTTCCATAGGTTTGGCACCTCTGCTGGCTTTTTTTTTCCATAGGTTTGGCACCTCTGGCTCCAGGAGACTTGAAGGGCCGTTGCTGGGAAGGGACAAGGGTTTATTAGAGTTTTGGGGTGTTACTCTCCCATCGCACGTGTTCAGGACCAGCCTTTCTTAGTTCTGCTTCTGGCAGGGGCAAACACTGAGCGGAAGGGAGTCTTGCAGAGCTTTTGCAGCCTGAGCTAGGAGCAGTTGGTGACCAGTCTGCCCTCCCAGCTGTCCCTCATCAGGGAGGTACAAACTGATTTTCAGAGGTCAGCACTGGTGTAATGACCCCAGGTTACCCCAGAGGCATAGATTTGCTTAACGAGTGTATAAGGGAAGTCCTAGTTCTCTGAGATCATTTAACAAGCCTGGTATTTCTTACATTCTGCCTTTCTGGATCCAGTTACAGTACCCTGTGTGGGCTCTCTCTTTCTTTAGATTCTGCCTTTCTGGATCCAGTACCCTGTGTGGGCTCTCTCTTTCTTTAACTCAGGCCACTTGCACGGCTGAGAAATAAGCACGGATTCTCCATGAATTCCTGCTTGTCCCTTTGTCCTGCCATTGCTCAGTTTTCCTTTGGGTTTACCCCAGAGAGCACCATCCCTAAAACTCTTGGAAGGGAAGTTGTGCAGGGGGGGCATGAGGCGAGGTGACCCACTCCAGGGTCTTTGAGAGGCTTGTGGTGGAAGCCCCATCTCTGTGGCCCTGGTGTGGGGAATGTCCTCTCCAGTCCCGCTGGAAGGTGCTCCTCCATTAATAGCACTGTCTCTGCTGGCTGGCAACCATTTCTGCTCCATGGGCAAGCGGCTCCTCGGCGTTTCCTCCTCCCATGTTGGGCACATGCGACCACAGCATCCCTGCACTGGGAGAGAGAAAGCCCTTTCTGTTGGGTGAGAAGGTCTTTGGGGTTGACAAAGAGAGAGCACCATCCCTAAAACTCTTGGAAGGGAAGTTGTGCAGGGGGGGCATGAGGCGAGGTGACCCACTCCAGGGTCTTTGAGAGGCTTGTGGTGGAAGCCCCATCTCTGTGGCCCTGGTGTGGGGAATGTCCTCTCCAGTCCCGCTGGAAGGTGCTCCTCCATTAATAGCACTGTCTCTGCTGGCTGGCAACCATTTCTGCTCCATGGGCAAGCGGCTCCTCGGCGTTTCCTCCTCCCATGTTGGGCACATGCGACCACAGCATCCCTGCACAGGGAGAGAGAAAGCCCTTTCTGTTGGGTGAGAAGGGGGGGGGGGGAGGTAGGAAAAGGATCCCTGGGCCCAGAGAACAGAGCTCTAATCCTGTGGCAGATAACATCATGTCTGCAGGCTGGGGCTTGTGTGTGTGTTTGGGGGAGCTGGAGGGGCAGAGATTGTTAGGCAGTATTTGTTTGTAAAGCCACTTGCTCTGAAGATAATGCTTGCACTAACTTCTATTGAGGGAGCAGTGTGAGTCCCCACAAAGTCCTTTCCCAAAGTGTCTTTGAAGCCAAGAACCCATTGAAAGGAAGAAAGGGCCGGAGAGGGGATTAGTTTGTTCAGCAGCTGTGAATTTCAGTGGGAGGCTGATGAACTCCAAAGTCTTTGTTGAGATGGTTTTTGTAAGGAGCCCTGCTGGAGGGAGAGACCCACACGGGGGCCGCGGCCTTAGACAAGAAGGAATCCGAAGCGGCGGGGAGCTGTAAACGGGCCACAAGGACTTTTCCCAAACACTTTTCGGAAAAAAGGTGTTGTGAAGAGATCCGAGGGGGATTAGCATGTGAAATGACACTTTCCATTGACTCCACAGAGGGGAGGGGAAAAAGGGCCGGCTGGGCTGATTTATTAGCATTTTGTTCCCTTCTCTATTCTGTTCCCCCTCCTCCCCGAGCCCTCTAAAGAGCTCTGGATTGGAAAAGGGAGCCGGGAAGAGGAGGAGGGGGGGAGATATGGGGAAGGGGGGGGGGAACTGCCTGTTTGTGTGTCATCTGGGCGAAGGTGACCACCTGGGAAGCTGAATGTAAATATTTCTCCTCTGAGGAATGCGCCTTCATTAAACCCGAAATGAATACATGGAAGCATCCAATCCCCCCGCACAATGGCAGCCACTGCCTTTCCAGCTCGGGGGGCTCCTTGTGCCGGGGAGGGGGGGGACCCCTCCGGCCCCGACCCGCTGCTGAGGTCAGCACATTTTGCAGCTGCGATGGCGAGGGTTTTTCTCCCAGGAAAAAAAAAAAAAAGAGGAAAAAAAAAAAAAAAGCAGGCGGGGGGGGGGGGGCTTGGGGGCTTGGAAACCCCCCCCCTTTTGTAACTCCCCCCCAGAGAAAAAAAAAAAAAAAAGGAAAAAAATAAAAAAAAAAGCAGGCGGTGGTGGTGGGGCTTGGGGGCTTGTAACGCTCCCCCCTTTTGTAATGCTCCCCCCTTGTTGTCCCCTTCACCAACAGGAGTCACCGTGCTCAGTGGGGCACATCCCACACCCTCCGTGGGGCAATAATGGCAGCAGGGGAGGGATGGGGTAGCACAGCCTGAGGAGGGGGAGGAAATGGGAAAGAGCTTCCACATCTTCTCCTTTCCATCTTCTCCTTTCCTTAGGTTTCTGGCTGGCTGTGGAATGGGGAGCACCAGAGGGGCAAGGGGCTACCAGGGGTCCTCTCTGCCCTGTGGTGGTCCTCATCCAGCCCACGATGGAGCTTTCCTTGCTGGTGGCTCTCACCACCTCTTTGCTTTCCTGCCCAAGGGTGGGTTCCTACCTCAGGGAGATGGAAGAACTGCTGATGGAGGTGCAGGGGAGACCCAGGGCAGGGTCTGCTGGTGGCTCTCGCCACCTCTTTGCTTTCCTGCCCAAGAGTGTGTTCCCACCACAGGGAGATGGAAGAACTGCTGGTGGAGGTGCAGGGGAGACCCAGGGCAGGGTCACTGCAGGAGTAAGCACCTTTGTGCAAACTGCTGATGGTTTGTGTGTGATGTGGAAGTGGTTTAGGTTTCCCTGAGAATGGGCCGATAATGTTTCTTGCCATTTTTGAAGGGCCAGCTTATTGCTTGGCGTGAACACTCGTCCTCTGGGGAGAGCCCAGCTTGCCCTGGGTCCAAATTCCCACCCCAAAGGAGTAGTCCTTGGATTGTGAGGGTATTTAATAACTTAAGGGACACATCCAGTCTTGCTGAGTGTCTTTAATGTATCATCTCTGAGGAAGGCACCTGGGCCCCCATCTTCCCACCCCCTTTCCTGCAGTTGGATGAAAGCTTGAGGAGCCCTCAGGCCCTTTCCCATCCTGGTAGGGACCAAGGTTGTGCTGTGTGGAGGGAACTGCTCAGCTCTTCTGCTCAACGGATGGGCAAGCAGCTGGGTTTTAGTCTCCAGAGATGCAACTACCTCCCATCCATCCACCCACCCAACTGGATGAAAAAAAAACCCCACCCAACCACTTAGACACAACAGCATTTTGCAAGCACTTGGCTACTGATTTATTGCATTGGCTATTGGTTTACAAATCTTGGCTATGAGACGGGTCTAATGGCCAGTAGCTTCGCTCTGCTGGCTTCTCATCTGGCTAAAGGACACTTCAAACATCACAGCCCGGGGCGGGGAGGTCACCGTGGTGGCGCAGTGAACTTCCCCAGGTCCTCCTGGAGCTGATGGCTTCTTCCCCCCCTTCCCCACCCCAACCCCAACTGGGGGAGGTTGGAGGGGACAGGGATGCATCGACCCGACCTTCCCGCTGCTTGCTGAGCCTATAGAATATATACAACAGGCGGGAGAGGAGAAACTGTTTCTGTATACATCACAGTAACTGTGCAATAAATTAAACTTCAAAGTGCTTCACTTTCCTATTTACAACAGCATTAAATAGTAACTGACATTATTTTCTCAGGCTAGGAGGAAGGATTTAGTTAGTTAGCTGTGGGGTAAGAGTGCTTGGCAAGGACACCGGGAGGTGGGTGAATGGGCTGGGCTGGCACCTCCTCTCTGGGAAAGATTTGGGGGGAAAAAGGGACCAGAGAAGCGTGAGGGCATCTTTATAGCATCATTCAATCAAGGGCTCGGGCAGGGATGTTGGGGTGAGAAGGGAGATTGGACCTGGAGGCTTAGAAGATGCGGAGAAAGGGTGTAAAAAGCAAGTGGTGGGACTTCTCTTTTGGGCAGCAGTTTAATGGGCAGGTCGAGCAGGTGGAGAAAGGGTGTAAAAAGCAAGTGGTAGGACTTCTCTTTTGGGCAGAGGTTTAATGGGCAGGTTGAGCAGCAGCTTCAGTCTTGCTGCTGCCATCTCCAATGCAAAGTAAAGCTCTTGGAGGGCTCAGCAAAGCTGTCAAAGGATGGGAAGCAGCACTGCAGGCCTCCTGGCTTGCTGCAGGAAGGAGTTGTGTGCCTTTTCTATTCCCTTAGAGTGTAGGGCTTAATAAAAGGCAATAACAACTTTATTTTAGTGCCTTTTTTTTTTTTTTTTTTTTTTTCCAGAAGCCTCTTCTGTTTTAGGGATTACCGCTCTGAGTTGCCCAGCTCTGGTGGTGCCATCTTAGCTTCCTTGTGCTTTCCCAACTGTTGATCTCACTTTCTCAAAAGCCCAGAGCAGGTGCTTTTTGGGGGGGGGGAACAGACAAGCTGAAAAGTGGAGACCACCTGTGTCTTCAGCTATAAAAACCCATGGTGACTGGATTTCACTGAATTTCACTGAATTTTTAGAGTTGGAAGGGACCATAGAGATCATCTAGTCCAACTCCCCTGCTAAAGCAGGACCACCCAGAGCATGTCAGATCATGCCACTCAGGACTGCATCCAGGATAGAGTGACTCCGAGTGGAAAGGACCAAATCTCAACAGTTGAGGGTCAACACTTGCTTTTCTCAACACTTGAGGGTCTTCCTAGAAGTCATCACCCACTGTGCTAATGGGAAATGCCCTGGGTGGCCAAGGCTGGGGGCTCATACAAGCTCTTTTGCCTTGCCCAAGCCCCACCAAGAGGGTATTGAGAACGAGACAAAACTGAGCCAAAGGGAGACGGTGCCGGGGGTGGACGGGGAAGGGCAGGAGAGGAGAAGGGCAGAGAGAGAGGACCAAAGGGAGGAAGGAGAGGGGAGTTAGAGCTTTCTCTTGAGCTTGCGGTTGGCCCCGCCGCCGCCCCCGCTCCTCTCCCGCTTCTCCTTGCGGACGCAGAAGTACTTGGTGACCCGTTTGCGGCACTGCTCGCACCGCACGGCGCAGCACCAGTGGAACTTGCAGTTGCAGCTGGAGACCATCTCAGCTCTCCTCTCCTCCACGGCCAGCCCACAGTCCCCGCACAGCCGCCGGCAGCTCCGCTTCTCCCACTTGCTGAGGGCCTTGCCCCTCTTCAGGCACTCCCTGCCCTCCGTCCCCAGCAGCCCCAGCGTCTTGTTCTCCAGGCAGTAGTCGGGAGAGTCTTCTAAATGGACCAGCTCCTTCTTGGAGATGGAGCTGAAGGTCTCGGCGATGGCGCCCCGGCTGGCAGCGCTGTTGCCTGCCCCCTGCAGCAAGTCCACCTTCAGGGCTTTGTGGTATCTCTCCTTGAGGTAGGTGCCCACCTCCCGGAACTCGGGCAGCTGCAGCCAGCAGGTCTGGGTGGTGCAGCTCCCCGACACGCCGTGGCACTTGCAAGTCCTCTTCATGGTCCCTTTCACCGCCTACAGGGTGAGGAGAGAAGGAGAAGGGGGTTCAGGAGAAGGTCCTGAGGGGTCATTTCTGTGCTGGAGACACCTGGCTCCAGACCTATGGAAGGGTTATCATCGACCCTCCCTCCATAGGAGTCCTGCCCGGGGGTTGTTGGCTTCTCCATGGTAGCTTCCCTACTCAAACTGGGAGAAAAGAGGACAGCAGGAAGCCATTAACAGAGTAATCTCAGAAGGTTTGCTACCTTAGAACAACCACCACTTATCGGGTCAGTACTGCTGCCATCCTCTTCTCCTCGGCAAGGTAGTAGTTTCTTCTGGACACATTTTAGTAATGGCAGGTTGTGGCTCTCTCCAGCGAATGGCCAGAGCCAAACTGGTCTGTCCATCGGATCAGTACTGGTGCCATCCCCTTCTCCTCGGCAAGGTAGTAGTTTCTTCTGGACACATTTTAGTAATGGCAGGTTGTGGCTCTCTCCAGCGAATGGCCAGAGCCAAACTGGTCTGTGCTGGCAGGTCTGGAGGGGGGAGAGGGGCTCACCTTTCTACCCGCCTCGTTGTTATGCAGGTTCATAGCAGCTCTGGCGTCTTGTCCTGTCTCCAGGGCATCCACAAACTGCTTGGAAATGGCTTCCCCGAAGCCCACGTTGTCGCTGCAGCCTCCCCACAGCCAGCCTTGCCCCCCTGGGGAAGGAGATGAGAGGTGTGCTGTCAGGGAACCAGCCTTGCTTGAGGGTCCAGTGACAAGAAAGGGTCTCAGAAGTGATGGGATGGAACAGAGGTTGTGGGGCAAATCCAGCCTTTCACCCCACGATACTCCCTGATTCCTTCCCCTCGGGCTCACGCCACGTCTACTGAGGCCTGGACAGTAAGTGGCAATGGAGTAGCAGGTCCTGTGTGACAAACCCAGGGATTTCCAGGCTTTCTATAGAGCAGGATTCAGCAGCTGTTAATTATCCTGCACTAGCAGCTGTATACAATCATAGAATCATAGAAAGGTTAGGGTTGGAAGGCACCTCAAAGATAGATAAGGCTTTGGGTCTTTAATCACCTTCCTTCCAACCCTGACTTGAACTGGTTCAGTCTGACTCATGGGGACAGACTCATAGAAGCATAGAATGGTTAGGGTTGGAAGGGACCTCAAAGATAGATAAGGCTTTGGGTCTTTAATCACCTTCCTTCCAACCCTGACTTGAACTGGTTCAGTCTGACTCATGGGGACAGCATCTTGCTAACAAAGAAGACCCCATTTTTGGTACCCCCGGAATCTTGGGATGATGTTTGGTATCTCAGAAGGGTCTGGTTTTCCAATTATCGTGAAGAAACAAAGGACCTGGCACAGGTCCCCGTGAGAGCACACAGCTCTTGCTACCCACGTGGGAGCTCCATAACCGAGCTGGGGCCGACTAGAAACACGTCATGCCGTTTACATCTTTTTCCTCCTAGAGAAAAATGCCAAATTCTGCATGAAGATTTGAAATATGGAACATTCTGACCCCAACACGCCTCGGCGACCCAGCTCGGGAGTTGTGGTTTCATGGCCTTTGTGCCTCTCTCGAAAGACCCGGCCCTTGACTCCCCCCGAGCATCGTGGTCCCTTCTCCCAGGGAAAGGCAGGGGGGTCTCGTGGGAGGTGGGTAATTATGAAGATGATGAAGAGATTTCTCTCCCAAATCAAGAGCTGGGGCTGGAGGGAGAATGGAAACCTTTCACCAACTTGGATTCAGCGCAACGGAATTTAGGATTGAATCAACACTGTTTTGGACAAGCCCAAAAGTTTCCTTTGCCTTCCGTGGTTTTAAGTTCACGATGGAAAATTTTCATGAAAAACAGATACGTTTGGGGGAAAAGAAGCGTAGCGTGACTAACGCGGTCTTCCAGAGAGGATAAAATTTGGTGTGTCATCGCCCAAAATTCTTGCTCTGCTAGAGGTGGGCTGTCCCACGCCTCCGACACCTAAGAAGCAGTGTTTTAAAACTGTTTTAAAACTATTCGCCAACAGTTTTTAAAAATATTAGCTGTTTTAAAAACTATTAGCCAATAAAACAAATTACTGAATAATAAAACTCCAGAGGAGCTGGTCATCAACTGACACGTACCGACTGCCCAGTGTGGCGGGGTGGGGAAAGGCTTTTAGAACATTTTGCTAATTTGAAATTTGACCTTTTTCCTTTCGAAAGAAAAGAGGGGAATGTCAGTGTTTTCTGTGAAAGCTGAGGGGATGCAGCTTGGGTTTCCCCATCCTGGGGTGCTCAGCAGCTGTGGACCTGGGTGCTGCCATGATGGGGAGGGGGTGAAGGCTGGGTGCTGCCACCCTGACAAACGCTGGAGGGGGTCTATGAATGCCCACCCTGCTTTCCCCCCTGGTCATCCTGCTCTGGGGCCACCCTGGTCCTGCAGACCCTGGTCCCCGATGAGCCCTGCTCTGACCAGACCTGCTGTTTCCATGCACGGCATCAGGTCTTCTCCTCTGCCCGTATGATACGGTCATTCCCTCCAGCAGATTAAACAGAGCGGTTCTTGGTTTGAACCGGGGAAACTGCAAACCCTCTCCTACTTCCCTGCTCATTTAGAAAGTAATGGGAAACATCAAGGGCTCAGCCTCAGCTGGTGCAAATTTGAGGTGGCCCCGTTGGCTTCCATGGAGCTCCTTTGGTTTTGAGCCAGGCAAAGCTCTGCTCGGGGCATTATTTCCAGGTGTGGGGATGGGGAGGAGGAGTTGTTTCTGCAGGGCCTCAGTGGAGGTGAGGAGAAGAGCTAGAAGAGCTGTGGCCTGGGGTGTGAGGAGGGGGCCGGCAGCTGGTCCTTACCCAACTGTCCGTTGCGGGAGTCGTCACAGCCACAGTTGTCAAAATCCCCCAGGCTGCAGTTGCGGGTCAGCGTGTACATGACGCCGGCGGAGCTGATGGCGTGGACGAAGGCGGTTTCTCGGTTTGCTGTCAAGTGGGAACACAAGGAGAACAGGCTCACTGAAGGCTTCACGGACACACCAGGGCTAGAAATGACTCCTGCCATGCAGGAGATGGCCTAGGGAGGGATTTGCAATGGGCAGGGGCTTTGTGGGGTGGAGAGGAGGCCCTACGTGTTGGAGTAGCTTGGTTTTGGCTTGAACTGCACAAAGACAGAAGCTCCCAAATTCGATCCAGAGCGACTCGTGCCATTTTCCAAAGGCGTGGATGAGTTTGGCCCTTGGCTGTCCTTCTGGCAGCTCAGCAGTAGGGACACAGCACAGCCAGCCAAGTGTCCCCCACATCTCACTAATACACCCCAGAGGGGAAGGGACCTTCTCCAAGGATCCAAGACCTCCTTCCTCACTGCCCCCTCGAGCCTTACCTTCTGCTGGACACTGCCAGGGCTCAGAGCGCTGACCATACCTACTGACCAGGACTGGCGTGGTGACCATCAGCTGACTCCACTGAGTCTCTGGCTTTTATTTAATGTCAGCAAAGTCTGGATCTGAGCAGATAATCCTGATGGGAACGGTTCAGGGACCTGCTCCCAGTCCCAGAGTGTTACTTTGTGCTGCAATGAACTCCTCAAGGCCCCATTTTGACACCTCTGTCCACCTCTGCCTGGGGCCCTAGTCACTCATCTTCTGCCAGTCCCACCAGAGGCCTGAGGTTGTCCTCCATACCCAGGTCCTGCCTCTACAGGGCAGGCTCAGCCTGGCAAAAGACTCCTGTCCCATGGAAACTGGGGCTCAGCAGGTCTGGAGGTGATGCTGGCATTGCAAGGCTGCCTTGTGTTAAAGCTAGATGCCAGCGTGTGTCTGGGAGCTGGTGGGTGAAGGGGCCTCCTGGAAAGATCCCTCTGGGATATTCCTAGGAGAGGCACATCCCAGGGGATGGGAAAGAAATCGCAGAATCACAGAATGGTTTGGGTTGGAAGGGACCTTCAAGATCATCCAGTTCCAACCCCCCTGCCCTGGGCAGGGACACCTCCCACCAGACCAGGTTGCTCAAAGGCCCATCCAGGGATGGGGCAGCCACAGCTTCTCTGGGCAACCTGTTCCAGTGTCTCACCACCCTCACAGGAAAGAATTTCTTCCTCATATCTAATTTAAATCTCCCTCTTTCAGTTTAAAACGATTCCTCCTTGTAATGGCTCTCCTCCCTGATCAAGAGTCCCTCCCCATCTCTCCTGGAACCCCTTCAGGGACTGGAAGGGGTGCTAAAGTCTCCCTGGAGCCTTTTCTTCTCCAGGTTGAACAACCCCAACTCTCAGCCTGTCTTCACAGCAGAGGTGCTCCAGCCCTCTGAGCATCTTCTTGGCCCTCGAAGGAAAAGGAGGAGCCCAACCCCAGGGCTCTAACCTGGAGTGAGGGGATCCCAGTAGTGTTCCTTACCGCTGCGCAGCCCGCCATGGCTGGAGAGCTGCAGGGCCCTCTCGGGGCAGTTCCAGCGGTCCCAGGCGAACTGGAACTTGCACTCCTCGATGCCGCTCTGGGCCCCGGCCGCCACGCTGCTGGAGTAGATGAGATAGGCCTAGGAGCAGAGCAGCGGGTCAGAGAGTTGGGCAAAACCGAGTCAGGAAGTGTTGGCCAACACGCAGGGACAGCCCCGTGGGTGACAGGCTAGGAATGTCCCCAAGCTATTCCCAGGGTCCAGGAGAGTCACTCAGAAGATCCAGTTTCCATCTCAAAGCCAACATAACCCCATCTACCTCCCGCACAGCGGTGGGGCTGATGCAGGTGTAGCTTTCCTGCCCTGAGCTGCATATGGTGGGCCCTGCTGGATGGGGTCTAGGTGGATGGAGAAGCTCAGGGAGAAAACACAGAATCACAGGATGGTCAAGCTTGGAAGGGACCTTCTGAGATCATCTAGTCCAACCCCCCTGCAAAAGCAGGTAACACCAGGAAGAACATGGCTAGGGCTCCCCAGGAGGATGGTGTTCAACTGAAAATATCCTGCATACCATCTTACAAGCTGTAGAGAGCCGAGGAGGTCTCTCAGGCTTGGCTCTCCTGTGGAGTGGAGCTCACCACCATCACCAGCAAATGCATTTTCTGCTGTGCTGGGTCAGAGCCGGAGCCTCCCAGGGGAAGAAGGCCAAGCTGCTGGCTGTTGGCCACGTTAGGAGATGTGCCAGCCAACCCCTTATCTCTCCGGCGTGAGAGAGGGCAGAGCCTTCTCCTCTGAGACCAGGGAGCTCCAGCCCAGCAGGTGCCCCCTGGCCCTACGTGTTGGAGTAGCTTGGTTTTGGCTTGAACTGCACAAAGACAGAAGCTCCCAAATTCGATCCAGAGCGACTCGTGCCATTTTCCAAAGGCGTGGATGAGTTTGGCCCTTGGCTGGCTGTCCTTGTGGCAGCTCAGCAGTGGGGACACAGCACAGCCAGCCAAGTGTCCCCCACATCTCACTAATACACCCCAGAGGGGAAGGGACCTTCTCCAAGGATCAAAGAGCTCCTTCGTCACAGCCCCCTCGAGCCTTACCTTCTGCTGGACACTGCCAGGGCTCAGAGCGCTGACCATACCTACTGACCAGGACTGGCGTGGTGACCATCAGCTGACTCCACTGAGTCTCTGGCTTTTATTTAATGTCAGCAAAGTCTGGATCTGAGCAGATAATCCTGATGGGAACGGTTCAGAGACCTGCTCCCAGTCCCAGAGTGTTACTTTGTGCTGCAATTAACTCCTCAAGGCCCCATTTTGACAACTCTGTCCACCTCTGCCTGGGGCCCTAGTCACTCATCTTCTGCCAGTCCCACCAGAGGCCTGAGGTTGTCCTCCATACCCAGGTCCTGCCTCTACAGGGCAGGCTCAGCCTGGCAAAAGACTCCTGTCCCATGGAAACTGGGGCTCAGCAGGTCTGGAGGTGATGCTGGCATTGCAAGGCTGCCTTGTGTTAAAGCTAGATGCCAGCGTGTGTCTGGGAGCTGGTGGGTGAAGGGGCCTCCTGGAAAGATCCCTCTGAGACATTGCTAGGAGAGGCACATCCCAGGGGATGGGAAAGAAATTGCAGAGTCATAGAATGGTTTGGGTTGGAAGGGACCTTCAAGATCATCAAGTTCCAACCCCCCTGCCATGGACAGGGACACCTCCCACCAGACCAAGTTGCTCAAAGCCCCATCCAGCCTGGCCTTGAACCCCTCCAGGGATGGGGCAGCCACAGCTTCTCTGGACAACCTGTTCCAGTGTCTCACCACCCTCACAGGTAGGAATTTGTTCCTCATATCTAATCTAAATCTCCCTCTTTCAGTTTAAAACCATTACCCCTCATCTTTCAGTTTAAAACGATTCCTCCTTGTAATGGCTCTCCTCCCTGATCAAGAGTCCCTCCCCATCTCTCCTGGAGCCCCTTTAGGGACTGGAAGGGGCTCTGAGGTCTCCCTGGAGCCTTCTCTTCTCCAGGTTGAACAACCCCACCTCTCAGCCTGTCTTCACAGCAGAGGTGCTCCAGCCCTCTGAGCATCTTCTTGGCCCTCGAAGGAAAAGGAGGCTCTTGGGAAGAGAGGAGGAGCCCAACCCCAGGGCTCTAACCTGGAGGGAGGGGGTCCCAGTAGTGGTATCCAAGGCGTTCCTTACCACTGCGCAGCCCGCCATGGCTGGAGAGCTGCAGGGCCCTCTCGGGGCAGTTCCAGCGGTCCCAGGCGAACTGGAACTTGCACTCCTCGATGCCGCTCTGGGCCCCGGCCGCCACGCTGCTGGAGTAGATGAGATAGGCCTAGGAGCAGAGCAGCAGGTCAGAGAGCTGGGCAAAACCGAGTCAGGATGTGTTGGCCAACACGCAGGGACAGCCCCGTGGGTGACAGGCTAGGATTGTCCCCGAGCTATTCCCAGGGTCCAGGATAGTCACTCAGAAGCTCCAGTTTCCATCTCAAAGCCAACATAACCTCATCTACCTCCTGCACAGTGGTGGGGCTGATGCAGGTGTAGCTTTCCTGCCCTGAGCTGCATATGGTGGGCCCTGCTGGATGGGGTCTAGGTGGATGGAGAAGCTCAGGGGGAAAACACAGAATCACAGGATGGTCAAGCTTGGAAGGGACCTTCTGAGATCATCTAGTCCAACCCCCCTGCAAAAGCAGGTAACACCAGGAAGAACATGGCCTAGGGCTCTCCAGGAGGTTGGTGTTCAACTAAAAATATCCTGCGTATCATCTTACAAGCTGTAGAGAGCCGAGGAGGTCTCTCAGGCTTGGCTCTCCTGTGGAGTGGAGCTCACCACCATCACCAGCAAATGCATTTTCTGCTGTGCTGGGTCAGAGCCGGAGCCTCCCAGGGGAAGAAGGCCAAGCTGCTGGCTGTTGGCCACGTTAGGAGATGTGCCAGCCAACCCCTTATCTCTCCGGCGTGAGAGAGGGCAGAGCCTTCTCCTCTGAGACCAGGGAGCTCCAGCCCAGCAGGTGCCCCCTCCTTCACCGCAGCCCCGGGGGGGGCAGGCAGTGCTTTGGGGCAAGGTTGCTCCACCATAGCATTGAGGGCTGTAGCAAGAGCTAGGTGGGCTTGGAGGCATTCCTGGGGAAGAAAAGTCGGGTGAATTTTACAACTGGTCCTGGCTAGGAACTAAAAGCCTATGAAAGAGGGGTGCAAGGAGGAAGGAGGGGTGTCAGAAATACTGAACAAGGTCCTGGCAATACCAGTTGTGCTTCTTGGGTATGTTCTGCAGGGCCTACAGAAAGTACCTTTCCAGCTCAATGAATGTTGGTCCTGATGCTAATCATCTGATCATCAGGAAGGAACAGATGACAGCACCTTAGCTGTGCAAGTGGACAAATCTCCAACATCTGGCCCCAACCAGCTTTAAAAGACCCCAGGCCAGTTTTGCCCAGGGCTGAAACAGCCCAAGGAGCTGCAGCTCGTAGCAAGTTTTTCCTGACCCTCCTCTGCCTCGTTGGATGAACCCTGGGGGTGAGGGGAGCTCTTGGCCAAAGCTGGATGGAGAGGAGTGGGAAGGAGGAGCCCCCCCACCCCTCCCCTTCCCTCCCTGGGTTTTAGTGGAATCAGGGACAGAGATCAAAGGGATTTCTCTTACCTTGGGGCCCGTCATCAGGAAATTATTCACTGACCTGGAAGACAGAGACAGTGTCAGCAGGGAGGGGGTGACGGCGGAGGGGCCTGGGGAATGCCAGGCATCCCAGGGCTCTCCTCTCACCCCCCGCAGCCTGCCTGGCTCCTGGCTGCAGGCACCTTTGGTCTCCCCCCCCTCTCCATCTCATCTCCCTGCCTTCTCCTTCCCCCCCACCACCCTGCTCCCCCAAACAGGCTGTACCTGGGGGGCTCCAACCCCCTCACCGCTCCCTCCTTTTTGCTTTTCCCTGCACGGCTGCCCTTCATTTTTGTAGCTCTTTTTTGTACCTCTCATTTGTGTAGCTCTTTCCTCTTCCCCCAACTTTGCTTTTTTTTTTGCTGCCCAGCTTAAACCAGGGTAGAATTTCCCCAGACCCAGGAGCTGGACCATGTGCCAGCATCACCCCCCCACCACGGGGACCACGCCGAGGGAAGGAGGTCACATCACTGCTCCTTCACAGGGGGTGTCCTGAGAGCATCACCCCGGACCACAGTCCCTTCTTCTCCCGTGGTGCCAGCTCTGGCTGCCCACCCTCCCCTCTTGGTGACAGTAAGGTGATGGCTGAGCACAAACACGCTCGTCCTCCCTATCCTGGTGGGCACTGCCTGGGGAGGAGTGGGGACATTTAAACTTTCTACAGTTTTCCAAGTGAAATATGAAAAAAACCCATAACGAGCTGTTTCCAAAGGTGCCCTCTTGCAGGTATTCCTGTGAAATGCCTAATTCTGCTGCTCTTCATGGAGAAATGTTGTACTGAAAACACCCAGGGTCTGGTTTTAGTAATCTGAAATTGCAGGCTCCTTAAACCTTCTGCTCTGGGGGTCTCCCGATCCCCATCTCCGTTCTGTAGGTCAGTAATTCCTACTTCTAGCACAGAAGGGGAAAAACTTAAAACACGGGCAAATGACAGGACCTCTACTGTTTGTTTATTTTTGAATGTAAGATTTTCACAGCCAGTTTCACACTCTTCTGGCCCCTGGTTTTTCCTTGCCTGTGGCTTTCCATGGCGTTAACCCATTCCTCCCACCTCCAGGTGGAAAATGCCCAGGGTCTGGTTTTAGTAATGTGAAATTGCAGGCTCCTCAAACCTTCTGCTCTGGGAGTCTCCTGATCCCCATCTCTGTTCCGTAGGTCAGTAATTCCTACTTCTGGCACAGAAGGGGAAAAACTTAAAAAACATGGGCAAATGAAAGGACCTCTACTGTTTGTTTATTTTTGAATGTAAGATTTTCACAGCCAGTTTCACACTCTTCTGGCCCCTGGTTTTTCCTTGCCTGTGGCTTTCCATGGCGTTAACCCATTCCTCCCACCTCCAGGTGGAAAAAAACGAAATAGCAAACTCTGGGAATGTGCAGGGAGGGGGCTGCTGAAGCAGAACCAAGGATTTTAGGAGGTCTCTAAAGGATCACCAAAGAAGCCCTCAACCTAATTGCTCCCTGGCCCAAGACCACCATTAGGAATTTGGAGGATGGCTGGGTGAATCCAGCTTAGCTGTGCCACGGCTTTAAAAAGACCCAAGAGCCAACCCAAACTATCCCTAGCCAGAAATGAAGCAAGAGGAGGGAGGTTTCTCCTACAAACACCTCATTCCAGTCTCTCAAGGTTTTGCAAAAATAACCTTCATCACTATTTCTGGTGCGTCTCAGGGATATCTTTCCTGCTGGGACCCCGGGACCCCAGAGAGATGGGTGAGAGCTGTTATCCCAAGGGAAGAACATTGAGGCCAGAGAGGTGGAAGGACTGGGTTGAGACCTTGCAGCGAGTGAGTGATTTGGGAAAAAGCCAGAGAGAAACTGGGCTCTTCAGCTTCTTCTCGAGACACTGTTCTGCTTCAAATGCTAGATGCCTCCCAGTGGAGGATGCCTCTCCTTTTTAGTTACCCCTTGCAGAGCCTTAACCCTCGCTCTCTCCCTCTCTCCACCCTGCAGCTGGGGCCATCAGGCATTCAGGGATGCTTTCTGCATTTCTAGCTCCTCTACACTCCCTGAAAATCCCAGTAACGGGGTGGACCTTCACTGGAGGTGGGGGGGGGAAAGGTGCAGGTTATGGTATGATTTTTCCTCCCCGTGTGTTTCCAAGCCATGCTGACTGGAGCCAGAGATGTCCCTGGTTATGGAGAGACACAAATTCAGCTACAAATTCATCACGGGGGCATTCCTGGGTGGGCTCAAGCATGGCCAAAAGCAGGCTTTGCCATCCCAAACTGGGGGACAAAGTGTGGCCCTGCCATGGACACTGGGGCAGACAGGGTATAGCCTGGTGGAAACCTCCGAACACCTGGACTTTGCTATTACTCATGGTTTAGGAAGAATTGAGAGAACTATTTGGCAAAGTTTCGCTCTGTCAAGTCTAACTTTTCTCTTTTTTTTTGGTGGAAATGTGTCCATATTGATGAATCTTGTGCTGGGAAAGATTTTCCTGGGTTAAAACTGGAAGGAAAGGGCTGTGGCAGGACATTGAGAGAGCAGGAGATCCCTTCCCTTTGTTCCAGCCCTGGGATTCCAACTCGGCTGCGCTCCAGCCCCCATGGGTACTTTAGCACGAAGTCGACGGCTGGTTTTTGGTGGTTTTTTGGTGGTTTTTTTTGGTTTTTTTTTCTTTGCAGAGGAATTTTCCTTTGGGAGCTGCTTCTGCATTGTACAGCTAATTAAATATTTCCTGGGACTTGGAGAGACGGCATCTGTAGCCGGGTGATTAGAGCATCGGGTGACCTGAATCACACAGGGCCATGAACCTGGGGCTATTCAGCCTGTGTAAGCTCCGTGGGTCTCCCCGTCCCAACCCAACTGGGTAGCGGCACGAACAAGTCATTTTTCCATCTGGTTTCCCATTTTCCCTGGTTTCTTTTCCTTTGCCTTGACCTGAAACGCTTTGCTTTGGGGACCACACTGGGGCTGGCGTCGGTGTGAATCCGAGCCCCTGGCAGCAGCCGTGAGAAAATGGGTAAAACACCCCTGTTTAGGAAAAATCTAGAGAATTTGCAAGCCCTCGCTTATCTTGCTTTTTTTTTTTTTTCCCCTTTTCTTATTGTTGCTTCCCACCTGGGTGGGAAAAGCCAAATTTGCCCTGCGCAAGAAGGGTTTGCCTCAAACCCTCACTGAGGGGTTGCAGGGGCAGCTTAAGGAGGAGGAGAGTAATCCCCAAACTCAGGGTTTTACAACCAAAACAGCCTGTGGGCATCACTGCATTGAAGCAGAGGATTCTGCTCCTCCCGGGATAAACCTCAAAGTTCAGAAAAAGGCCGAGTTCAGGATATGCCAACTCACCCTCTGCAGCTGAGCAAATGGTACAGTAGCAATTTCCCAGCGGGATATTCTAAATATTTTTATTAAGTCGGAGAGGCAGGAGGCATTTTCCCTCAGCGGGCACACTGCTGGGCAGGTTTGGAGGACTTAGACAAGGAAAGGAGTCATTGAGATGGGTCCACTTGACTCCCCCTCTCCCCCCCTCATTTAACTCTTACAGCCACGAGTGGATTCAGGAGAAGGGGAGATGGGACGATTTGATTATTGGGCTGCTGCCGTGTGGCTGGGATTTTTCTTATTTAAGCTCCAAGGGAAAGAAAGATAATAATGGAGACAAACTCTCTGCCTTCTGTCTTTGCCCATATGATCTAGCTAAGAAGAAAAAAAAAAATCTCTCTATTTTGAATACAGTTTCCAGCAAGGACAGAGGGTAATTCAGCCGCTTGTTCCTCGGATGTAGTGACAAAGCTGCTCCAGTCATCTCTGTGCTGCGAAGAGGAATCACTGTGAAAACGAATCTCTCTTTGTTTTTGTCTCTGTAGTGTGACTTTTTATGAATTTATTTATTTTTACTGGTTTTCCATATTACTGTAAATCCCTAAACTATCCAGCTGCATCCAGGATGGGTGTAAAGCAGCCCAATTCCCACGACTTCGGTGTCACCCACCAGCATTTAAAACTTTTTGAAATCACACCCAGGAAAGGAAACCCTTGAAATTATTTCTCTTCTCCAACAAAGCTGACAGGGTTTTCTAGCTACCTAAACCTCTTGCCCTCCACCTTCAAACTCCGGGAGAGGGTAACACGGACCGAAGCAGAGCAGAGAGGGATCTGTTGAGGTTCCCCCAGCCCCATCCCCAGCCCGTGGAGGGTCCAGGGCAGGACACGCTGCTCCCTCCCTGCGACTCTGTGCAACCAGGTAAAAAGCAAATCAAGGGTTTCTCATTGCATCCGATATTAGGAAATTCTCTCAAAGCTAATGACTATCTACAGCAGGAGTTCTCTACCCTGGCTTTATTGAATCCAAACCCAAATAACCCTGCCAAGCACCTGTCCCATTGTATTTTACAGGTATCAAATACTAATAAACCTCTGATAATTTCTGTTCAGTTACAACGATAACAAATAACAGCACCCCGCTCCTCAGTTCAATACGCCCCAAAAGCTTTATCAAATCCCCCATTAAAGTATTTGTTTGATACCTTCTCACCCACTCAAGCTACGGGGCTGCTGGTTCAGATCTCTGGATAAATGAGAAAACTATATTTACATCTTTCCTATCGTTATTGTAAATACAGAAAATGGGTACAAACGCACTTTGGATCTGAATTCGTTTTCAAGTACAAACTCCCCCAACTTTTTAGAAAACCAGTGACATTGGAAAGGAAAGGCAATCTCACAGCTGAAGTGTAAAAGAAAACATTGAGAAACAAGCTGCTGCATTAGTGATTTTTACATTATTCCCACAGGATAAGAGACAGGGAGGAGACGGGGAGGCAACTTGTTAACATTTGGAGCTTAGCTTTTTTTTTTTCTTCTTCTATTTTGCTACATTTATTTGTTTTTTAAGTCCTGAGTGCAACCCTGACATTTTGCTTATCTGGAAACACACTGACCATTCAACCTCGCTGACACGGCAGAATCTAATCCACACTCAGAGAAGGGAAGTGGCCACATATATATATATTTAAAAAAAATTATTGTTGATCTATATTGCCCCCCACTCCCAATTCTCACGATTAAATCACAGAACGGAAGAATCTTGTTGTGTTTTAAGCTGTTGGATCAGATAAAGAGCATCAAAAACTGCAAGCAGAATTTTTGCCCTATTCCCACACATTTTGCTTTTTTCTCTCCTCAAGAGTTAAGGGACAGGGTCTGTAGTGCGATTGTTTTGCAGAAAGTTTGCAATTTTCCTTTCTCTCAGGAAATTATGACCTATGAGTAATACACAGAGAGAAGCAGGGCTGTCTCCATCTCTAAACTTTTCTCTTAGATAAAAACTTCTAAAAGGCAGACAGGGGGATTTAGACATCTGACTTCCATTGAAAACGCCTGGGATTTCTGTACTTAACTCTAATTTGTGTCCTGAAATTTCTCCCCTTTCAAGTGTTTCTTTAGAATATTGATTTCTTTTTCCTTATCTTTTAATGTTTTCTAAACCTGTGTATATTGAGGAAAGTGAGAGACATACACAGGAAGAGCAGAAAAAGAAAAATAAAATCAGCATGAGCTCTTCCCTAACTTCTCTACATAAGATAAATATCCCCCATGTTCCAGAAGGGAGATTTACCTTGAGTTTGCTACTGTATAATATTTAGACATATACAAGTTGTTGTACATTCTTTTAATGAAGATAATAGAAAAATCTCTGTAAGAACAAGAATTTCACTCCCAGCCTAAGAGGACTGAGTTCCCAATTACCCCTGAGTTTCTCTTTCTGGGATTTTGGGTTTCTCCATCCCTGGTAATAACCCCAGAGATCTGCTGTGGGGGAGGCAGGGGATTTTAGTCATTGAACAGGAAAAGACTTTCCTCGCTGTTAGAGATAAGTCTCTGTATAATATTTAGACATAAACAAGTTGTTGTACATTCTTTTAATGAAGATAATAGAAAAATCTCTGTAAGAACAAGAATTTCACTCCCAGCCTAAGAGGACTGAGTTCCCAATTACCCCTGAGTTTCTCTTTCTGGGATTTTGGGTTTCTCCATCCCTGGTAATAACCCCAGAGATCTGCTGTGGGGGAGGCAGGGGATTTTAGTCATTGAACAGGAAAAGACTTTCCTCGCTGTTAGAGATAAGTCTGTAACCCACTGAGCAGATTCCCCGGGGCATTACAGGAATGGAGAATAAAATTGGGGTTTTCAGTAAAAATCACGTAGGAAAAAATGCCTACGGAGCCAGGTCATTTGAGTCCATCTCCGTTTGAGTGTGGGATAGACACACTCTGCAAGGAATGATGCGGGATTTGATGCAAGTGTAATCTCTTTCTGCTCACCCTTATACAACATTTCTGGAAATCAACCTAAAACCACCCTTAGGACAGAGCAAAAAGGTCCCTCCAAGAGATGACAGCACTGGGGGGACTGGTCTGACGGGACCGAGGTGGTTGGGAACCAACCGAGCCGTAGCAATCTCCGTACCAAAAGCATCTCCCCAGGAAATCCTAATACCTGGATTTCGGACGTGTAATCCTGACCCTGCACCCGCCTGGGAGTGCGGGGGCTCCGGCTGCTCATCCGGAGCGAGTGATGCTCCTGTGGATCTAACTCACCCCTGCTGGCTCTGAGCTCTTAATCAGGGACTGTCCTCTTCGGGGAGCACGGGAGAAGCCTCACTTGATTTGATTAAGATGAGAGACAAGCGGAATGTGAGCCTTTGGGAAAGAAACAGCAAGCCCTGGCTCTGCCATTGGGTTATCTTCCCAGTTGGAAATGAGGGGTTAGATCTTTCACTCTCCTCTCCTCTGTTTTTACCCCAGCTCAGGATTTGGCCCACAGAGTTACTGCTGGGGGAAGAAGGGGAATTTCTCTGCTCGGATCTAACCTCTCTTGCCAATAAGTGTGTTGGGACTTAGTTAAATGTCTGGTCCCATTAAAGACCAGAACTAAGCTAAGTGGAAAAGAAGGGACATTTAGGAAGGTGAAGAGGAATTTCCTTAGGGTGTCCGGGAAGAGCACCTGCCTGGGACACAGACTGAGGTGCTCTTGATACTCACCAGGCACAGCAGGATTGGAAGAAGGGAGTGAGGAAGAAGATGCCCAGATAAGGGTCCATGTGAAATATAAAATCCAAATAAAGAGAGAGAAAGGATATCCTAAAAAAAAAAAAAAAACAAACCACCTTGGGTACCACCACCACCAGCGAAAAGAAATAAAATAAAAAAAAAGAAAAAGAAAAGAAACCCAACAAAATTAGGGAAGGGATGGAGTTATTTTCCACCCGGCGCTCCTGGTGTGATGAAGAGGTGTATGCCCCCTGAATCCCAACTTCTGCAAAGGGTAACCAATCCCAAAGTAAGAGCTAAAGGGGGTTGGTGAAATGGAGCCGCAGAACTTCCTAAGAAGAGATTATCTACTTAATTAAAGATTTTTTTTTTCCCCTAAGTCCTTCAGCCAATCAGGACTCAAGTGCCAGAGAGAGATTGAACTGATGAAAAGAACACCCCAGGTTCCTCGAAGACAAATGCACCACGAAAGGGATAAGAGGGAGGGAAAAGGGGAAAACAAAAAAAAAAAAAAAAAAAAAAAAAAAAAAAAAAAAAAAAAAAAAAAAAAGAAAAAGAGAGAGAGGGATAAAGAAAGAGACAGCAAATCCCTTAAAGTAATCACTAGGTTCAATCTCCACCAGCACTGCCCTGCCTCTCCATCCCCCGCCAAGGCAACTGGAAGGGCTGCTTTTGGTGTGCCCTCACCTTCTCCTGCCTTTGGAGACACCTCTGGGGCTGGGGTGCGCTGGGTGCCCCGGGATGGGGGGCTTGGGTTTGGGCCACCAGACCCTGCTTCTTGGTGGCCAAGGCAGCATGGTCTGGGGATAAGGCTGGGAACCAGATTTGTGAACATCACCTCTGCCTCAGACCCCCCCAGGAGTTTAAGGGGAACTGAGGCCAGTTCCTACCTCCATCTGCTCCTCCTTCATCATGGTGACCTGCTCTTTCCTCCCACCTCCTCTTTGCCACACACCACCCTCACCCCAGGAGAAAGGCCTCTGACTAAACTTTCCCTTTCCCCCTTAATTTTTTGGCTTTTGAGGTTTCCTACGAAGCCCAGAGGAGGGTGTCTTTGATTTGGGAGATCAGTGGTCTCTCAATGAGGGTTTATCCCAGAGCTGCTGGAGCTACTTAGAAGTGCATCCAGCCTGCGCCTCCTGGGCATGCGGGACATCCCAGTTTCTGTCACACCACCCACCACAGCCACTTTGATCAGTCCCAGGACAACAGGACCAGCCATGCTGCCCTGTCCCAGAGCCATAGGAGCATCTTCTCCTCACTGCACAGCTCATTTTCATGCTGCTGTGGACATAATCAGCTAAAACACAGGCTGAGACCCATCCAACTCATTTCATCGAGGGTCCAGCTGCCAGGCAGAAGAGCTCGACCAGGGCAAGACCCTGTGACTGGGCCATCAGGAGGCTGAGCTTCTCTCAGGGCTACCTCAGGTGGATGAAATGTCCTTTTTGTGTCATGGAACCTCGAGGAGGGAAACCTGCCCAGCAGAGATTTGCTCTCAGGGGGACTTTGGCCATGCCAAGATGGACTCTGGCCGGGCAAAACTTCATGGTTGCCCCATGCCATGCCCTCCCAGCTGGCAGGGGTGGCCAGGTGGCTTGCAATCATCGAGGTGAGGAGAAAATGCAGCCACCATCAAGGGAACCCAGGGCCCAGCTGTGCCTCCCAGCTGCATCCCATTACAGCAAGGCTGAGGGCATTTGCACTAATTAAAACCCCAGCTCCTGGAGCCGTGAGCATTTTAAAAACTGAGGTCTTAAAAACTGAGAAAAAAAAGTTTGAAGATTTATCTAGTAGAAGATAAACCCCAGGAACTTGAAGGTGAGGGAAATAAGCCTTTATTTATTTTAATTATTCATTATATTGAAATAGAATTTCGATGCTGTGACGTTTAGCACAATGTAATGGTTTTGGGGGCTGAATTCAAATACTGGGGGTGGCTGTGTCCCCCACCCCTGCCAGAAGAGGCTGTCCTGGGGGAGATGAGGGGCTGCTGGGGGCTCAGCCCTTGTTGGGGGGCACTGGTGGGACGTAGGGGATGCTGCCACCCTGTACTTGGCTTTCATTTCCCATGGTAGAAAGAATAATAATAATAATAATAATTTCCAGTTGTTTCTTGTAAGTTTCCAAACGTCTGTTTCAGGACTCTTGGACTCGAATTGTCTCATTCCTCAGGCCCAGCAGCGACAGCGTTTTTCATGGTAGAAAGAATAATAATAATAATCATTTCCAGTTGTTTCTTGTAAGTTTCCAAACGTCTGTTTCAGGACTCTTGGACTCGAATTGTCTCATTCCTCAGGCCCAGCAGCGACAGCGTTTTGAAATCACACAACTCTTCAGGCACGTCTTGACCAACTGGGAAGGAAGGACACCACTGGGTGTTTGCCGGGGTGAGCTATTTTTGTTTATTCTGAGACAAATTAAGTAAGGGGATTGCAAAAAAAAAAAAAAAAAAAAGGGCAAAAATACAATTGTAGGCGGATCCAAAATAAAGAGGAGGAATTTAATCTTTTATTATTAGCTGTCACAAGAGGCAGCCAGGCCTTCCTCCAAGCTTGCAGAAGCACCACCAGCACCAGGGCATTTTGGAGCCAGCAGCCTCCCCAGTCAACTTCTAATTTCAATTAAATGCAACAGTCGCTTTCCTGGAAGCAGGCGTGTTTTCCAAGCCAAAGGGGCTGGAGGCGAAGCCTGCAACAAAACTGTCCCAAACATGTTTCAAAGCACTTAATTACAGCTCTCAAAGGCTGTTTAATAGGCTCTATGAGGTACTCGCTGAAGAAATGGGATGCAAAATTGCTTTATAATGCCCTTCAAATTTTGTTATTGTTACCGACAAAAGCTCTGTAAATTTTCTAAAATGAGCCCAGAGAGCATTAAAATACAATATTTTTTTTATGGCCAGAAGGACTGGTAAATTATCCCATATGACATGTTGGCCAATACAGCTCTCTCCTGACCTTTGCATTGAGTGCTGTAATGTGTGTTTGACTATTTGCTCATCTCCCAGAACAGCAGACAGGGTCTAAGGACAACAGAAAAGTGGGAACCTACCACCATCTGAGGTAATTTGTTTAAAAAAAACCCAACCCAAAAAAAAAGAAATAAAAAAACCCAAAACAAAACCCCAAAACCAAACCAAAACCCATGAATATAAGATGCTGAGGTTTAATTTCCAGAGTACAGAGAAGATCTGATCTGTCCTTAAAGGGCTTTGTACAAGTAATCCCAGAAAGAGTAAAAGATAAAGCCCCTAATGCTTTTGCTGTCTTTCACCCTGGTGCCAATGCAACTGATGGATGTGAAAAATGAGGTTAAGAAGTGGGTGTAAAAATTCCAAGTCTGGCTCCCAGATATCTCCAAAGTTTCTTGGTGTCAATGCAAAATGCTCAAAGGACAGGTTTTTTTTTTTAAAAGCCATTAAAAAGGTTAAGAAGAAATTTAAAGTCTCTTATTTTAAAAGATACACAAAAGGTATAAGATCAAAATAAAAAGAAATTAATCTTGTCTAGGAAATACATAGAATTCAACCCTTAAAGAGCTGAAAAGGTCTCAGGAAATAGATTTCAGCTGACCTGGCTGCAGCTTTGCCTTTTGCACCAGCTGCGTAGTATTTAATGCCTGTTAAAACATCCCCCAGCACCCCAAAACAGTGTAAGTGTTGCTTGCAATCCCGCACAGAGAACATGCCCTGTGTTATTCCGCTCCTCCAGTCAAGTGGTTCCAAAAACAGAGCCAGACAAAAGCCGGGGAAATCTAATAGCTTTTATTAGACCAACTGATAGGCATTGGGAAAAGCAAACAGGTTTTTTGAGCACTTTGGCTTGGAAAAGGCAGGAAAGGTGCTGGTGTGCCCAGAAGCCTGTCTGTTTATTTTTATTTTTATTTTTTTTAGCTATAAAGCTCTGTGAATGTGCCATTAGAGATGATGTTGACACAGGGGGGCATGCAAAGCGCCGGGTGACCTCTTTGCTGTTGCCTCTGTGTTCCCTTGCGCTGCTCTGGGCACGGGTGATGTTGGTGGAGCAGCCTCCTGTGAGGTCTGAGGTGCTTGAGAAGTGGGGAACGTACCCTCATGTTGGCAGGTTCTCCTCATGGTTCATGCGGGGACACTTGGGGAAATCCTTGCCACCAGACAGATGCATCCAGTCCACCCAGTGAAAACTATTTCACATCAGAAGGGGCAGAAATGTCACAATGGCTGTGGAGGATTGGTTCAAGGTGTAGACATGTATGTAAAGGGTGGGTTGAAGGTCGATGGAGCCAGACTCTTCAGTGGTTCAGTGACAGGACGAGGGGCAACAGGCACAAGCTGGAACATGGGAAGTTCAATTAAAATAAGAGGAAAAACTTCTTTGCGGTGAGGGTGCCAGAGACCTGGAACAGGTTGACCAGGGAGGGTGTAGAGTCCCCTTCTCTGGAGACCTTCAAGACCCACCTGGATGCCATCCCAAGGCAAAACTGAGGCCCGGAGGTGGGCAGCAGTCTGGGGGTAGATCCAGCCCCCTGTGCTCTAGGCTGGCCACAGCCCCCATCTGACCAGCCTGATGTTCAAGGCAGCCAGTGTCAAGGGAAAGGCAAAGGTCTTCAGGGAAACATCCTCTTTATGGTACGTAGAAGTTGCCTGTGCCCTGGAGCAAGTGAGCTTAGAGCACTTCAAAAGCTCTGGTTCATCCTTAGCCTGGGCTACGATAATTCCTTTATCACACATTCTTAATTGCAGAACTACAGGATATTGCCTTGGAATGGTCTTGACTTGCCATGTCAGCGACTTGCCCAGGCTCATGTTGTGTTGGCCAAAAGAGCGTTTCTTTTGAGAGGCCAGAAAACAAGTACTGGTCCAGGAGCATCCTTTTCCAGGGGGCTGGGAGAGGGAAGGGGACAAGTGTTGAGAGCTGGGGTATCTGGTGATGAAAATCAAAGGAAAGTGAGGAGTTGGTGTGGCATCAAAGGAGAAGCAGGAGAAAAGGGACCGTGAGGGTGGGAGGGGAATCGTGTACAGCATTCCAGGAAGGTGTAATTAGGATGAGCAGGACTGAGCGAGTCAAAGCACATTCCTGGGTGGCTGGTGAGGAGGTGAGATAACCCTGGAGGTGAGAGGGACCATGCTGAGCTCCCCAGGTCTAGCAACATACCCTGGCCGCTTCCCAGCCACACCTCGCTCTTGTCCCCAAGCACCTTGAAGGAACTACAGGCTCCCATGAGGAGTGGTGGCAGATACAGTGGTCCCCAGCATGGCCCTTTATGGACCAGGAGCCCAGGCCACATGCCACTGCTCATCCTGGGCATGGCCACCATCCTTCAGAGAGCCTTTCTTGGGCCACCACAGACAAGCTGAGGGGAGTAAATGTCACAGGCATCGACACGGGTGGCTCTGCAAAAGGAGAGTGTCTTCAGCGTCCATTAGGGCTTTGCCTCTCAAGGGGGAAACGTGCTTGGCCCCTGCATGTGAAGATTTGAGGCATGGGGGGGAAAAAAAGAAAAGGAAATAAAAAAAAAAAAAAAAAAGGGAGGGAGTGGAAAAAAGGAAAAAGTCAGGCAGAGATTTCCTTCTGTACTGACCAGAAGGATTAGTAGCTGGAGGAGGAAAGGGCTATGGGTCTGAGAGGTGCGCGGAGCTCAGTGGAGCAGAGGATGAGGCAGCTAAAGCAGGAGGAGGGCTCAGCATCACAGTGTGAATACTTGCTGGTTTGGGTTTTTGGCAGACCTGAGGAACCCAAGAAAAACCTGCGTGGGAGCTGCTTAAATGGTTCTGCTCTTGCACCAAAGACAGACTTTTTGTTTCCCTTTCAGGGTCTGTGTTCCCCTCGATATTATTATCAGGAATATTTGGAAAGAAAACCGCATTTGAAACTGAAGAAAATCAAGCCCTTTTATTAAGAAAACTGCCCCGTGACACGCTTTGATCTTTTTTTAGCTGAAACTGCCTGCGAGCTCTGCAGGAGCTGTAAATAGCTCCAGCCCATTTACAACTGGAAATCCTTCACCCGAGTGGTTGTTTTTTTTGCTGGGCTCTAGGGTAGAGAGAGGGATTGGTTTGGAATCCCTTTTGTAACGAGGACGGGAGGAGGTTTAGCTGAGGGTTTTCTGAGATCCTGTGATCTTTTTTTCATCCCTAATTTGCCAGGCAGTGTGCTGGCCGTGCAGCAGCATAGGCAGCTCCAAATTACCCTGTAATTTATCCCTCCAGTGAGCCCTCTCGCTGTTCCACAGCCGGCAGATGGTGCTCCTGGCTCAAGGCTCAGAGCTGAAGAGCATCCTTGGACCACAGGAGTGCAGGGAAAACGCTCCTCTGCCATGTCCAGCACAGGCAACAGGCTCTGCAGGGTACCTGGGCTTAAAAAAAAATATCTCCTCTCCTTCTCCAGACCAAGCACCTTTAGACTTGATCATGAGTAGTTCAGCGTTCACAGCAATGGTGCAGGGCTGCTGGTGGCCATGCCCACAGGTGGAAGGCCAGCAGCACCCTGATGTGAGCTCTCTGCTATAAAATCATAGAATGGTTTGGGTTGGAAGGGACCCTAAATATCATCCAGTACCGCCCTCCCTGCCCTGGGTAGGGACACCTCCCACCAGACCAGGTTGCTCCAAGCCCCATCCAGCCTGGTCTTGAACCCCTCCAGGCATGGGGCAGCCACAGCTTCTCTGGGCAGTCTGAGCAAGTGTCTTGTCATCCTTACAGGAAGGAATTTCCTCCTAAGATCTCATCTAAATCTCCCTTCTTTCAGTTTAAAACTGCTACCCTTTGCTCTATTGCTCCTCTCCCTGATCAAGAGTCCCTCCCCATCTCTCCTGGAGCCCCTTTAGGGACTAGAAAGGACTCTAAGTTCTCCCTGGAGTCTTCTCTTCTCCAGGCTGAAGAGCCTCAACTCCCTCAGCCTGTCCTTCCAGCAGAGGTGCTCCAGCCCTCTGATCATCTTTGTGGACTCCTTCCAACAGGTCCATGTCCTTCCTGTGCTGAGGACCCCAGAGCTGGACACAGTGCTCCAGGTGGGGTCTCCCCAAAGTGGAGCAGAGGGGTAGAATCCCCCCCTCACCCTGCTGGCCACGCTGCTTTTGGTGCAGCCCAGGATGGGGTTGGCTTTCTGAGCTGCCAGGACATATTGCCAGCTCATGTTGAGTTTCTCTTCCCCCAACACCCCCAAATCCTTCTCCTCAGGGCTGCTCTCAATCTATTCTCCGCCCAACCTGTATTTGTGCTTGGGATTGCCGTAACCCAGGTGCAGGACCTTGCATTTGGGCTGGTTGAACTTCATGAGGTTTGCATGGGCCCACCAGAAAACAGAACAGCACAGTGCAGCCAACACTTTTGTGCTGCAGAACATCTTCCCATGGCCCAGCTGCTGTGGCAGCCGATGAGTCTTCTGCCAACACCCAGCCTTAGCTTGGGAAGGATCGGGTGCTCATCAGCCCTCAGCAGGGAGATGGATGTAAAGCCATCAGCCATGTGCACAGAAGATCTGGATCCACGCTTTTTCGCTGCCGTGCCCACTAACATGTCCAAGGATAAACCCCAAGCTCAGGGACCTGCAAATCTGGCTCCGTTCTTTGCCCCAAAACAGCGGTAAAAACTGGGCTGGCACAAGTCCAGCGAGGTCCTTCCTCTTTGCCTACGGATGACTAACACGACTAACCCTCGGCATTTACCCGGAGTGAGTCAGGCCTGCAAAAATCATGAGACCGGCTTGAAAATAATACACAGTGGGAGCTATTTGTGTCCCAGCCTTTAAGGTACTCTTGGGGCTTGTTTCCTCTGGAATCGGCGGGGCTGGGAACATGCTGTTCTCTCGCATGAAAGGCAAAGCTGCGAGCCCGGGGCTGCGGGCGACGGGGCCTTCTGACGAGCGCCAAACATCAGGAGGCTTTGCCATAAATCACAGGAGGTGGCGAGGCTTGGGAAGGCACGTAGCACCTCTCTGTGTTGCCCAAAAAGCTCGCTGAGCCTGGGTCCTGGCTGTTTGCCTGAGAGATCTCACGCGTTCGGTGTTGGTACATTAAAAATACCAGATTTTTTATGCTCTGTCCTTGGCCAACAACTTCTCTTGGCCTTCAGTGAGTTACTTGTTGCTACTCTTCAGCTTGGGAGTGGCTGCTTTTTGGTAGCAAGCATCAATCAGATCAGCCCACGGCATGCTCTGGCCCCCAGTGGAGCTGTAAGGAAAGCTGAATCATTTCCCAATAAAACCCAGGGCTCGGGATCTGGCTGCAGCTCCAACGTTCCCCAGTGTCGTCTGCACTGGCTGGGACCGTCTCTTCTGCCAAAACAGTCAGTCATTCCCAATAAACGGTGATGATGAGGAGCCTGGAGGCTGAATCAGACAGCCAAGATGAAGAAACATCTTCAACGTGGTCAGGGTAAGCTGGCAGCACAAAATCTCTCACCAGTCTTTTGCAAAGGCCATCACTAGCAGAGCCAGAATCCAGTTTCCTGACAAAATCTTAAGCATGAGGCACTTTTTTTAGTTTTCCTTGCAGGCTAAGAGCATGGTCTGTGGCCTGATCAAGATTTTTTGCTGAACCTTAAAAAATAGAGACCCAGAGAGGGAAGGAAAGAAGCTCCATCACTGCAGCATCTCAGGACATGGTCTCCTGCAACTTCTCAGGACACTTAAAAAGCGTCAGCTGTTGACTGATAGTGATTTGCCCAGACTCAGACAGTGGGACAGTTTATTGTATGATACATCTGAGCCGAAAACACACTAGAGCATGGCCTGCTACAGGGGAGGAAGAGGGGGGTGAGGGTACCCCTATGAGATGTCAAGGCTGAGAAGGAAGGTACATAACCAAAGGAGATGCAAGAACATCCCGGCTTCTGGCTCAGGTCGCTGTGGGGCAGAGAACCCAGTGCACTGGGATGGCACCCCATCAGGAGCAGATGAGGATCCTGTGTAATGTCAGCTCTTCCTGATCTCCAGGGTTTGTATGGTGACCTGCTTCTGGTCTCAGGATGAAAATCAACAGCAATGTTTGCAGTGGTTTTGCATTAACACATGCAAAGTAGGAATGAGCCCCGTGTCTAGAGGACAAAGTGCTCACTGCCACACCAAGAGAGAAGAAGACAAAAAAAAAAAAAAACCAACTGCCACCACATTAGAAGAAGCTAATGTTCATTTTAATCCATCGCTGGGCGGTACCTTCTGGAATGATGTGCTTTAGGTAGTTTTGCCCTCCAAGAAAGACGTGCCAACTCCCAGGCTTTCTGCTGTCAGGTTCCATCACGGTGCCTCTTTGGAGACAGAGTCCCACCCTCCCTCACCTCGGTTTTCAGAAATACGACAACGTGAATCAGACCTCGTGCCATCGGGGTGAGCAAAGAGGGATACGTAACACACGACAGCACCGAGGGCACCGTGTTTTTCCCTGCTTTTCCCTGCAGCTCCCTCTCAGGCTCGGGGATGGTGATGCTGCCTCGGCTCTTACTTCAGCCAACAATCCACACTGTGCTCTCTGGGAAAGGCTTTTTTTTTTTTTTTTCCTTTTTTTCCTTTTTAGGAGCACCACAGGGTGTGCTGATAGATGATGGTGTATGACAGGAGTCATTCTCACAGCCCCGGTCTGCCTGCTGTTGCTACAGCCCGAGCCTTGCATGCAGCTGCTGGAACAGCCCTTTATCCCGCCCGTGGTTTGTAACCAGAGGAAGAACACAATGTCCTCGGGAATTAAGTGTGGCTTGTTTCTGGGAGGCTTTTTATGAGTATTTATGACTATATCAGTCATTGGTAGGTGGTGATGCCAAGAGAAGATAGCAAATGGGGGTCAGGACACGGGGGTTTCTAATTCCAGCTCAGCCTTTGACTATGGATTAATTATTCCTCTGTCATGTGCCTCAGTTTCCCTCCCCATTCAAGTGTCCACTTAGACTGTAAGCTTTTGGAGGCAGTGGGTATCTCCCAGCATGGGTTTGTACAACACGATGGAGACCTTGATCTTGATGGCAGCCATCACTCATTATCTTAATAGAATCATCAAAGTCTTTATCTGAATTAATTTGCCTGAACAATCCTTTGGCCATATTGGCTCCAGATCACATGTGTGATAAGAGGTGACAGGGAAAAGTGTGTGTGTGTGTACACAAAACCACCATCTGGGTTTGGAGCGACTGGAGGTGTAACCTGTGGGCTGTGAGTGGAGGTGAAGACTGCCCTCCAAGTGGCAGCACTGCACTTCAGACGTGATACGTAGCCTGCTAGAAGCTTTCTTCTGCGTGGGAAAAAGAAGTCGACTCCTGCTCTTCGATCCCAGAGTGTGATTTTGGGTGGTTCTCTGCAGAGAGCAACTCCTCAGAGAGCAGGGCTAATAGCACGTTACCACCAGAGGATGAGCTGGCACCTTCATTGAAAAGGGATGCCCTTGACAAGTCTGAAGAGGGAGCAAACCCCAAAGGTTTGAGGAGGCTGGACCCTCCTTTCCCTTTTCTATTTTTAACCACCCACTGGAAACACCATGGGAAGTAGGGCATATCAGTTCATAAGGGAAACTCCCTTTGGACTAAAAGAAGACAGACAAAAGACATTTTAAACAGGATTTTTTGTCCTTTTTTTCCATAAATAATGTGAGGACCAACAGTCATTAAGAGTGAGCTTCCCATCTTGCATGGCAGAAGAGCAGACCCCACTGTGCACCTCACCTCCAACGGTAAGTCATCCAGCTTTGCTGGCTGCAAGGAGCAGATGTGTGGGCAGTCTGGACCACAGAGAGCCTGTTTCGTTGATGTTCTACCTCTCTTCACCAAGAGGACATCAGTCACCCAGAAGACCTGGTGGTGTTTTCTACTGGGCTTCCTCGGGCCACTCTAGTGTCTCCTTGTGTCTCCTCTGCCCCAGCTTAGCAGACCCTCATCACTGCCATGCATGGTCTTTCTGGCAACACAAGGCATCTTGAAGCAACAGGGAACCTCTGTTCCCTGCCTGCCAGCCCGTTTCTAATCCCAGCCTTGCTATTTTTATCCCGTTAGGATTTCTTCACTCCTTTAATAAATATATAATGTGGCACTCTATCAAATGTCTGGCCAGAGGCGGTTTGCAATCGTTTCTGGCCACACCAGCCCAGAAAACAACTGACTAATCAAATGGCATCTTGTTTGCTGAGCCCAACAGCAAATGCTCTTCTCCAACAGCGAAGCCTCCTCTCAGAGGAAGGATCTGGATACCAGGATTCTTGTCAGCATTTCCACCAGATGGAGGTCTCTCCTCCTTCTCTCCCAAAGCAACGGCATGAATGATGTAGAAGAGGAAAGTTCAGCAGCGTCCTACCAAGGCCACCATCTTCCCCGCGCTTCATGTTGCAAGGAAGGTTGTAGGACCTTCAATAAAGTCACCCTGTCCCCTGAGATTTCTGCCCTCAGTGTCTCAACAAATGGGAACAGTGTATGAATTTTTGAATTCACCTGCCGTGTCCTCTCATAACATCAGCCCTGCTGTGGCCTTCATGGGCTTCATGCAGAGCTGACTCTTCTGTTTGGACCCACAGCAGACATCACTGGGACTTCACCTGAGCTGAGTCAAAGCAACACACGTTCAACATGTTGCTTGTAGCATCTGCTAGATGGTAATTTGGAGCTGTTATCCCTCTCCACTTGCTGGATAAAAGCCAGAATTCCCAAGGAACTAGTGATTACTAGCAAATTTCCAAGAGCAAAACTCAGAAACATCTAAGGAAAAAAAAAACAATCATAAAACCCTCTTGAATCCTTATTTCCAGAAAAAATAGCACCCCTACCCTCTAAAAACTGGGCACTTTGCGGTATTTTTGACAGGATTTCAAACATCACCTTCTCCGTGTGTAAACCTTGGGCTGGTCGTTCTCTCTGCAAGCCTAAGAGGTGGATCATTCCCTTACGCTCACCCAAATAACCTTAACACATTTATTTCAGACATAGTTAGAGGTTGTTTGGAGGGTGAGAGTACGTAGGATGTGGCTCATGGTCTGTGCTAGGGAAATGACGGGCTGCAGCGAAACTCTTAGTGCAGTTTTAGAGCGTAAGCTTCAGAAATTCTGGCTGTGGTTTAGGCAGTTGTTTAAGGCCAGTAAAGCAGCTGCTAGAGAAAAGGGGAAGCCGATGTATTTGGAAATTACCTATTACAGCTGGTACCGTCTAGGGGAAGGGGAGCAAAGCAACGCATGGTCTGCTCTCAGGAGAGAAAACATGTTTTGTTGAGTGGAGAGTTATCTTTTTGCAGTTCTGCCTTGTTTCCATGTTTCTTCTGGGGTTGGGCATGCTCTGGGTGGTGTCACAGAGAAGCTTTTAGGCTCTGGTATCATCAGGAACCTGAAGCAATCATGATGCTCCATGGCTTGTGTTTCTAGAAGTCTAGAGTCCCCTGTTCTTGGTGAAACCAGGGCCTTTGTGTCCCTGGCCTTGTGTGCAATTAAGGCTTCTGAAATTCTCTCTTCTGATGATGATGTGGCAGTCTGATCTCCTGTGTGGCATTTCTCTGTTTGTTGCTGGGATATCATTAGGGTCTGGAAGCTTATGAATTAGTTCTGGGGACACAGCGCCTTTGTGCCCTCTCCCAGGGGCATGGAAGCTCTTTGTTTCTCAGGTCTCTGAACAACTTAGTAGTTGACCTGCAGGCTCTTCCGTCTGCCAGAGGGGCCAAACCAGGACTATTTCTCAGCTGATGGCCTCACAGATGGTGGGGTGGAGGGACAGAGCTCAGGAAGTGTCATCTGAGGAGCTGGAGGCTGAGGCCACCCTTCGATGAGGTCTGTTCCTGAGCTGCTATCTTGGTTGGGTGATTTTGGCCCCTAGTGAGCATTTGTGTGCCCATTAAGTCATTTCACTTAAGTAACCCCTTGCTCCTCCCACATCGGAGACCGCGGGGTGCGCATCAGTCAGCCGGTTTCCTCGTTGCCCTGGCATCAGTCCTATCACCCATGAAGTTTACTGTTCTCGGGTTTCCGTGGTCAGCCAAAGATGCAGCAACTCTCTGGTGCTTGCAGACAAACAGAAAATCTGGCACTTTTCTCCGTGTGACCATGTCCCTGCGGTGGTTGGCAGGATGTCCTGTCTGAGGGAAAATTACAGATGTTTGATCTTCAAACGGCGTCCATAGGGAATGTTACTGGATCTGAACAGCTATCATATCTCCTCTGACCTCTGAAGAGCAGATATCTTAGCTGAAAGGTTTCCAGTGGCTATATTTCGCTGCTGTTTCATCACTAAGCAAATAAACCTTTATATTACTTAACTATGTCCAATTTTTAAAAGCCTTTTGTCCTGAAATTGCCTTTTTTTTTTTTTTAACTCCACCTGCAAAAAGATCTTAGGCAAAAATGAATGACCAAATAGGTAGGCCTTGGGATGGTTCAGAACAAATTGATTTGCCAAGCCTCAGGCCATCTAGGATGGGTTCAATTAATCCTTTAATGGGTGAAGGAGTATCACGTAAGCTGCGGGAGTGTGTTGCACAAGGCTCAGCGAGGTGGGGACCATTCCTTCTCCTGAAGAAGGACCAAGAGGGCATGGCCGAGATTGCTCAGCCGGTCAGTGGCAGAGTGGGAATGAGCATCCAAACTTCTTGAGCCCCAGTCCAGTTCATGTTTCATGCATCAGATGGGAAAAAAAAAAACAAAACAACCACCAAAAGACCACAGTTTTATCCCCATGAGAATGAGGGAGGGAAAGGGGAATCAAGAATTTCTACCCCGTTGGTGGAGGAGCTGGTATGTTCACCTTGTTGCATATAGGTCCAGACCGGAGACACTTCTCTGAGCGGATGTCACTGGGGTTTAACTTGAGTAGGTGTTCTGCTTAATTACTTCATACAGGTTCCCTCGCCCACTCCATCTGCACTTTAATTAATTTAACTACCAAAGTGATGGGATTTAATCTTAAGGTTCTTGCTGGCTCCTCTCTAGCAAGTCTGGTGATACAACCCCGGAGAACTCTCACTTGATACCCCTGTGGCTTTCTAAATGCCACCCTGCCAGGCAAAGGTGGCATCTGCTCGAGTTGCTGGCAGCAGTGGTTTGGAAGCTTTAGAGGGCACTGGAGCCATGACATCCACTATCCAGGGGGAAGTGGAGGGAAAAGCACGTTCCTTTCTGAAGTAGGAAGGCTTCTGCTTGATGCGTGGGGATTTGACAGTGTTTTGGCACCGGCAGAGAGGACTGGAAAGCAGTTCCTTCAGCTTTATATACAGCTGCTGGCACCCCACAGGCTTTCCTTGAAGTCTGAGGTGGAGGTGCAAGTATCAAAGCTAAGCAAAGTTTTCGGGATTGTCTCAGCAGGATTGACATCACCTGTGTTTCATACAGATTAAAGAGATAAGAGGGGGAAAAAAGGAAAGCAAGCTTTGGGAACTTTGAGTGAGTAAAAATTCATGACTAATATCATTAAAAGCAGAGCTGAGCCAACTCACTTTCCCCCTGTTCTTCGATCACACCCAATCTGCCTCCTTTTGCGTGGGCATTAAATGAATCTAAGAATCTAGGCAATGTGTGGGCTTGGGAAGTCCCATGGACTGAGGGACCTTCTTTTGCCCTGGGAGCGAGGTGCTGGGCACAAAAGCGAAGGGCTTCATTGTCTACCCGAGCTGGCAGGTAACAGGCAGGCACATTCGCTGATGATACCAAACTGGGAGGACTGGATGACACTCCAGAGGGCTGTGCGGCCATCGAGAGTGACCTGGACAGGCTGGAGGGCTGGGCAGAGAAGAACCTAATGAGGTTCAACAAGGTCAGGTGTAGGGTCCTGCACCTGTGGAGGAAGAACCCCAGGCACCAATACAGGTTAGGGGTGGATCTGCTAGAAAGCACTTCTGAGAAGAAGGATCTGGGGGTCCTCATGGATAGCAAATTATCCATGAGCCAGCAATGTGCCCTTGTTGCCAAGAGGCCAATGGAATCCTGGGCTGTGTAGGGATGAGTGTGGCCAGTAGGTTGAGGGAGGCTGTTCTCCCCCTCTGCTCTGCACTGGTGAGGCCACAGCTGGAATATTGTGTCCAGTTCTGGGCTCCCCAGTTCAAGAGAGACAGGGAACTGCTGGAGAGAGTCCAGCGTAGGGCAACAAAGATGATGGAGAGGTTGAAGCATCTCCCTTATGAGGAAAAGCTGAGAGAGCTGGGAGTCTTTAGCCTGGAGAAGAGAAGGCTGAGGGGAGACCTTATTAATGCTGACAAGTATCTAAAGGGTGGGTTGAAGGAGGATAGAGCTGGACTCTTTTCTGTGGTTCCCCGTGACAGGACAAGGGGCAACGGGCACAAGCTGGAACATGGGAAGTTCCATTCAAATCTGAGGAAGAACTTCTTTGGGGTGAGGGTGGCAGAGCCCTGGAAGAGGCTGCCCAGGGAGGGTGTGGAGTCCCCTTCTCTGGAGATCTTCAAGCCCCACCTGGATGCTCCTGAGTGATGTGCTCTGGGCAACCCTGCTTTGGCAGGGGAGTTGGACTGGATGATCTCTAGAAGGTCCCTTCCAACTCCAACAATTCCGTGATTCTGTGACAATGGTGTGGTGGTGGGGGAAAAACCCCCCACTGGAAAAAAACCACTGCTCCGTGTCTTGATAAATCATGGTGTTGCTGAGACGAGTGTGCTGGGACGGAAGGAGTTACTGGAGACAGGAGGAAATACGCTCACCAAGCAGAAAGTTTTGCTTGAGCGGCGTTTCGGCTGGGCGTGTGGTAGCAGGGCGCTCGGGGAGGTCGGGTGAGCGGGTGAAAACTCAGGCCTGGAGGCTGGGACGCCACCAGAAGAATCTGGAAGGAAGTTCCACCTGTCAAAGCCTTTGCTTCTTCAGTTTAATAATCTCCATCGTGTCCTGGGCAGACAGTTTCTGATGGCGCCAAGAGGCTGCGTTTGATTCTCAGCTTTGCCATGGATGTTTTGGGGCTACCTCTTGGGTTATAAACTCTTTCTAGGGTAGGAGCTGCTTTTATGGGGAAGGTCTGGTTCAAGCCTTTCAGCACTCAAGTGGAAGACGCCTTGCAGAAGATGAGGCTGTTGGTAGTTATTAAAACTAAAGGTCCAGATATAATCTGACCGTTCCTCTATAGGCCTCTGAGCATCTGCTGCTGGCTGTGGTTAGTCAGAGGGTACTTCTGGTCTGACTCAATGAGGCTAGTTTTGTTGCAATAGTTATTCAAATAACCTCACGTTCTTTTTATAGATGGAGAAATCTGTCTGTTCCTTAAGAGGAAGTACAGAGCTGGCAGCCCTGGAGAGATAGGAATGCAGGTTACCTGGAGGCAGGTTGAGGGGGAGGCTTACGAGATAAAATGTGGTAGGTCTCGTGTTTTTGTGGCGGGGTGACTTGCAACACATGTTGTTGTTCCACATTAGAAGTGCCGAGTCTGCGTAATTTCTCTGGACACCAGTGGAAGCTGTGAGGCATCACCTGTGGAGATGCTTTGGAAAAATAGCAGACTCAAGGGACAACCCGTCTCTGTAGAGTGACAGAGTTGTGTCTGCCAGTTCATGGTCCTCAGCCATGCATTGAAGCGTGGAGAGAAGGCAACATGAGAGTGGTGGGACCTTCTCCCTTTGAACACATCTCGCCCTTGCGAACGCTCATGTGGTTCTTTGTCAAGTCCCTCCGCAGGGCTGGATTTGGATGAATTTCCTATGGGATATTTCAGGAGGAGGAACATATTTCCCACAGCCACCAATTCCCTCCAGCAGGCAGTGGCAAGGATTTCACTGGGATTTCAACAAACCATTTCATAGCCAGTGGCTTGTTTGGTCAAAGAAGCTGTGCTAACACTGTCTGGCCCAGCTGGGTGTACAGGTCCCACCATGAAGAGGCCACACTGTCCTTAGCATCCTTCTCCCAAACAGGTGGTGTAAATTCCTTTCTCCTTGATAGGGGATCGTGTTGGGGGGAAAACACAGATTGCAACCGCTATTTCTTAAAACATCTTCTATTCATTAGCTGCTGTTGTTAATAGAATGGAGGTGTTGTTAGTAATAGCAGGTAACTATTCACACAACACACCGCTCATTCAGGTTCACTTATTCGCTGGAGCAACCTTCAGGAGGCCAACCCCAACGCGTAGGCTCAGAAGCAGAAGGTCATCCTGACGCACCGGTGGCTTCTAGGTAGGCCTTTAGAGATTCCTTCAGCAGGCACTTTGTTTCCCCAGCTGTATACATAACTCCGTAGCCTTCATCTGGGTATAAGCAGCCACCGCCCTCCTGGGTGTGATCCAAGTTATACAACCTGTTGGAGATGCTAATGTGTGCTGGCAGCCTCCTGCAGCATGAGACTCTGGTGGCCTAAGTTCATCGGTTCTTGCCCATTCATCAGGATTACTTGTCTCCAAAGCTTATCAGTCCTTGGGAAACTTTCACATAATAATATCCTCTTAACACTTATCTTTCCTGTCTGTGGCCTGTGATGTTTTCTGGTAGCTATTTCTCCATCCGAATCTATAGAAACATGTAGAACTTAAACACACAAACTTATACAAAGGGGGCTTTTGTGATACCAGGAGGCAGTGTTTTAGTGGGGTGGTGGAAGATGTATGTCCCTGGCAGAGTACATGGTGTTGAGGCATGAGGTGAGCTTAAATGGGGAATGAGCTGGCTCAGTAGGTAGATGGATCAGTTCTTGGGCACAGCGACACCATCACTTTTACATGGACGGAGCCGACATTTATCTGCTCTAACTGGTCTCAGAGCCTGTATGTGACACCTCCTGACTTGAAGAAAAGGCTCCTTGACACAGCTCTCCTTTGTGTTTTGCAGATTGTGGGAAGATGTATGTCCCTGGCAAAGTACATGATATTGAGGCATGAGGTGGGCTCAAATTCATGGGGAATGAGCTGGCTCAGTAGATAGATGGATCAGTTCTTGGGCACAACGACACCATCACCTTTACATGGATGGAGCTGACATTTATCTGCTCTAACTGGTCTCAGAGCCTGTATGTGACACCTCCTGACTTGAAGAAAAGGCTCCTTGACACAGCTCTCCTTTGTGTTTTGCAGATTTTTTGAGGTCCCCCCCATCATTTACCATTCCCTGAATCGCTCCATCCATGGGGATGTAATTCCTTTTCCATTTTAAAGCCTGTGCTTGGACCTGTGACCAGCCCTATGACCAATCTTCCTGTCTTCCTTTGTGACCAAAACTCTTCAGTTATACCCCTTAGAGATACAAGTTCAGGTAGAGCAGTTCTGATTCCTGATTTTTAATAGTGTCTGTGAACTTTTGTCCTGTGCCAGCGTTTCTGTCTTCAGGTGACTCCTTCTAACACTTGATGGATTTCAATCTAGACATGCAGAGGTTTTTCCTGGTGGTCCAGCTGTCTCATATGTGGAGCAATGACCTTCTCCTGCCCAGCTTGACTGGTGGTGAAGAACAGAGTTCTTCACAGACTCAAGAAGGGTTAAGAGGAGCCCTGTAGCTGCGTGGCACCCAGCAGCCAGCAAATTACATCTCTGCTGTATGTGGGAACGTAGCAGAGCAGGATGGCCCAAGTTTTCACACCAGGAGAGAGCTCTCTGGGATCTTAGCCATATGGCAATGCTCTGCTGGTTGCTTGTGAACAGGTTTGCTTGGGGCTTTCCTATATGTGTGGTTAATGAGATAGTCTGCTCCCTTGGCAGGTCTTAATTAGTCTGGTTCCTTTGTGAGCAGCACTGGCTCAGTCTGGCAGCTTCACCAATGGTCTTGGTTGGCTGGTTTCACCCAGATGAGTCTTGGTCTCCTGCTGCTGAAGGAGGAAACACCTTTGCTGGTGTCTCCAAAGAAGTCAGGGCTGTAGTTGCTGCGTGGCTGGCAAGCCTGAATTTAATGCCAGCCAGCGAGCCTGGAGAAAGGAGTGTTCATCATCTCGGGTGCCCACAGTGGAGGAAAAGGGTGAGTGCTCTGAAACTCTTCCTAATTCCAGCCCTGCCTTTTCCCCTTCACAGAGTCTGATCCTCCAAGGGGGTCCTGTCTTGAGCAGCCAAAGTGGCTGGGAATGAGGGTTGGGTAAAGGGAGAGTGTAATAGAGAAGTCTGGGGGCTCCTGATCACCATTACATGGGCTGTTGCCTGCTGCAAGGTCCCTCAGGTGTTCCATATCTTAGGAACCAGGAGCCAGCTGGATTTTGGTGTGATGAGCAGTCAGCAGGGAGAGAGGACCTAGTTAGTCTGATGGATGCTCTGACCCACATCAGGGTCAGCTGCGGGGGAGCCAGGAGGCACAGGGGGGATCTGACTGGTGTAAGGGAGAGAACAGGAGGAGCTGGCTTTTTAGAAGGAGAAACACTCTGGTGGAACAACTTCATTTTTTGGTGGGCAAAACTCAGAGGGTTGTGATGCCCGTGCTTGACAGCTACCCGTGTAGCTCCTGCCTGTGACGGTAGAGGTGAAGTCTGTCGGTGTGCAGGTTAGCACACGTTGCTGGCGTTTTCTCTCAGGTTTCAAAAGCTTTCAGAAGTCCCACACAGAAATAGAAAAGAAAAACAGGTGGTGGTTTGCGGTTTTTGCGATAGAAGTTATAAACCAGCAGGGAAGTATGGACAGGCTGAGCTGACATGTCAGTAAAGAACAGTCAGTCACTGGCCGTGGGCTCCAGCGCCGAGTGAAACGCTGCAGGATGTTTGGCAAAGCCAAATTTCCTCCCCAGCTTGTCACCGAGCTGTCACTTGGGAAACCAGGGGCACGTGAAGCCCTTGCTGACAGCCCGTGCTCTGCGTGGACTTTGCTGGGGGTTTTGCAGTGCCAAACGCCATCTCTTTGATTATTTATGTCACTGCCATCGACACCCTGCCAGCCGTGGTGACCGTGCCGGTTTTTTATCTCTCCTGCCCTTAACTGGAATTAGCTCCCACCCCCATTTCCCTGCTGGCTCAGTCAAACCAGCTGAGTTATTTGTCACCCTCCGGTCCCCCGTTTCTCGGAGACGGCACTCTCAGCCCTGTCTCGCAGTAAGAACAATTTTGTGCCAGTGTCCCCATCTCCCCCAAAAGGAAGAGCTGCCTGACCCTGTCCTCTCAGCCATGGAAAAGCTATTTCCAAATAGAGGAGGAAGGAGGCACTTGTTCAGCAGTCATAAATCTGAGCTTTTCTTGGGAGGCACTTTATCTATGGCGGCTGATGTAGAGCATTTCAGTATTTTTCACTGAGGATGGGGGGAATTCTCTCTAAGGGGCGGATTTTCTTTAAGCTAACTCACTTTCCAAGTGAGCACTGCACTCTTTTATTGCTGCACTGGGGCCCCCTCATGACCAGGAATGGATTCTTTTCTCCCCGGTAGCCTTTCACAGAAGGGAGGTGAGTGCCTTTAATAGGCTAATGCGCTCTGAAGCGGGGTTTGCACCAAAGATGCTGTGCCTGATCCCAGCCTGACCTTATAAATATTTACTATTTGATATGTCTGGAGCAGTCCTATGCATTTAAACATGGCAGGATTCAGCAAGCACATTTTTAACTGTGTGATATAAGATGATAGGGGGCTGGAGCACGTCTGCTATGAGAACAGGCTGAGAGACTTGGGGGTGTTCAGCCTGGAGAAGAGAAGGCTCCAGGGAGACCTTAGAGCCCCTTCCAGTCCCTAAAGGGGCTCCAGGAGAGATGGAGAGGGACTCTTGATCAGGAAGGGGAGCAATAGGACAAGGGATAATGGTTTTAAACTGGAAGAGGGGAGATTTAGATGAGATCTTAGGAAGAAATTCTTTACTGTGAGGGTGGTGAGACCCTTGAAGAGGTTGCCCAGAGAAGCTGTGGCTGCCCCATCCCTGGAGGGGTTCAAGGCCAGGCTGGATGGGGCTTGGAGCAACCTGGTCTGGTGGGAGGTGTCCCTGCCCAGGGATGATCTTGAAGGTCCCTTCCAACCCAAACCATTCTATGATTCTATGACCTTCATTGTGCAATTAAAAGGCAAAGAGATTGTTCTTGGTGTTCTCCTGTACCCCAGCTCGGCGACGGCGCTGCTGGGCAGGGGATGGAGAAAGGTTTCTCCAGCAGAAGGGAAATGTGTTACAGCACAACGTGGTGCCGGGGTGAATGAAAGTAGCTCAGCAGGGCAGGGAAAATTCAGCTGAGCCGGTTACTGACAAAGACGTGTCAGGCAATTAGTGATCCTCGCAGTATGTCCTGTACCTGCTCAGGTGGAAGAAGGAGCTGACAGTAAACACGCTGCAAAGGAATGAAATGCGTCCAGTTCCCACGGCAGAGGCATTTATTACCAGGCTGTGCTGTTCTGGTGGCTCAGGACATCCAGCTGAGGATGCAGGAGGCACAGGACAAACCAGGGAGAGCTGGGCCTCAACCCATCAATCATTCAAAAGCATTAAGTATTTAAATGCGCAGTTAGGACTGCACCTCCTGGGAGAGGGTGCTTTAGTTCCAAGGGCTTCATCATCTCCCATTGCACAAGCGTTGGGTTCTAGCGAGGGTTTCTGCAGCAGCAAAGGACAGGATAATGTTCTGCTGTGGTTTTCCTCAAAGGCCGAGGGATGACCCGGGGACCTGCTTTGTGAACCTCTCTGAAACGGGAACGGCTGAAGTCTAAAGGCAGCAGATAAGCCAGAAGGTTTCTACCACAGCCCCAACCCCGCTCTGGCTTCCCTACACTAGATGTGGGAGGTGACGTCTCTCCTCCACAGAGCAGGGCAGAAAACCTAGGAAGGAGGAAAGCAGCATCTGCGCCAGTTCCTGGAGGATTAGGAGACCTGCCCAGTACCATGTAAGAAGCCAACAGCAGAATGGGAACCAAAGAAATGCATTAGTCTTGACTCAGGCTCCAGGCTGGTCCAGCCCAAGGGCTGTAAGACTACATCATCCTTCTGGCCAGCTGAATTCCACTGATGGGACCTCTTGCCAGCAGAAAATGTGGTCATCACAACTGAAACACTGCCTGAAACCAGAAATATCATCTTAGAGGAGGGAAAAAACAAAAAGGAAACAAATGTTCTGGCCATTTTGAAATGTTTTGGTTTGAGCACTTTCAAAATGAAATACTTCTAGCTTTGGCTTGGAAAGGGCTTTTCGGCCACATTTGTGTGCAATGATGCTGACAATGGAAAGAGTCAAAATAAAAAAGAAAGGAAGGAAAGCACTGTTGAGGCTGAAAGAGAGAACCAGACAAGACAGCTGGAAGATCCTGGGTTTTCTGTCTGCCTTCAGATAAATTGGAACAGACTGGGAAATTTTTCCTTCAATTTTTCACCTTTCAGGTTTGTTCTGACCCCAAATGATAGTAGCGAAACGGGTAATGTCCGTGAAACAAAAATTTCCATTTTTGATGCTCCTCTAATACAACCCCTGGTGCTCTGGCCGCCCATGACTCAGCTTAATTGGAACTGGAGAGACGAGAGACAAAGAAAAAAATCTCATAAACACAGAAAATAAATCCCACACGGATATTAAAACAAAGCTAGTGCATTGTTAGTAGCGGTTCTAAAGAGCCTTGATATTTCCTGAAAACTCCCATGTGTCTGCAATATCTTCCACAACATCAATCCCAGCATGTTATGTGGTCATTAGTCCGAAGAACATACTCACTCGTTTATGAGTTTGAGATGGGCTCGTTAGTCAGGAGTGGCAAACTGAGTTATGAGCTTCATTCCCAAAGATTCAATATTTATCGTGCGCCATCAAACATCTTGATAATTTGATGGCTGGACTTCTCAGAGGCTTGGGAGTATTAAAAACAAAGCCTGGGGAGGGTGGGGGAAGTGAACTGGAAGGAATGACATGGGTGGGATCCTGGGGCTGGGATTCCAGCCCTCTGTGTCCCCACACCATGACAGGGGGCATCATGAAAACAGAATTTAGAGCAGGGTAACTACTGGCAACTGTTCCTCATCCTGATATACTTGCTGGACAATGGTGTGAAGCCTTCCAGAGGTGGTCCATCCTGCCCCATGTCATATTTTCTCCATCAGTGGCAACCAGAGAGGTTGTCCAGGAGGAGCCTGCAAGCCTAGGGGCTCTTTGAGGTCTTCTCCACCCAGACCTGTGTCCAGAAACCTTTTGTGCTTGTGTCTGTTAGAGGGCACACCTCTGCTTTTACCATCTGGTTATGGACCTTGTTTATCCCTAAACCCTTTGTCAACCTGTTGATGCTGTCTGCCACCACAACATCCTACGGCAACAATTTCCAGAAGTTTATCACCTCCTGTGTAGAAAAACAAAAGTCCTCTTATCTGTCAAGCGCATCTAAAATTTTCCAGCTTCAAGCTTCCAGTAATTCTTGGGGCATTTGGAACCTCCTTAGCTCCAAAGAAGGAAGCTGAGTCACGGGCCAAAGCCACCGAGATGCCTCAGATGCCACATTTGTTCCTCTGAGGACTCAGAGCCTGCGCTTTCGTGGGTCACTGCCGGAGAGTTGAGGGCTCTCCTCATTAAAACCCAGGTGTGGGACTCATTGCACCAAACCCATCATCTAAAAGACGGGCACCCAGCAACTCATCCAGGTTACCCATGTGTAGAAGTTACGGGTGCACCACCAGGGGATGATTCACCCTTTTCTAAAACAGGTACCTGGGAATTGCTGCCGTGAGTCACTGCGGGAGCCGCCTCCCCGTCTCTCCCTCCGCTCTAGAGGATGCTTATTTAACCAGAGTGGATTTCATACAGAACTTTAAAATTGCTGAAGTCAGTTGAGACCTGCCCCCACCGTTTTTAAAAGAGATACCTACACTCCCTAAGTCATCGGGGAAGAATTTGGGCTGAGGGGGAGGAGTGGGAGGGTGAGAGCAGGGTGAGCCTGATGCTTCCTCACCTGCTCGAGGTGGGAAAACATCCCGACCTCCGTCACAGCTGCAGCCTTTCAGGGCTTTTAAACTAATTAGCTTGGGTTTCTAATGATGCACTTCTCGGTGGTCACCCAAGAAGGATGCATCTAAGCGTAGTTTCTTTGGGATTCAAGGTGAGGCCAAATCTATTTTAGGTGATAAAATGGCAGTCAAAGGCGTGATGTTTGGATCACCACAATTTAATTAAGGCAGCTCAAAAAGAGAAGGAAGAACTGCAATATTATGACCGTGTAAGTCTCCTCCTGTTTCTGAGTGTTAAAAACCGCATGGCAGGTGTCACCAGAGTTGGGTGATTAGCGTAGAAACCACTAATTTTATATATCTGTGTCAACGTGACAGAATGTGAAGTTGGTGTTACTCTCTGTAAATGTATTTACAATCATTTGGTCAAAATGACCACTTTGCTTAGTCAGCTCATGAAGTGACTGAAGGTCACTGGCATTTTGAACAGGGACAGGCATTTCTTCTGTTTGAGGGTGTTTTGTAAAAAGCTATTTTAGGAGAACTGGGGGGGGGGTAAAAAAAAAAAAAAGAAAACAACAAAACAAAAAACCCACAATGAAAGCCCATAGAGGTCAGAAGGCAGCAATGGACAGAGAAGCTACAAGCGTCTCACACACTGAACAAGCCAATAAAACTGCCCTGTTGCAGGTCAATGTATCTGAAAAGGTCTAGCTTTGGCAATAAAATTCACAGGTACCTTTAAAAACAAGCCAATGTGTTTGTTACGAAGCCAAATTGGCATGTAACAGCTGTCGTCACTGCATTCTCCATTATGAAATACTGTTTGTTCTGCAAAGTGCTGTATCCTCCTATGCACTTTAGAAAGAAATAAAAAAGGCGTAGTTTCCAGGTTTGCTTTTTTAGTTAAGAATTCCAAGTAAGGGAGGATTTGGCCGTTTTTTGTGTCGTGTCAGCTTTCAGGATAGTTACAAAATGACCCGATTCATAACACAACTAACGTTTGTGGGTACGAAAATCCTTTTTCAAGCCTCTTTCCCAAATCTAAGCATCCTGCTTTCATGACCAATGCTTGTGTTCACAGATGTATCCGAGTGTGACTCTCTGCATATCGGATGATCATTTTTTTAATTTTTTTTTTTCTCTGCTTTCTTTTCAAAGCCAAAAAACGGAGCCCGTTTTCAAAGGGGAGTGGAGGAGCCCAGATTTCCCACAAATCCCAGATGTCCCACGACTCCAGCTTTAATAAGAGAGGTACTAAGGCAGGCGATGGAGCTGGATACGAGGATGGGGGGGGGGATGCTCAACACCGGGGGCCACCCCCCGGCACAGGGCTGATCCCTCGGGAATGGGATGCGCCGCTTCCTTGCCCCCCCTCTTTTCCCTTGGCAGCCCCTCGGGGGGCAGATACGTCGGGGTGGGCAAGGTGTGTGTGTGGGGGGGTGACTTCAGTCGGGGTTTTTTTCCCGGGATGCCCCCCCCCCCCCCCATCCAGGCGGGGGCCGGGCCCGGGGGGGGGGGGGCCGGGGGCCGTGGGGTGACCGGTAATAACCTTTGGGGGAAACTCAGCCTACTTCTTTTTTTTTTTTTTTTTTTAATTAATTATTTATTTTTTTTTTATTCCCTTTCTCTTTTGTGCACCGTCAGCCGGTTGCGGCTCTGCCCTGGCGAGCTGCCCAGCCGATGGCTGCGGGGGAGGGAAAAGCTTTTTGGGGGTGGGGGGGGAGTTTGTGGCAAGTCCCCACTCGCCCCCGGCAACCAAAGCGGGGGGATCGCCAAGCATCGCCCCCCCCCCCCCAACACCCCCCCCCCCCCCCCCTGGCCAGAGCTGCTTCTGAGCCTGAGCAGATTGGGGTTATGGGGTTTGGCCCCCCATTATGTGACCCAGCATGGTGGGGAGGGGGGATTGTGAGCACCCAGCCATCTTGGGGTACGTGCCACCATGCTGTGGGCTATGGTGGCCACGTGGCATAGTGCTGGCCCACCTTGGCCACCAGGAGAGGGTGGCTGCTGGCTCTCCCCAGATGAGAGGTCCCTCTGGGGCAGGGTTGAGGCTACTTAGCCGGGCATTAGGCAAATGCCACCCACTCTACCCATCTGGCGTGCAGGGCCATCTCCTCCACGTGCTCTCCTGGGACTTTGTCCCCCTCAGCCTCCCCCCTGTTCCCCTGGAGGTCCCCATAGCCTTCCTGGGCTTCTGGCCCCTCTTTGGAGGGTCAGTAGCTGGTTTCTCGGTGCAGAGCTGGCTCCCAGTCCTGCTGCTGGGTGGTGGGACCACTGCCCTCCCTGGGGGCACCATCCCTGGTTCCTCTTGAGGGTCCTGGGCTGGGTGCACTGGGCTCCTCGAAGCCGTGGTCACTGCATCCCTGCTCTGGGGAGGGGGATTGCAGCTGGAACCTGGTCCCCACCCATCCAAAGACCACACTGGCATCTCCTGCGTGTTGTCTCCTAGAGCCAGAAGATGCAGCAAACCCTCCACCTGGATGCTGACAGCCAGCAGCTTCGGCTCCAGCCCTCCCTCGGCTGGATCTGAACAAGCAGGCACTTGTTTTCCTGTCCTCTCCAACCCAGCAGAGCCTGCTGGCGTGTTAACCCTTCCCTGCCCTCCCCTTCCCCGCAGGGTGGGGAGATCCCCAGCGAAGAGAAGTTGGGGTGCACTGGAATTGCCACCCAAGTTCACCGATTACACAGGAAATGGGGGGATAATGAACCCAGAAACGGGAATCACGCGTGAAACACGAGGCAACGAGCTCCAAATGCTGAGCTGGCGCCGCTGAAGGGCTCGATAGCACTTGGAGAACATATTTTGGGCAGGGGATTTAATAACAGCCTTTAACGAAGAGGGAGAGGCCCGAGAGATCTGAGTTGCACTCTCATAAAATTCAGGCAGAGGGATCATTAACTTTATTTTTAGGCTCGGCTGAATAATCAGGAGGTTGGGAGACGTGGCCTTCTCCGTTCCACTCGTTTTAGGAGCGGCCGCGCTGGCAGAGCTGGGATCCAAAACGCACCGGATTATCGGCAGCAAACACCACCTCTGTCACCTCCAGGGACCCTACTTGTGCCACCAGAGCGTTCTCACAGCTCAAGGGCAGCCACACATCCCATTGCCATGCACCTCCAAGGTGGAAGAAGCCCAGACCTTCCTCCCCCATCACCCTCCTCTCCTTCAATGCCCCGGTTCGCAGCGCCCAGGCTCTGGTTTCCCACCCGGAGGGCTTTTCGCACAGCTGAAGACCCAAGGATGAAAGGAGATGGCTGTTCAAGGAGATGGAACTAGATGATCTTTAAGGTTGCTTCCACCACAGCTGAAGACCCAAGGATGGAAGGAGATGGCTGTTCAAGGAGGTGGAACTAGATGATTTTTAAGGTCGCTTCCAACCCAAACCATTCTATGATTCTATGGCTGTGGCAGGGAAGGCCAAGTTGCTGCATCAACAAGGCCACCCCCATGGAGCAGGCCGGTGCCACGCAGAGATGGGCCTGTGCCACTGCAGCGTTTCCACAGCTCAAGGGCAGCCACACACCTCATTGCCCGGGCTGGCTGTGCATCTCCAAGGTGGAAGAAGCCCATCACCCTCCTCTCCCTCGATGCCCAGCGGGCTGGTTGTGCACCTCCAAGGTGGAAGAACCCCAGACCTTCCTCCCCCATCACCCTCCTCTCCTTCAATGCCCAGGCTCTGGCTTTCCCACCCAGAGGGCTTTTCCCACAGCTGGAAACCCAAGCGTGGGCCAATTTTGCCGAGGAATTCAGGCTGCTGGCTGCAAGGGGATGGCTGTGCCAAGGAAAGGGGGCTGGTTGGGCCACCCCCAGGGTGGCCAAGTTGCTGCGAACAAGGACCATCCCCACGGAGCAAGCTGGTGCCACGCAGAGATGGGTTTTTCACCGCTCAGAGGAGAGGGGAAGCCAACCACGTGAACATCAAATTAAAGCCAGATTTGGCACGCAGCGGAGGGGGGGATTTCCCCCCTTTTTTTTTTCTTTTTTTTCCACTTCCCGAGAGCTGAGACCTCATCCCTCTCTCTCGGCTCTGGCTTTCCCACCCAGAGGGCTTTTCCCACAGCTGGAAACCCAAGCGTGGGCCAATTTTGCCGAGGAATTCAGGCTGCTGGCTGCAAGGGGATGGCTGTGCCAAGGAAAGGGGGCTGGTTGGGCCACCCCCAGGGTGGCCAAGTTGCTGCGAACAAGGACCATCCCCACGGAGCAAGCTGGTGCCACGCAGAGATGGGTTTTTCACCGCTCAGAGGAGAGGGGAAGCCAACCACGTGAACATCAAATTAAAGCCAGATTTGGCACGCAGCGGAGGGGGGGATTTCCCCCCTTTTTTTTTTCTTTTTTTTCCACTTCCCGAGAGCTGAGACCTCATCCCTCTCTCAGGAGGAGAAAAAAATAAAATTCCCCCCTCTCGGCTGGGGGGGAAGGAACCCGCCTGACGCGGCGGCGGTGGCCGGGGAGACGGGGCTGCCGGTATTACGTGTTATGCTGCATGTCATATCCCGCAGCCACAGGGCTCTGGCGAGAGGCCCCGGCTGGAATTAACCTGCAGTAACCCCACGGAGCAAGGGCAGCCTTGCCGGGGTGTGCCGCCCCGGCTGCCATGGAGTATGAAAGCCATTATAATCCGCTCATTCATGCCGCTTAAAGAGCCAGTTTTTCTTTTTTTCTTAATTTTTTTTTTTTTCTTATTTTTTTCCTCCCTTTCCTCGGTTCTGGAAGGGAAAGAGGGTTTGGGAAGGGGAGCACATAGCGTTCTCCATCCCCACGGAGCGTGGCGTGCCGTACCGTACCCAGCCCGTTGTGTATCTTCAATCCGACAAGGTTTTTAAAGTAACATTTTTATTATGAACAAATAAAATTTCAGATCAGCATAACCAGATGTCTGTTTCCATATTAGTAGAAATTATTTCAAAAAAGGTTGTTTTGTTGGTTGTTGTTGGTTTTTTTTTTTTCCAGTACACAAAACAGAGATACTACTATGCAGAAATCCCTAAGCTGTGAAAAATTCGTATCCTACTCACATTTCAACAGTGACAGAGCTCAGACAATGTGCAGATTCAACTTTTCCAACCCTTCCCCTCTCCAACAACCCAACGCTCGGAACGTCTGCCCTTCAGCCATACCAGCGGGGCTGGGAAAACGGTCTTTGGAAAACAAAACCAGTCCATGCTTCTGCCAGCAGCGGTGTGTGTCTGCCTCCCCCTCCTCAGCCAGCCTCAGCACACACCCCCCCCCGTCACAGATGGGGAAACTGAGGCACGGAGAGTTGCGTTTTGTTGGTTTGTTTTTTGTTTTTTTTTTTTTTTTAAAAGTGACTTTTTGTCCCAAATCACGCAGCGAGCGAGTAGCGAAGCTGGGAACGGGTCCCAGGAGAACAAGGTCCCACTGCTGCCTCCTCTGCTTCCACCCTCCCACAGACTCCTTTAAGCTAGACATACAGACAACGCGTCCAGGATACAAACATGCCACCAAAAATATATATATATATATATTTATAGGTAGGTGTGTGTATATATATATATATTTAATCTCAAACAAAGTTCTACTTAAAGTGTTGTATCGGTTTCTTAGTCTAACAAAAATTCTAACTCAAATACATTCAAAAATCACCTGCACCCACAGTTCAATGTAGGCAATTAAATAATTAAGAAACCCCTCGAATGTTCGTAAGTCAGCAAAAAGGAAAAAAAAAAAAAAGAAGAAAAAAAAGTACGGCAAATAGCTGTCGATACTCCTATGTATATTAAAGAAAGATTTAAGGCACCCAGAGATATTTGCCAATCTACCTTTAAAGTGACTGGGCAAACACCAGGACTGTTTGGTTACTGCTCCTCAGCTTCCACCGCAATTCCAGATTCTGGACCCAAAAATCAGCACTTGAAATTTGAAAGGAACCCTTGCTGTCAAACCCTGCTTTTCTCCTCTGAGAGGGTGTGAAATACTGCAGTGTGTCACGGCACCCTTCCCTACCCTCGGGTATGTCACACCACACGTCTTAAGGGCACCAGGAGCAAGGAAATCATTCTCCTCGCCTTGTCCCCCTTTGTCTCCTGTCCTGGAGCAATACGGATCTCCTGCCACCAGCAAATGAAAGGTTCCCCGCTCCGTTCCTCCCTGTGGTACCTCTTGGATGGAGACCCCGTGGCTCCCGATGGCTCAAAACCCCAAGGGGTCCCCATTGCTGAGCAAGAACAAGGCCACAGTGGTGGCAGGAAGGGGGAAAGGAGAGGAGGAGGACTTCTTTTTTGTCTGAGTAACGAGCATGCTCTTGGTGAGGAGAACATCTCAGATCTCCTGGCGAGTCCCACAGTGGCAGGAGAAAGCAAAGCTCCCGTGAAAGCTTGCCGGGGGCTGCTGCGTGGCAGAGCCCAGGCGAGGAAGTTGGGGTCCACTCCATCTCTGCCCTCCCCGGCCCCTGCCCCACGATGGGGTGGGGGGCACGCTGCAAACCCCCCCCCCCCCCCCCCTCACCAACTCCAACAACATCACCTCGCTCTGGCCAACCTCTTGTGCTTTCTTCCAGCTCCCGATTTGATGCATTTAAGCAACGAAAACAACACTATTGCTACAACTAATAGTAATAATAATAATAATAAAAAAATTAATAATAACGGGGAGAGTTAAGGGGGGGGGATAAAAAGCACGTTCAGCCCAGTGAGGGGCTCGAGGTCACGACGCCCGGAACCTAACCCCAACTCTTGGCAACTTGCAGGAAACAACACCCACAAGGACTTTATCTTTTTTTTTTTTTTCCTCTTTTTTTTTCTTCCCCGACCCCCTGCTCCCCAGCCCACCCTCCGGCTGCGTGCCCACATTGGCTTGGTGACATAAGTGACCTTTCTGCAGGACCAGCCACCCTTGCCGGTGACGGAGCGAGGTGGCCCCAGATGGCTCACCAAGGAGCAAGCCAAGGGACTAACCAGGAGCTGCTTTTGCCTCCCCTCTTCCCACTCCCTCAAGAGGAGCCAGGGAATGGAAAATCACCCCGGGTGGACCCACCTAGGACAGGAAAGCCCAGAGGTGACCCACGCTGGTGGCAGTGTCACCCCTTCTGAGGTCCTGACTCTCCCTCGAGCCCCTCGCGATGCCTGGCCCCATGTGGGTGTTTCTCAGGCACTTGTTAATCAACTGAGTGGAGCCCCTGGAGATGGAGAAACCTGCTCCTGAAGACACCTTCACCCCTCTCTACCCCTGCAGCTGCTCCCAGGGGGCAGAGGCAAGGACACCAGGACATCTCCGGGCCACCCAGTGGGGACCCTGTTTCTCCAGCACGTAAAGCAACTTGAGCTCAGCGGTGGAGGCTTTGGTTTACATCCTTCTCCCCCCTCCCTGCCCTCTATATTTTGGCAAAGTCCCATTTTGCTGGCAAAAAAAAAAAAAATCTCAGCGGTGGTGGCGAACAAAACCACCCCGGGGCTGGTGCCACCCCACGGCACCCCCCCATCTGTCCCCCTCCTCGCTGTGGCTCTCTGGGGGGGTGGCACAGAGCCCCATGGAGCCTTCAGTCCCTGGTGGCACAGCAGGCAGTGCAGGGAAGGTGGCTGTGACACCAGAGGGAGGAGGTAATAAGGCCACCAAGGCTCCCCCCTCCAGTGCCTGCTGCTGCCACCAGTGTCCCCTACCCCACGCCAAGCCACTGGTGGCCCTGGCCAGAGCTCTGAGAGAGTCTGGGGGCTCTCCTCTCCCCACCCAGAGAGGCTGTGCGGTGGGGAGCCGGAGGAGAAGGCTTCCCAAGAGACATCCTGGAAAGAGACAACTCTTTCCAATGGCGAGGGAAGGGGACGGGGCTGCTTTTCCCTGGGGGTTCAGCCACGCCACATCCATCAGCAGCCCTTGAGAAAGGTGGGGAGGGACAGAGGAAGGAATTTTTTTTTGGGGGGGAGCAAGGTGGTGGGGAGAAGGTCACTGACTTTGGCTCAACTCTTCAGCTGGCTGGTACAGGCTTCCCTTAAAACTCCAAAAAAGACCTCCCCCCGGGGCTGCTTCCTACCAGCTCCTCTGCCAGGGAGAGACCGGGACGACGTGAAGCAGGAGATGGGATAAGAGGGGCTGGAGATAAAGAACAGGGAGGAAAAGGAGAGGAGGGAAAGGGGTGGCCTCGTGTTATAAAGGCAGAGTCCTAGATCTTAAATACATCACGTAAAATACAGCGTGGGGAGGCGGCGAGGGGAGGAAAGGGGGGGCGGGGGTTAAAACTCAATTATCATTATCTTAAGCAAACTGGTAGCATTATTCAGTAGTTAGTAAACAGAACATTAAACCTTTGTCCAGCGTGTTCGGAGGGGTCAGGAAGGGAGAAAGGGAGGAGGAAAAAAAAAAAAGGAGGAAGGAGAGGTGTGGATGTGTGTGTGAAGGACAGCAGGAACTCAGCCACTCTTGTGACTCCCATCTCCAGTCCGCATTTTCCGGGCCAGGATGACCTCCTTGGAGACCTTCTTGCGATCGCTGGCCAGCCCCAGGAGGCACATGAGGTCGATGAAGGCTGTGGTTAAGTTGAAGCGCCAGCCGAACTCACTGGTGGAGTAGTCGTAGGGGAAGGTGTGGTGGTAGTTGTGGAAGCCTTCTCCTGCAAAACACCACCGGGGGAGAGGATATTGTAGAGCTCCAGGTGAAGGCCCCTGTACCTTGGCCCAAAGCACCACATTCCTCAAAACAGCCTCTGGATTCAAGCCAGGCTCCTCTCAGCTGAATTTCACCTCTCTACAACCCACCCCATCCCATCTGGGCATGGTCTAGCGTGCCCAGGCTGGCCCAAATGAGGCAACGACAGTCATAGAGGACCTGTGGGCCTTTAGAGGAAAAGAAGCGTGTGGCGAGGAACTGAGACAGGCCCTGGCTCACTGACTGCACCAAAACACCAGGGGAATCCTAACGGCTTCTCCTCTGCCACCTCGAGAAACCTTCTAGTAGTGGTTGAGCCACCAGCCCAACAAGCCAGACCAGTCCATACTCCCACACCACCAGCAGTCCTAATCCAAAGGGCATTTCCAGATGGGAATCATGCAGACAGACTTCTAGTAAGCGATCCACCCCCATCACCCTCTGCTTGGGACAGTGTCAAGCCTGGCTTCAGTGCTCATCCCTTCAATGGCATCATCTGGACTCCTGCTCCTACCCCCTCCCCAGGTCTCTGCAGCTCAAATCCCTCCCTGCTGAAAATCTGGGAGCAGAAAACCCTTTGGTGGTGAGAATGAGTGCAGCCTCAGTGACGTACAAACATGTGAACCAGCTGAGGATCTGGGCTTGGGAGAACAGGTCAGGGCCAACGCTGACCATGGGGTGTACTTTCCTAGGTCCCCAGAATTTCAGGAAAAACACATGAGATGATGGGACTTGCCTCATCCTCCCCCCCCAAAACCCCCAGCTGCCCTGCAAACACGTCCAAAGGCGCATCTGCTGGTGTTCCGAGTTGACAAATCTAAAGAGAGATAAGCAGAGGCTGAGGCACACACTGCTTTTCCAGCCTGGAGAACAGGGCAGAAGGACCTTGGAGCAGGGCAAATAAAATATTGCTATCGAGATAAGGAGGTGCTAAGTGTAGCAGAGTCCTTTCCAGCCTGGAGAGAGGCTGGGGGGGGAGCTGATAACCCCACTGCCCTTGTGTACTCAACTGGCCCGCCTGGGAAACACCCCCAGGTGGCAAAGGCCGGTGGGGAAAGGCACAGGGGGACCTGGGGACACCTGGAATCACAGAAGCAGCTACAGGCCCAAGGGACCATCCCCACTCTACTGTCTACCCCGCAGCAGAAGACAGGGATGCTGAACGTACCTAGGGCCCCCAGGCTGACCAGGGGGTTCTCCCGTGGGTTGATGTTCTGATCGTACGGCCGGTTGCCGAACATGTGGGCAGCACTGTTGACTAGCCAAGTGGCGTTGAGCCCTATGGTGTAGCGCAGGATGGCTGGAATGAAGAAGCTGATGACGATGGATTCATCCCAGTAGTACCAGGGCACCAGAGTGGGCAGCGCGAAGCACAGCAACACCACCGAGGGCTTGTAGTATCTGGAGAGGAAGGGGACCAGGAGGAAAAGGCTCAGTGGGCAGAGGCAGGACATGAAGGCTTGGTTCTGTCCTCCCTTTGGAGGAGTCATACTCAGCTTTACAGGGAAAAAAAAAAAAAATCAAGAAATACCTCACCCCTCAGCACCCCTGCATCTTTTGTCCTGGATGTGCAGAAGCCACACCTGAAGACTCCCAGGTCTTACCACTGGGCAAGAGACTCAAACTCAAGTCCAGCTCTCCCCATCTCAATCTAACACATGCACAAAGCAACGTCCCCACCACCACGTTTGTCCTGGATGTGCAGAAGCCACACCTGAAGACTCCCAGGTCTTACCACTGGGCAAGAGACTCAAACTCAAGTCCAGCTCTCCCCATCTCAATCTAACACATGCACAAAGCAACGTCCCCACCACCACGAGACACCAGCTGCTGCTTTTGGCCTCAAATGCCACTTCCTTCCCAGCTATGTTGGCCCCCACAAAGGCAACTCCATGCTTGCAGAGTCCCACAGAGCACCAACAAGTGTAAGCAAGGGACACCTACTCCATCAAAGAGATGATCATGTGGGGTCTTTCAAACCAGAGGGATGGGAGTAGAGGAAGCTGAACCACTCTGATGACCCACAAGAAAAATCCCAGGCACAAACAGGAGGGAAGCCATAAACCTTGCTTGGTTCGTTCGGGACTGAACTAGGGACCTCCTGAGTGAGGGACCTTCTAGTGACCTCCTGAACTATATGGATTCAGCCCCCATCCCTGGAGCCCTGGTGACAAGCTTGCCTCCTCTGGGGATCAGTCCCAGTGTAGACCCAGACAGCTGAGAGATACCCCATCCCAGAGGCACCAGTTAGTCAAGACTATCCTTCCCAGTTACTGTCTCTCTCATTTCCCCATTTTCACCATGCTGTTTCCAGGAGACTGATGGGAGAAGAGCAGAGGCATGGCCTGGAAGGTGCACCGCAACATCTCCAAGGATGGCCTGGAGGCATCCGTAGACCCAGACAGCTGAGAGATACCCCATCCCAGAGGCACCAGTTAGTCAAGACTATCCTTCCCAGTTACTGTCTCTCTCATTTCCCCATTTTCACCATGCTGTTTCCAGGAGACTGATGGGAGAAGAGCAGAGGCATGGCCTGGAAGGTGCACCGCAACATCTCCAAGGATGGCCTGGAGGCATCCATGGGTGGGCTCTGGGCCAGCCAAAGCAGCAGCTGGGCTGTGGGAAGGCAGGTGTGGAGGTGCTTTGTGGTGGGAAGCTCAGCCCAATGCTGGCAAGATGCTAGAGGGTAGGCGGGCAAGAAAAAGGGGTGTGGAAGGGCAGGAGGTACCACTAGCTCCTAAATACTTCCTACAGGAGAGGCAGCTCATTCCTACAGGAGAGGAGCTCATTTATCACAGAATCATAGAATGGTTCAGGTTGGAAGGGACCTTAAAGATCATTCAGTTCCAACCCCCTCGTCCTACGGCTCCCATCCCTGATCAAGAGTCCCTCCCCACTCTCCTGTAGCCCCTTTAAGTGGGGGTGGAGGGCTATGGTTCATCTCACAGTTCATCCCACAGCAAAACCTCAGGCACATCAAAGATTCACATGATGCCCTCAATCCCCTCACGCTCCATCAAAGGCGCTTGGGGTCTCCATTCCATTTGCAGGGGTCCCTTCTCCATCCCACATGCTTCTGGGCTGGGCCACCACTCACCTCCGCTGGAACATCACCACTTTGTCAGCCTTTATGTCGCTCAGGTCCAGCTTCTGGCCCTTCTCTATGACGTCCGGGTGCTTGCGCACCAGCAGCCAGCCGATGTGGGAGAAGAAGAAGCCCCGCATGGCATTGTGTGGGTCTGCATCTGTCTCAGAGAACTTGTGATGGACGCGGTGGTCCCGGACCCACTCGTAGATGTCATTCTGCAAGGCAAGAGGAGTGGAGACTTAGGGGCAGGGCTGGAGATGTCCCCTTCAAATCAACAAAAGGCCCTAAAACACTCAGACACCTAAATCCCATTGACTTGAACTTGCATCAGGCATTTTATCTTTCATTCGGGTTTGGGGTTTTAAAACAAAGTTTGGGTCTTCTTTGCTCAACCACTTCAATTTTCTTTGAAATCTGCCTCTTTTCTGGGCTGCCTATTTTTATTTATTTATTTTATTTAATTGGCTGACTTGAGGCTGTGGTTTGCACTTCCTCTCCAGCATCACAGGCTCCCACTGGTTGGCCTGTCCCCCCACCCCTGCAATAGCTGGCCCTCACTGGCCACTCTGTAGCCTCCCCCCTCTCACTCTCAGCTTTTGTTGGCCACTCATCCCCATCCCTCCACGGTGCCAGCTGGAATTGATTGACCTGCCCCTTCCCTTCGCCATGACATTTTTTCCATGGGTCAACCTGCCTTGGCTTTTCACAGGATTGCCAAATCAGATCTGTTTAACTTGGGAGCAATTTTTTCTAATCTTTTTTTTTTCCTCCCCCATTGGAAATCAGTCTTAAAACTACGGCCCCTTTTTTTACAAACAGAATAAACACATCATTTCAATGACAGTTTTCAAAAATAGCCCCCCTCCCCTCCAGCCCCATAACTGTTCTGTTTAAGCTGCAAAATCAATACAGTTTGGAAAATGTCAAAGCTTTCATCATCTGTATGAAGAAATGATTGTTTTGGCCAGTGTTAAGAATAGATTTTAATGAGCCTGTGCTCATTCCTTTATACCAAGGTTGTGATGTGCTTAAAGCCATGTATTACACCATTCATTAGAGGAGAGATCCAAGCACGCCCCTATTGCCTGTATTACCCAAGAGGCTCCTTAATCTCCTGAGTACATAGGACTTTTCCTCAAAACACTTTGAAGGTAGGGAAGTGGCATAATCATCCCTATTTCTTGCCTGGAAAGACCGAGTGACTTAACCACACAGGGAGCCTGTAGCAGAGACACAACTCCTCAAGTCCACCTCAAGTGCCATAACCACGTCTCCTTCAGCTGAGATAAAATGATTTGCCCACAGGCCATGGAATAAGTCAACCATAGACACAAGTCCAGCATTCAACTCTCACTTTTTTTTTCCAAATACTTCCAATTTTTTCCAAATTGCTGCTTTCCTCCCAGCCAAATCCCGAGCACCAACTAGTACCACCAACCCTCAGTGATGTCAGTCAGAACTTGGTCACTCAGGATTCCCCCAGAAGAGTGTGGGCCAGGAGCCTTTCCTATCTGGTAAGCAAAGGAACACAACCCGTACCCATACTAAAAAGAGGTGATTCTTTGAGCACCTGCTCTGGTGGGAGGTGTCCCTGCCCAGGGCAGGGAGTTGGAACTGGATGATCTTTAAGGTCCCTTCCAACCCAAACCATTCTGTGACATGTTTCATCTGTGACCCAAAATCTCCTCACAGGTAGAGGAGTTGATAAGGGGCAGAAGTCCCAAATTCTCTGAAATCATGAGTCACAGGTCTCTGAGCAGCCAACAGGCATTTTCTGGAGGACCTCAGATAAGATAATCAAGAGTCTCCTCTGGCCTTAAAAGTCACTGGTCTCATCTTAGAGCTGCTGCCACTAACAGGAAACAGATAAATTGAAAATAAACCTTCTCTTCATCTCATTAAAAGTAACTATTAAAAAAAATAATAATCCACAGGGCATGGTAGTGAATTTTCAGTAAAACTTTGGATTAGTTCCTATTGAAGCTGAAATATCTCTCTGTCTCTCATCTTTGTCTGTCCTATCCCCTACAGGAACAGCTCAGCAAATTCTTTCCCCCTCTGCCCTATAACCCCATGAAAGATGGTCTTTGTAGAGGACTAATACACAGCAACCCATCCCATCCCTGTGCTGAGTGTTGGACCAGGAGGTGGAATTAGCAGCTTGGTCCTTCCTCCTCAAAGATGCTGGTTTGGTACTAACAGACATTAGGAAGATCCATGGTGTTTTACAAAGTTTTTAGATGATTGGGTATTAGGAAAAATTTTTACACTGACAGGGTTATTAAGCATTGGAAGAGGCTGCCCAGGGAAGTGGTGGAGAAAGTCTTTAGATGACTGGATATTAGGAAAAAAATTTTACACTGACAGGGTTATTAAGCATTGGAAGAGGCTGCCCAGGGAAGTGGTGGAGTCACCATCCCTGGAGGTATTTAAAAGATTGGTGGATGTGGTGCTTAGAGATATGGTTCAGTGACGGTTCTTATCAGTGTCAGGTTGATGGTTGGACTAGATGATCTGAGAGATACAACCCAGGCAATTCTGATTCTATGATTCACCCACACCCTGTTCTGATTACGTGTCAATGAAGCGATACCCTCTGTGGCCACACAATGGGAAAAAGAAGATAACGTCTCCAAAATACCTGGTCCACTTGGACTTTCCCCCCCTACCTGAGCTGGAGAATTTTTTAGGGGCACACCACTGATACTTTTCTGCTCACCACCTTCTAGCAGGAAGCGCTGCACCCTGTCACCCTCCCGAGTAGTTCCTACAGATGAGCAAGCTTGGATGAAGTCCCTTCAAGTACAGCTGGAGGAACGGAGTGCCCTCAGAGCTGCCTCACAGCAGCACACCCCAGAGACCACCAGGATTTTCCGGGGCTATGCCTATCTGGGCTTTCACTCTGACATCTTCTAAAGGGCCATCTCTGCTATTTTCTACAGTCCCCAAGGACCTCCCAGTCGCTCTGTTTGCTTTGTGGACTGTGAAGTGCTCTCACTGTGAGTGGTTGGGCAATATCCTGAGGTGCTTATCAGCCGCCTGCAGTCACTTGTGCCACTCTGAATGGGCCCAGCCCTCTCCTCGAAATATCACTGATCTGAGATGACTCTCTGGAAGCCACTGGTGTGACTTACAACAGGGTTATTCTCCTAAGTATCACTCTTCTGAACCAGAGAAGCTTCCCCCTAAACTGCGTAACTTCAACAAGTTCTTGGTCCTTCTGCAGCAGCAAATTCCACGGGCTGTGCAGATGTCCCCCCCCCCCTTCCCCTTATCAGCCCTGCAGCAAGAGGAGGGTGAGGCAACCCAAACACCAGGAGAGCACTTAGCACTTCATCACGTCTTTCATAGGACCTGGAGCAAGCAGAGGGAGACCACACCTCGAGGGAAGGGTACATTCCTGCTTTGGAGAGCTTTCCAACCCCTGATCTTGTCCAACAGTCATAGAATGGTTGGAAGGGATCTCAAAGATCATCCAGTTCCAACCCCCTGCCCTGGGCAGGGACACCTCCCACTACACCAAGTTACTCGAAATCCCATCCAACCTGGCCTTGAACACCTCCAGGGATGGGGCAGCCACAGCTTCTCTGGGCAACCTGGGCCAGTGTCTCACCACCCTCACAGCAAAGAATTTCTTCCTAGTATCTAATCTAAATCTCCCCTCTTTCAGTTTAAAACCATTACCTCTCATCCTCTCCCACCCAGTTGTCTCAGAGTCACCCTCTGATGAGATAAGATGAAGACAATGAGATGGACTCTAGCACTGCTGTGTAAGCTGGAAAGGGCAAGCTGTTTCCGAACAAGAGTTCATAGGACAGAGAAACCTCTCCATCAGCTTGTGCCCCCTGCCTGAGACAGGCATTCCAGAGGAGAACTTCATTCTGAGGACCAGTGGCACACTGAGGAGGTGCTTACCTGGAAGGCCATGGAGTTTGCAATAGTCAGGAAGATCCGCAGGGGCAGCGTGGCTTTGTAGGACCGATGGCTCCAGAGGCGGTGAGATCCAGCTGTTATCCCCAGAGCGCTCACCAGGAAACACAGGACAGCTGGAGAGGAAAAGAAAGAGTTGGGGCAGTTAGAGCAAGTCAGCCTGCAGCAAAGTTTCAGGCAGAGCAACACAAAGGCAAAGGCTTCCCCAAACCTGTACGAGCGAGAGAGGAACGCATGGAGACCACAGACTGGGACAATAAAAACCAATGCGAGAGTACCCAAGCCACCACAGGCTTCCTAAGCAATGTGGGGCAAATCACTTCAGTTCTTCACCTCTGACAAGGGAGGAAGCTCCCCCTCACAAGACTTGTCGCAGAGGCAGACATTGGTGGGCCCAGTTGAGCTTTGAGGCTGCTTCATGAGTTCCCTCTCCACACAGGACATAAAGGGGCAAGGAACTCCTTGTCCCTCTGGCATCTAGTAAAAAAACCCACATCCCTCTCCCTCTGGATCTGCCCTGGTCTCTGTGTTCCCACATATCCTCCTGGGACCTCTGGAATTTAACCTGGGGTTCCAGCATCTTTAGGTCCTAGACCTAAAATGGAGAAAAGATCCCCAAGAGGGTCAGAGCAGCATTACATTAGGAATCTGGGGCTAAGAAGAAAACGGGATCTGAAAATTAACTCCTTCTCTAGGAAGGAAGGGTCAGGAAGTTTGGCAGAAAGACGGAGGGCATTCAACAGTTGGTTTGCCCTCCAAGTTCACACACCGAGAGGGAAGGGAGCACATCTCTGCAGAGATCCATCCTGCGGGAAGAAACACCTTCTTCCCAGTTCCCCTGGGGAAAACTCTTTCCTTGGTATAAATTTTCAGATTTCAGTCAATTGGATGTATCATTAACACAGCTCCTTATCCTCACATGTAAATCTGTGGACAGGAATTGCTGGGATGCTTGACAATACCACTCAGCCCAGCAAAATGGCTCCAATCAAGCTTATCTTTAACCAAGAAAATAGACACTCTGCCAAAAGCTTGCCTGGAATCAGAGATGTGAGGCACGTGCAAGGCATTGTTGCCCTGTTCTTTCATTCAAAATAATCCAGGCTTTATTTCCTATCATCTCCCACTCCTTCTTCCTTCTGTCACCTCCTCTTTGTTTTTCTACATTCCACACTTAATCTCTTTCCCTCTAAAAGCCAGTCCCGGCTGATTTAACATCCTCTTCTGGCCCCTTAAACTTGAGTGAACCCTTCTCGCTCCCATCCTACTGTACAACAGTGACCTTCCCCATCTGCTGATCTGACCGTGACTCCCCACCTTCATCTTCTCCCTTGGCCTCCCCTTCAGTGCAAGCCTGGGACCAGCACATCTGGTCCCTTGGAGAAGACAAGTGGTCACTGATTTATAGGTCATACCTGATTTATAGGGCATGAAAAGGGATGAAAACGCACGCAAACACAGCAGGATCTGACTTTTGGAAGAGGTGATGGAGCAAACCTGTAAGGGTTGGTATGGAGGAGCAGGGCGTTTGGTTCAGGTCTCCTTTGGCCTCCCTGACAGCAAAGCACCTATACCTTAAAGGTCTCACCCAGTCCCGTGGTGTTGACTTGAAAGTTATGAAGCAGCTCATGACCTGAGCAAACCTGGAAGGGTTGGTATGGAGGAGCATGGCGTTTGGTTCAGGTCTCCTTTGGCCTTCCTGACAGCAAAGCACCTATGCTGGACACCTTAAAGGTCTCACCCAGTCCCATGGTGCTGACTTGAAAGTTATGAAGCAGCTCATGACCAGTTCCCTGTTGGTTTTAGACTTTAAGACTCATTTTAGGGCCACGAAGGTGATCAAAGGCCTGGAGCACCTCTCCTATGAAGACAGGCTGAGAGAGTCCGGGGTGTTCAGCCTGGAGAAGAAAAGGCTCCAAGAAGACCTTACAGCTCCTTCCAGTCCCTAAAGGGGCTCCAGGAGGGATGGGAAGAGACTCTTGATCAGGGATTGGAGCCATAGGACGAGGGGTAATGGTTTTAAACTGGAAGAGGGGAGATTTGGTTTAGATCTTAGGAAGGAAGGAAGGAATTCTTTCCTGGGACAATGGAACAGGTTGCCCAGAGAAGCTGTGGATGCCCCATCCCTGGAGGGGTTCAAGGCCGGGCTGGATGGGGCTTTGAGCAACCTGGTCTGGTGGGAGGTGTCCCTGCCCAGGGCAGGGGGGTTGGAACTGGATGATCTTCAAGGTCCCTTCCAACCCAAACCATTCTATGATTTTAAATCAGTCACTATCCCCATAGATTCATACAGAAGAGCAAACCTTGAAAAAAATCAGTCACTATCCCCACAGATTCATACAGAAGAGCAAACCTTGAAAAAGCACCTAAGATATGACTGATTTGCAGAACCTCTCTGGTTCCACACTGAGGTTCAACAACAAAACCCGCTCCTGGATGTCTCAGACGGTGCCTACAAGCAGCAGGAGCATGACTCACCACCATTCTCCCTGAAATATAAGCAGCTACACCCTGCAAACCGCATTTCATAAAACCTCTGGGCAACTTTATGCCCACGGTGCACACCTCAGTAGCTGAGACAGCTTTCCAAGGGCGACAAGCAGTTTATGGCAGAGCTGAGGAGCAGTATCCAGGAGCCTGGATTTAAACTCCAACCCCTAGAGACTCTATGAAAAACACCAGGCAGGGAGTCCATGATAAAGCACAGCAGTTTACAAGGGATGTGTGGGGCAATTTGCAACCCAATTCTCCACAGTGGGACAAGTAGGCATGAATTAATGGCACGCTGGGGACAGAAGTGCAATCTTTCATGATCTTCAAGAAAAGTAAATGCCAGGTCAGGTGAGTACAGGCCCTATTTATAGCCCTGAGTTCAGGCCTCCCTCTCTGGTGAATCCTCACGTGCTGATCAGGAATTTTTTTGGCAAAAAGAAGCCTCCAGGAAGATGTCTCTGGCTGAGGACTGTGGTGTTTAAGCTTTGCAAGAAGGAAGATCTGTATCTCTTTTATACAGGCAATTTCCAGAACTTGCCTGTGGGCATCCCGCTCGGGAAAAGATGACACCAGCAATGAAGACATATCCGTGAGCCCAAGGAATCACAAAAGAGACATGGTGAGGACACCAACAGGCCCAGAAAACGAAAAACCCAGTACTTGCTTTTGGGTAGCCTTGCCTGAAATTTTTGTTAAAAGCCTGAAAGCTTTTGTTAAAAATTAGGAAAAGTACCCACTGCTTTTGGGTTCCCTGGCATAGAACAGTCACAGCCTTCATCCAAAACCCAGGAACCTCAGCAGGGAGCATTGACTTCTCCTGGAGCTGTGTCCCAGGTCACTACAACGGTCACAACTCTCTAATTAAAATCCCCTGTTGCCTTGTCTCTTGCCCATATCCAGAGGCTGTACTTTATCTAAGGAGCAGACTCTTTCTGTGGGAAAGGAGCTGATTTTCAGTCTATGCCTACATAGCACCCAGCCCCACAGAAACCCAAACCCTACCTGGGGACTATTAGCCCCATCAGCCATACCTAAGAGCTGTTGTAGTGACAGGATATAGACGATAAGATTAAAAAGCCTCATGGAAAACAGATTCAGTGGGTTCATCCCTGCAAACAGGCACAGTGACGATCATGGCATAGCCAGGGAATCAGCATCTCACAGGGGAGAAGCTCCTCCAAGACCATCCACTGGGAATGAAATTGGAAAGAGAGTAGAGATGGTAAAATAAAGTTTTCACAGATTGTCACAGCTGTCCCGTGATGCTGCCCCATGATGCTGCCCCAAACTGAAGGACTTAGGGGCTCCGTCAGCTGAGGTTTCCAGGTCATCTTCCCCAACATGCTTTGAAGTACTCAAGTTCCAAAAAACTGGCAACTTACAGGTGATGCTCCCAATGACCCATTCAACTGGAATACGAAGAATTATGGCCATGGGCAGTAACATGCACTCAGTGCTCCAAAAATAAATCCCAAAACATTCCAGATTCAGTCATGTCTATATGACTCAGGAGCCTTTACTCCTTTAGGGCCCAGATTCAGACCTCAAGTTACGATGGGAAGCCAGGAATGTGCTAAAGGCATTGTCACCTGCAGTCAACACCGTGGATGTTTACATGGAGAGGTGTCCTTGCTCCAGCAGGTGTCCTTGGGTTTCTGCTCAGTGCGAAGGAAAACTACAGCTCTGGACTGTTCCCTCCTTGTCTCCCAGTCCTTCTGGCCAGGTGGGTTGTGCTACTCTCAGGAGAAAGATAGTGAGAGCGAGAAAACGTGTAGGCTGCATGAAGAACAGCGTTTGTGAGGAGCAGTAGGAGCTACTGTTGCTAAAACCCAACTTCCCTGTCTGGCAAAAATCAGAATTTCCCCTCCACACTCGGAGAAGCAGGCCACCTGCTAGTTAAGCCTGCTTTCCCCTCCACGCTTGGAGGAGAAGCAGGCCACCTGCTAGTTAAGCCTGGAGAGGACACTAGAGAGGTGTTCTCAGCAGTAGTCTTGATGGGAAAGTAACATAAAACTTCTGTAAGCGTTTTGCAGGACACATCCCTCGGGAGTAGCACTGTCAGAGTTGCCTGAATTATCCAGCAAGATGCTCCTTGATCCAAAGATGATGCAGCAGCAAGAAAAAAACCAAAAACGGTATCAGCCCACGCTTTGGCCACCAGTGGCATAGCAGGGAGCTGGGGGGGCTGTTAGACCACCGCACCAAGAGGAACATCACCGTTTTATAGAGACTGTTGGCCAAGCCAAGAGGGGTTAACACAAATATCATTGAGCTGCTGCACCCCAGGGCCAGGAAGACAACCTGCAAATTGTGTTTCCAAGGAGGCTTGGAGCAGTTAGAGAAGAAGCTGCCAATCACCTTTGCATCCTTGCCCTTCCAGGCTGGGTCTCTATGTCGTTTGGCAAACGCCGTGAAACCTGCCCTGTGATCCCTGAAGAGACTGCGCAAGACTCTTGTCAAGCGCAGCGGAGAAGGCAGTAAATAAATAAAAAGGGAAGCTGGCTAGAAAGCCACAGGTCTTGTGGAGAGCCCTCGTTCTGGGGAGCTCTCACCTGATCAACAACCCCAGCTCGTTCTGGGCAGCTCCGTACCAGAAAGAGATCCGGGGATACAATGCACACAGCGACGCAGAACAGCAAACAATGATGAAGGCAGGGCCCCGGAGAGCTTGAGAGACAAAGAGGAATTAGCACACAGAGAAATGAAAACAAAAGGGGACACAGTCACCAATATAACTGGTTTCAGAGGGACGGGGACATCAAGGAGATGGTGGCCCGGGCGAAGAGGGTATAAGCAGGGGATTTGCTCTTTATAATAAAATATAGAAGGTCGATCAGCTGCCAGGCACTAGAAGCATCACAACGGTGAATGTCTGGGGCCATGTTAATTTTATATGATATGTACACAGCCTAAAGAAGGCACGAGCTGAAAAACAAACAAGGAAACAAGGAAAAACCCCAGCTGTTCCAGATCTACGCTGGGAGAGCTGCTCTGCCATGAGCCCATGGTGTATCGCCAGGAGCAACAGAAGCCTCTGCTGCAATATCCTTGTTGGGGAAACGGGAACCGTAGCCCTCTCCCTGCTACCGGGAGATGCTGGGAAAATAATAGAAAGTCACCAAGACAACAGCCACGGATGTCTTGCGTGCGCTAAAGAAAGGTATGAACCAAGAAAAGGACAGCACAAGAAGGAGCAAGGAGCTCTGCTGACAATCCAGACCTGTGGAGGATCAAAGTACCCCAGCTCCAGTAAGCACTGGAGGAGAACGGACTATAGGGGAAAGCTCTGGCTTGGCTCCAGGGTGCAGGGAAGGGTGGTCCTTCCCCAGAACAAGTGTCAGCTCCACAGGAGCTCTGTGGAGCTACTCCAGCTTTGGTAAGGCAGGACAGATCTTCAGCCAGTCCAGAACAGTGCAGTTCCCTCAAATTCCATGTCCTTCTCCCATTCCCAGAGCATCTGTCACTCCAGAAGCCACCAAGGAATCTTGCAGTGCCTCACAGTGGCAGGGGAGCAACTGCCACTTCACATGGGACTTGACTGAGAAGGGGAGCAGAAGGGATGGTCATGAGGTAAAAGGCAAGGCAGGGTCCCAGGAAATGCCATGGGATGCCATACAGATATCCCAGACAGGCATCTGGTTGCAAAGACACTGCCTCAGAGACCATTTTGGGGTAAGATGGGGCTTAGCAGAAGGCAAAGCAGCATTAACCTTCTGGATCAAGATGCTCAAGGCCGTGTACATTATCTCAGGGCAGCTCAAGGGAGAAGGGTTGGATGGATTTGGAAATCAGGGTGCATCTCAGCAGCTTGAAATGAAACCAGTAAACCCATCTCACCTTTTCCTTCCTCCTCGCCCCAGTGCCCTGAGGGTATCTGGCTGGGGTTGGAGGACCCAGGCTGCCAGCTCAGTGAGGAAGAGAAGCCAGCAGCCCCTGCCCACCCTCCACCTGAGAGCCCAGAGGTGGGACACAGAGCCCTGAAACACTCCTCCAAGGTTGTGCTGAGGCTGCACGTTCTGCCCAGCCCTGCCAACCCTGGGGAAAACACGGCCTGTCAGGTTTTCACAAGGGAAAGGTCCAGCAAAGTCTTCTTTCATAAAAACCCCCATGAAAGGCCATGCTGGTTGCACAGGGAACATGTTGGTGACACTTTTTGCAGAAGCTGTAACCAGCTTCTGACCGAGTCCCGTGGCCTCCAGTGATGCTCATCCCCCAGAATTCTCCCTGTGAGAAGGCTAAGATGGTCCAGGAGGAAAAGAGTCCATCTGGGCATCCAGGGAGCCATCTCTGTCCCAGTCCAGCTGTGATGCTCATTGATCACAACCATTGCAAAGACAGACTTTGAGAGCGTGACAGACTGTCATAGAATCATAGAATGGTCCAGGTTGGAAGGGACCTCAGTGATCATCAAGTTCCAACCCCCCCACCATGGGCAGAGTCACCTCCCACCAGACCAGGTTGCTCAAAGTCCCATCCAGCCTGGCCTTGAACCCCTCCAGGGATGGGGCAGCCACAGCTTCTCTGGGCAACCTGAACAAGTGTCTCACCACCCCTACAGGAAAGAATTCCTTCCTGAGATCTAATCTAAATCTCCCCTCTTCCAGCTTAAAACCATTACCTCTTGTCCTATCGATCCACTCCCTGATCAAGAGTCCCTCCCCATCTCTCCTGTAGCCCCTTTAGGGACTGGAAGGGGCTCTAAGGTCTCCCTGGAGCCTTCTCTTCTCCAGGCTGAACAACCCCAACTCTCTCAGCCTGTCCTCACAGCAGAGGTGCTCTGGTCCTCGGAGCATCTTTGTGGCCTCCTCTGGACTCGTTCCATCACTCCAGGGCCTGTCCACAGCTGGGCTGGCCAGGATGCTGCTCCTGGCCGAGCGCTTTGCCGGAGCACCGCTGAAACCAAAAGCCAGGCCAGCAGGCCTCAAAGGAGACTGCCGCTTTTCCGTTTCGGGATGCTGTGTTCCACGGGAAGGCAAGGGGCTGGATGCAATCTCCCGACCTCCCCACTGTGAGCCGTTTGGCTTCTTGACACCCCCAGGGGTCCACACAAAGGCTGGTGGAAAGCAGGGCTCCCCTGCAGCTTGGGCCCCGGGCCCAGCTGCCTTTCAAGCAGTCAAAGGAGAAGTTTGGTTCCTGCCCAGGGCAAGGTCTGTGAGAAAGGGGAGCTTCGCCTCACTACCTTCTGCTGGGTTGTGTTTTCCACTGGAATTCGCTGCCTGGAGAGCCGCTTATTTATATTTTTTTTTTTTTTGAAAGTTGTCAGGCTTAGTTCCGGGATGATGGGGGCTCATCTGTCCTTTTGTAAGAACGGTAAAAGACCTGAGCTTCAGACTTAACTCTTGACTTTAATCCTCAGCACAACTGTATTTTGTCTCTGCGTGGAGGCGCTGAGGGATTGACCCTCCCTCGTTAAGGGCAGGAATGGTTCTTTGGGCAGCAGCCTCGTGCCAACTAATGCCCCGTACCACCCCAGCCACCCCTTAACGTGTTCTCCTGAGCATCTTCCTTCCTGATGCTCGGAAGTCACAGTTCTCCACCGAACATCTGCCCTGCTTCACCCCAGGAGTGGCTACAACTTCCAAGCCTAATGCCCGTGAATCAAGTCTGTTCTTTTAGCAGCCAAGCAGTCCCCTGCCAAACCCTCCCCTCTCATGCATGACCTTACAAAAGACACTACGAAGCCCTCCCACAGCTTGCCACAAATCTGGCCGAGTCGCTTCTTCTAACAGAAGACCTCCACTCCCTCCTTTCTCTGTGGGCTTGGAGGAAAAAAAAACCAAAACAAAAACATACCACCCAATGGATCTGAGGTTTGCAAATGCCACGAAACAAATGGAGGAACATGCTTACCCCATGCCAAGGTCTGGATCTTCGCAGAAGGTATCAGCGTCAACCCGAAGATGCCCCCTAGATGCAGCAGGCTCATGAGGATGATATTCCTCCAGACGTATCGCATGGGGGGCTTGGGGCCTTCTTTCTCCCGGTAGGTCTCATCAAAGATATCGTCTATCATGCCCCGGTCTCCTGCCAAGTCCTCATGATTGATAAAGTCCTTCTCCATGACGGCATCCCCATTCCTGGTCACCCGGGAGGTGACGGTGCCGACGGTGGTGGTGGTGCTGGAAGCGGAGGAGAACTCCTTGGAGAGGCGGCGATGGACATTTTCAGGAAAGGCAAAAAAGGGAAAACAAAACAAGAAGTCGGTGGTTACCAATGCAGGGAACAGAAACACGGGCTGCAGTTTTCAGAGCAGGCTCCATTCCTTCAGCTGAGCCCTTGGCACCAAGAAGAGCCTGCCCTGGCTCCACCGAGGGGGAGGGAGCCTGATCTTTCTGAGGAGAGGAGGTGAACGAGGGACTGGCAGCAGAAATGACAGAAAAAAGACTTGAAAGCCACTCTTTTTTTACCAACAGTAGCTTTGGTGAGACCATTTGCAGGCTGCAAGGCTTTTAATGTTCCTTCAGTTTTACGAGTGGGCGGTTTTAGGTGGGCTCATGGTCTGGGCTTGTGCATAAGCAGACAACAATAGAGGAAATCTTGTGAATGAACAAAGAGGTGGCAGAGAAATACAGCCCCAAAACAAGGTTTTGTTATAAATCATCGGGCTGCTCCCGATACCCCACCCCTTGGTGTCAGCCCTGCTAGGGATCACTGGAGGAACATCAAGAAGATCCACAGGGGGGTTCCTCCTTTATCTCCCCCTGCTTCAACTTCCAGATCTGGGACGTGGCAAGACCAACATAACTGGAGACCAGCAGAAGGACGAGAAGCCGAGGGATGTGCTTCCAGTTGAGACATCCTATCCCACGGCTGCTGCTAAGCCTCTTATCCCTCTCCCACTTCCCACCCGCGGGCAAACTGAGGCACGGGAAGCCGATCCTCTGAGCCAAGGCCACCGGCGGGCAGAGAGGAAGTTCTAAGCGGGGGAGTTGGCTCGGCCTGGCTCTCTCCTGTAACCCCGACACACCACCTTGCCTCTCCAGACACTTGTTTGCCCTGGCCTGGTGACAGCCCGTCCCATCAGGGCACGCATGACGACAGGAACGGGCAGGACTGACCCTAATGAGACAGGTCACTGAACCCTGAATCACCCGTTTCCATCTCCATCATGACAGCCACGTGCTCGCCGGTGCTCATAGACCTTTTATCTGGCCCAAAGCCCTACTGCCTGACGGGGTTGGACCCCCCCCCACCCCGGGGTTGGGGGGCTGTGCCAAGCACATGGGATGCCAACACATGGGATGCCAAGCCACCCCTCATCTCCTGGGAATCTGCCCGAAGGACACATCCCTGGCAGGAACTGGGGAGCCGGGACCACGGGAGCTCTTTTCCCCATAGAAACCTCTCCCGAATTCAGAGCAGATTCCCACCCATCATTCCTAAAAGACCACCGTCCTGCCATGGCCTAGTTTCCCGAGGGAGGCATTAAAATCAGGCCAGGCAGCTTACGTGGCCACCCCAACTCCTCCCTTTCCCAAGGGGAGAAACTAGAGGGTTACAGGCATACCTTCCTACGGGGAGGAGCCGGCAAAGCTGACAGATTTCCCCTCGCGTTTGGGAAGTAAAACTATCTCTACAGAGATCATTTCGTAAGTTTTTTCCTTCTGGAATCAAAGGTTAGAAAGGAAAAAAAAAAAAACAAAACAACCCAAAAACCCTGGACACGAAGTATCCCACTGCTTTATCTGATCCCAAGCAGCTGCTGGGCTCCAATCCGGCTCCCTCTGCATCCCGGCTTATAGGCTGCCTCTGCCTGCCTCCCTAATTAATATTTTGAGGGTTTGATACACGGCTCCCTCCGCATCCCAGCTTATAGGCTGCCTCTGCCTGCTTCCCTAATTAATATTTTGAGGGTTTGATACACCGAGCCGCTGGAAAATTTAGTGCCCCCCCCCACCAAAAAAATAATAAAAGAGCTGTGAGAAACGTCTTCTAACCTAGCGATTCAGCAAGGAAAAGTTCCTGCCCGTAAGAGCTGTGAGAAATGTCTTCTAACCCAGCGATTCAGCAAGGAAAAGTTCCTGCCCGTTTCAAAGCGTCAGATATTCTCATCTGGCATTTTGGCAGGAAAGCCAGGATTTTCTTCTTCCTTGGCTGGAAGACAAATCTGCCCAAAAAGAACCCAAGGCTTGTCTATGCAGGAAAAATTCCCAACAGAGAGATCTGGTGGTATAATTAGCCGGGGAACGCTCCCCATATGGACATGGCTGCTTCCAGGGTAAGAATGTGGGGCTGGAGTTGCATTTTTTTTCCTCCTCGGCGATAGCTTATGTCACTGTCAAAGTTAAGACGGGGGCAGAGGAGGAGGAGGAGGCAGGGCGCAAAGAAAACAGCAGAGAGGAAGGAAAAAAAACCAACAAAACCAAGCAAAAAACCAACACAAAACCAAAAAAAAAACCACCCTCTTTCTTCTTCCAGAGTCGTAGTAGCCACATGAGGAATTTTACCAGCGGACCTGTGCTGCTGGAATTACACTGATATCATCAAAGCCGTCATTTCTCACATGTAAATTAAATCAAAAGGGCTATAAAGCAGCTGTGAAACACAGCTCCACCGCTACAGGCCCGGGGGAGGGAGGGGGGGAGGGGGGGGAGCAGGCAGCTTTTTAGCTGAAGACCAGGGAAAGGAGGAGGAGAAGAAGACTTTTACCCCCTTATGGCCAAAACGGCTCCTTGGGGAGAAGAAAGTGGGATGGATGTGGGGTGTAGAGCTGAAGAGGGGGAGGAAGCCCCAACTACATCCCTCCCTCATTTCTGAATGACTTTGCAGCTCTCATCTGCAGAACAGATGTGTTCCCCCCCCCTCTCCATCCTCTACACCCCCTTCCCTTTTGCCACCCACCCTACCAGCATCCAACACGCTATAGGTGACCCTG
>NW_015091042.1:6276178-6281534 GCF_001431845.1 Calidris pugnax
CCCCCCCCTCGCCTGCCGATTGGCTGCGGGAAATTTGGTGCCACCTCGGCCTGCCCTCGCCATTGGCTGCCCGCAATCTGCTGTTCGCTTCCCCGCGGCGCGCAACCCCGTGCGCGCACCCTGCGCGCACGGCCCCGCGCAACGCACGCCGAGGGCCCAGCGCTGCGCGGGGGGACGGGAGACGTGTGTGTGTGTGTATATATGTGTGTGTATATATATATATGTGTGTGTATATATGTGTGTGTGTTTCCACTCCTCCGCATCCCCCCCCCCCAAGCGGAACAAGGGGTGTCAGGGGGTGGCAGTGGGTCCCCGCGTCCCCTCTGCAGCTGGTGGTGGGGAAAGAAGGGGCTCCAGCATAAAACATATAGGGGGTCTGTGAGGACCTACATATATATATATTTCTATATAAATCATACATCTCTGCAAAGAAAAGCACGCCCGTAACTGCGTGTCCGGATAAAGCCCGTGCGTCTCCATAGGTGCGTTATCTCGATGGGCAAAAAAACAGCCTGGAAAATGTGGGCTGTAACGTTTTAAAATGAATCCTGGCCCTTCTCCACCAGAAAACACTCCCTTTTGGCGGAGGGCGGAAGGAAAAAGCGGCAGCTCGCTTCGCTATCAGCTGTTTTCCATAACAACCTTCTCGCCCGCCAGTAAATGCCAGCGACAGGAAAATCCAAGCTCTATCCCAAGGAGACCTTGGCCATTAAAAGTGAAAAAGGGGGCCCTGACGAATAAACCCGGGGCAGTTCTCCTAACCTCACCGTGTGGTCAGGCTTAGCATCAAGGCTTGAGGTTGCCCTAGTGCCATCACCCCAGCCAGGACCTCTTTGAGCTCTTTCCCCGACTCGTGGCGTGTCCCGTGTTCAATCTCTGCCCCCGGCTGAGACATGAGTCACCCTGGGAGTGGAACAGAGATGTCAAAAGTCACGTTGAAGTGTGCCCATACCCCCTTCACACGTTATCCTGCCCAGGCAGCTGCCCCGCAGCGACGGAGCTGACCTCAGGAGGTGCAGATGGACAACTGAGAACTTGCAAGAGTCCATCCCTGGGCTGATCCTGCTCTGACAGAGCGGGGCTGATTCAGAGGCATCTGGCAAAAGTGAGCTGCATTGTCACCACTGGGAGGGAGGGAAAGGCCACGATGAAAAATAACAGTAGCCCGGTTGTTCTCTGGATTTAGAGGTCTCCAGAAAAAGGGGGGGTAAAAAATATGTCTCTCCTTTCTCATTTCGCTGTGATGGATGAGGAGATCTGAGAGTAGTCTGTGGTTTAGTTTTACTAAGAACTGGAGTCTTGCTTGGTTTCTGAAACACAGCATTAAAGCAGAGAGCCCACGTCAGGAGATGTTCCTAGATGGTGAAAGCTGTCATGAGTCAGAGGCAGACTTTAAACTCTCCCTTTTAAGACTCTCCTTTAAATGTTTGGTTAACGGCCATGAGGGTTACCAAACGCCGGGGAGAAATGATGTTTTAATTAAAGATTCTACCTGCTTTCTATGTGAGTGTTGGAAGAACTATAAACTGTGCTAAAAACTGCCCTAAGGAAATCCGACTCCTGCTATTTCCAAAAGAAAAACAGAAAGGAAGTAAATACAAAAAAGAAGGTGGGACTTGTTGTTTTTAAAAAAGAATCTGTAGCTCTTGCCACATGGGGAAAACAATCTCAATGCCACGGACCAGGGGGAGAACTGGCAATGCTACTGCTGGTGATGAGGAATTTTTTAGGGATTCAAGGTCTGCAGTTTTCCCTATACCTGGACCCACCAGAGACCTTTCCTTTCCCACCGGTTTCTTTCCTCAGACGTGGAGCGTGGCTGAGAGGGAACACACGGGGCAGCTAGACTTTGTCATCCTCTAAAATTAACACCGTGTCTGGCTGCTCCCACACAACAGGAGCAAGTTTTCAGAATATTTCCCTGTCAAGTTGTCCTGGGAGGCGACCATCGCATTTGTTCTCTTGCAGAGAGGGAGAGAGATGGATCTCGACCATCATCGGGGCTGTGCTCACCTGGAAGGATTCAAGTCTCACACGCTCAGGATGGCCCTGAGGAAGACCCTTCGTGGCACGGCCAGCTTCTGCAGCTGGCATTTGGAGGACTTTTGGAACAGGTTCATGCTCCTGAACAGAGCCACGAGGTGCAGGCATTGACATCTTGGCGAGGTGGCCCGGGGTAGTTTGCTTTCCCAATGTTTAGATTGCACCAGCTCCAGCCTTGCCTGTCAAAAGGCTTTTTTTGGCCCATTGCCGGCCGGAGGCTTGGCCGCTCTGGGCCAGCTGGGCTCCCTCCCGGGGACAGCAGCTGGCCAGGGTGATGGCCAGCACCCTGTGCACCCCTGGCCCCCATCACCTGCCCATCTAAATCTCTGCTGCAGGCTCCTGTCTCACCTCCGCTGCTCAAGCCTTGAGATAAAAGGGGGGACGACTGGGTGGGAAACCAGAAATGTCCAGTATAGACACAAAAATACAGCTGAAACTGGGTTTTTCCTGCTCTGGTGTCTCTCCAGACAGGTTTTTCTCTCCTTCCAGGGAGAGCTGCCCAGCAGATGTGCGTCGCTGGGGGGGGTCCATCAACGCCGCTTAGCAAAGATGCGGCTTCAGCCGTCCTCCTCAGGAAACTGAATCAGTTCTTCTGCATCTGGTGACTCCTGGGTCTTTCATAAATGAGCTGATGCAATGCCAGGGCCGTGGCACGGGGCAATGATGAGCAGAGCCACGCCATGGGCAGCACAGGCCAAGAACTTCAGCACGGGGCTTCTTTAGAAAACACATGATCTAATGTATGGCTGTTTCCACCTTCTGGAGAAGTCCTCCCCACAGGTTCATGACCCAGCTGAGGCACTGTGCTAGTGAAAAGCTCTTGCGGAGTGCTTTTTGTCAGGGGGTCTCACCGTCTCACAGAAAGCCAACTGCATCCTGGGCTGCATCAAAAGAAGCGTGGCCAGCAGGTCCAGGTGAGACCCCACCTGGAGTGCTGTGTCCAGCTTTGGAGTCCTCAGCACAGGAAGGAAAGGGACCTGTTGAAATGGGTCCAGTAAAGGGCCATGAAGATGCTCAGAGGACCAGAGCACCTCTGCTGTGAGGACAGGCTGAGAGAGTTGGGGTTGTTCAGCCTGGAGAAGAGAAGGCTCCGGGGAGACCTTAGAGCCCCTTCCAGTCCCTAAAGGGGCTCCAGAAGAGATGGAGAGGGACTCCTCATCGGGGAGTGGAGCCATAGGACAAGGGGGAACAGTTTTAAACTGAAAGAGGGGAGATTTAGATGAGATTTTAGGAAGAAATTCTTTGCTGTGAGGGTGGTGAGACACTGGAAGAGGTTGCCCAGAGAAGCTGTGGCTGCCCCATCCCTGGAGGGGTTCAAGGCCAGGCTGGATGGGGCTTGGAGCAACCTGGTCTGGTGGGAGGTGTCCCTGCCCAGGGCAGGGGGTTGGAACTGGATGACACTATGTGTGAGCAGAGCCCATATGAGAAAGAAGGGTTGCGTTCCTCTCCTGGGATGCAGTAACCAGCCTGAGTTTGCTGCCACGGTGCCAGAATGCAGAAAAAAAACATCAAGGCTGAGCTAAGGATGTTTCACCAGAACATTTTCCTTCCCACTCTCCCCTCAAAAAAAAAAAAAAAAAAAAAAAAAAAAAAGAACAAGTACTGCTTTTCCATCTAGCAGTAAGTTTTGCAAGGCGATTTCATCTAGTGTCGACATCTTGGAAATTTTAGTGAATCTCCTCAGTTACCCCCTCCAAAAATGTTGAAAAAGCCACGCACACACATAAAAAAGCTTGCTGCAAGGGCTTTGCAAGGTTTGTTTCATGTTGTTTGTTTATCTTCTTTAACAGCATTCCCTGTTTCCCCCTTTTTCTTCTATTTCACAAGTAGAAGTCGTAAAAAAGAGGAGACTCAAATAAAGAGGGAATAAAACTGTGGAAAGAGCTGACCCCTACCCCCTTCCCCTCTGCCGAAAATAAAGGTTTGCAAAGATTCTCCTAGGATTATTTTCTGCATCTCTTGCATTGTTTCCCTGAAGAATTGTGAAGCAATTCCAGCTTTAGAGCTTTTTCTAGGGACAGGAGAATCATGCCATGGGCTTTTCATCCAAGGAGAGAAGCGCAGGGGTGGGTTTTGTGTCGTTCCAACTCTTTCCCCTCCTCCTCCCCTCATAAAGAATCTGCTCTTCAAAGGCATCAGAGCTTCTCTGCAGGTTGACTTCTGGGCACAGTGATACGGTGCAGAGAAATGAGGTGGGGGCCCCACGGCTCCACAATGAGCTGGGAGAAGACCTGCCTTAGGCTACAGGAGTTCAGAGTTAGTGCTTGGAAGGTGCCGGCAGCTGCAGGTCTTCCAGGATTGTCAGTCAAAGGGGTGAGATGCCAGCTCGTAGGGTTGTCACCTTTGTTTAATGTTGCTTTCTCCCACGTGCTTTCTGTTGGAATCTGGTGACCCTGTGTTAATGTTTTCACACGTTCTTCCTCGGCCAGAGGAGAGGTAGCAAAAGGCTGTCCTTTTTGAACTGGAGAGCTGAGGCTCTTGTGTAGTCACTTGGCTTCAGGAAATGTGGCTTGAGGCGTCTGAGACCACGGCATTTACCAAAAGTGAGATTTATGTTTACAAGAGCTGGCATCGTCTTGCTCACCTGGTTGCTTTCTATCATGTTTCCCCCCCTCCTTAAAACATGTTGCTCCATGAATTCAGTGAATCCCACAAACTCCTGAAGATCCATTGCTCCATCCTCACCCTTAAAGCATGGCTAAATTCGGTATGGGTTTCCCTGGGCTCTTCAGTTAAGATCTGCTGTTGGGAGCTCCCAGAAGAGCAGCAGTGGCCAAACCCCCATCTACCTTCCCACAACCAACTGGGAAAGGGCCAGGCCTTTACAGGTTGCCCAGAGAAGCTGTGGCTGCCCCATCCTTGGAGGTGTTCAAGACCAGGCTGGATGGGGCTTTGAGCAACCTGGTCTGGTGGGAGGTGTCCCTGCCCAGGGCAGGGGGTTGGAACTGGATGATCTTGAAGGTCCCTTCCAACCCAAACCATTCTATGATTCTATGAAAGGAGAAGCTGGTGCTCACTTTGCCACCCCACTGCCACTGAGAGAGAAATGAGGGGTTAGAGGGAGGTGACAAGGCAGCAGAAATCACTGGTGTCTCATTGCCAGGACCAGAAGGGAAGGCAGATGTAACTGGGGTGACGGGCCATGCCTCCAGGCTGTGACCAGGATGGTTAAATTCCCTGCCATTGGTGCAGTAATCTTATCAGCACCAGAGAATTAGGCTGATAACGCCCTGGTGACTGGAATAGGGTGCTTATCTCTGCACTTTGCCCCATCCCTTGCTGCCTGACTGGGTGCCAGACCCCCCCCTATCCC
>NW_015091042.1:6281544-6286896 GCF_001431845.1 Calidris pugnax
TGTTACCCCAAAAGAGGCTTTGCTCCTAGTCCTGGGGCTGCCAGCAGCAAGAACCCAGCCGGTATTGTCTAAACAGGGCCAGACAATGGGCAGCATTGTTGACACTGGATTTTTGCCCTCATTAAAGATGACCTCACAGCCCACCCCTTGGCCACTTCAGCCATCCCCTCGGGACTGTGAGGCTGTCTTTTGAACTCGGGTAAATAAATTGGGAGAGGAGGGGGAGAACGGGGATGGGGGGCAGAGGAACACAGCCCTCTTTGTGTTGCCACCCTCTCTTCGGCCCTGGTGCTCTCTGGTGTCTTTCTACCCACATCAGACATGGTAGGCCAGGTGCCAAGGAGCCAGCATGCTGTGAGCACCCTTCTCCACCCTTCCCGGGCTGCAGAGACACCCTCTGCAGTTCTGCAGCCTTCCTTCTTGGGGATGTGGTGTGCTCTCACCATCTCGGCTGCCCTTTCTTCTCCTCCAGGCCTTTCCGTGCCTTCCTTCCCACACCTGCAGCCCACATCTCCTGCCCCTTCCCTCCAGGCTGAGACCATCCTCTGGAGCATCCCCTGCTGCCAAGCAGGGACCTGGGGAGATGCCACCTCCTAGTGGCAGATCTACTGTCTCCAGCTCCATGGTGGATGTCACTCAGGTTTAGGTGCAGCTGAGGCATCTAAGATGCCAGCTGCATCCCATGGTGGGTCTCCACCTGTGTGGGGACAGAGGTGATGCTGCGGGGCTGTAAGTGGGAGCCATGGGGACAGATTGCCACATAGTGAGCACGGGGACAAATTGCAGCACCGGGACATGGATGAGGGCACATCCAAGGTCAGCTTGCTGCTCCTCCTGTTGGGTAGAACGTGGTGTCCCATGCCACCGTGTATCCTCTTTGCGTGCGTGCTCTGCATCGTGGCTTTCCACCCTCTCTCCTCGCTGCAAGAGCAGCCTGGGCATTTGGGGGCTGCCCAACACTTAAAATCATAGAAGGTGTTGGGTTGGAAGGGACCTTTAAAGGGCATCTTGTCCAACCCCCCTGCAGTAAGCAGGGACATCTTTAACTAGATCAGGTCGCTCAGAGCCTTATCAAGCCTGACCTTGGATGTCTGAGGGATGGGGCCTCCACCACCTCTCTGGGTACTTAGGAGAACAAAAATGGTTTCCCAAAGCTAAAATTACCCAGGGTCTAGAGATCAGGGAGACATCTCCCTTCCGAGCTGCTGGCTGAAGCCCAGGTATTTCTTTTCCTTCTGGAGAGGTTTCTGACAGACTCCTGTTGGGGGAAGCAGGCATACCCTGGTGGGGAGAAACTGGTGGGGCTGCCCTGAGAAGGCATACCTGCTGCTGGTATGCGAAGCAGGAATGAGAAAGGTAGAAACTTGCTGGACCCTCATCCCAACCTTGCCTACTCTAGGCTTGGCAGTGGCACACAAAGGAAAAACCTCAAAGATGGGGCGTGCCTCTCCTTGTCTGCCACCCCCAACTTTGCCTACATCCATACCTCCGTCTCCTTTAAAGTGAAGGCTTTCTTTCCTCTTGGGCAACAGCACTAGAGCAGAGACCTGTCTTTGTATTCCTCCAGAAGCCAGCCTTGCTTCCTCCTTTCCCTTTCGGCTTATACCACTGAAGAGCTGTATCTTGTGAGCAGCATTTTTTTTGCCCTATAAAACAGGGATGGCACTCGTGTCTTTTGTCCAAGTCCATTCACAACTGAAAATCCTTCGGGATTCCCACCTGAGCAGAGTGTCACCCACCATGATGTGTGATGGGCTGTTCAAGGAAAGGACATTCAGAGTCCTGAAGGAGAGAGCTGCTAGAAGCTGCTATGTTTCTTGCCAGGAACATTTTTAGGTCTCCTTGCTGGGAATGAAGCCCTTACCTGCCTGCCTGGTTTTGCTGCCTTTCCAGGTCTTTAAAGAACCTGTCTGCCCTGTCTCCTTTAAAGATTGGCGCTTGAAACACACTCTTCCCTTTCCACGACTGCTTTGTCTCTTAAAGAAAAGGGCTGCAGACCTCTGCATGTCAGTTTTGGTGGGTAAAATGCCCCGTGTCAACCTGGTGTTTGTGTTTGGAGTGTTAACAGAGGGAGAGAGATGTCGCAAGTGTGAAAGAAATCCTGGGGAGATAACCCTGATGGGAACCCACAGCCCAATATCTACTCTTTGCTGTTTCTGATTGCCTTTTTTAAGTGGCCTTATTTCGTCTCTTAAGTCTTGTGACACTGCTGAGACAGAAGTCTCATTCAGAAAGTCAGTTTACAAAGTCTGGTGTGACAGATGATCGACCACCACCTGCATTCACACACTCAGTCATTCCCTCACACACTCACTCTCACACTCGCACACTCACACACTCACACAGCAGGCATTCGGGGTGTCGTGGAAGGGATGTGTTTTGCTTCATCTGAGCCGTGTTTGAGGGGGTCACGTTTGCAAAGACAGGTATAAACTTCAAGAACAGCCCGCGCTGGCACAGAAATGACTCCCAGCTTTCTCCAGCTGGTAACACCAGGTGATTTCATCCCAGAGTCTTTGAGAAAAGAAAGCCAGGTAAGGGCAAGGTAGCAGAATTGTCTGGTGCGACAGATGATCGACCACCACCTGCATTCACACACTCAGTCATTCCCTCACACACTCACTCTCACACTCGCACACTCACACACTCACACAGCAGGCATTTGGGGTGTCGTGGAAGGGATGTGTTTTGCTCCATCTGAGCCGTGTTTGAGGGGGTCACGTTTGCAAAGACAGGTATAAACTTCAAGAACAGCCCGTGCTGGCACAGAAATGACTCCCAGCTTTCTCCAGCTGGTAACACCAGGTGATTTCATCCCAGAGTCTTTGAGAAAAGAAAGCCAGGTAAGGGCAAGGTAGCAGAATTGGTACAGCTTTTGGTACAGAGTTACATAACATTATAACGACTGTTCTTTATGGCTTTTGGTAAAGAGTTACATAACATTATAACGACTGTTCTTACCCTCCTGATTTTATCTAGATGAGGATAGTTGTGGAGGTTTTGGGAAATGGGGCTGAGAGCACCCATTTTCAGTCTGAGGGTTGCTGGAACAGCCCTGGGATCCATACCTGTGGCAGAGCTACTCTTAATTTCCCTGCTGATAGATGTGATGGGAGGCAGACCAAGCTTCCCACCTCTTCAGACTGTACCAGGCTGGGAAGAGTGGAAAATGTGTTGGAGGTCACCCCGCTTAGATTTCCAATAAGATCTTGGCAAGTGGGGTACATGGGCTGAAACAAATAGGATGTAATTCACTTGATGAGTACAAAGTTCTAATTTGAGGGGAAGAGTCAACTGTCCAAACCTAGGCTGGGAGAATGACTTGGTGAGAGACCAGTTCTGTAGATAAAGGTCTCGGGGGGCAACGGTGGAGCATGTGCTCACCATGTCATGCTACCACGAGCAGAGCAAACGGTAGATGTAGAAATAGCAGCACAGGAGAGACACGTGGAGGGACCATCTGAGGCTGCTTGGCACTGAGGACACCTTCACGCTGAGGTTTTTGCCTTTGTTTGTCCATTGAGCCATTCTGCTTTTTTTTTTTTTTTTTTTTTTTAAATAGTCTGTTGTCTCTGTGTTGTGCCTCGGGAATAACGACTCCGCAAAAGGAATTATGTATAAAGATTAACAACCCTAAAACTCGAAGCACCACCCAGAACAGAAAGAAATAACACCCAGGGAGAATCCAGGCAAACTTTACCCTGTCCTGCACCAGCAAAGCTTCGGTTGGACGTGTGACATGGGGCTGAGCAGCTCTGGGGGATGGATGCCTGTCGAGATGCCACCTCTAAAACCCCCAGCAAGGGACTGCCATGTCATCCCCCCTGGGCATATCCCCACCTGATCACACCTTCTGTAATGTGCTGAGAGCACCCCACAGTGATCCCACAAGGCCAGCTAACCTGCCTGAATGTCGGGGTGCAATGGAAAGTGCTGGAACACACTGGTGTGCAAACACATAATGTTGAGTGGCTGGTTGAGTGGCAACTCCTCTTCTGCCTCCTCTTTCTCAATCAGTCAAGTTTAGCCCCAAAAAGCTGGCCCAGCCAGGTGGTTGGCTCACCCGTGAGTATCAAGCACATGTAGCATCTAATCCCCAAGCCTCTGCCAGCCTCTGTCTTCTCAAACAGCCACCTGAGCCTCTCTCATCTTGTTCTCCTACCTATAAAATGGGACCTTCCTGGATTATTTGGAATGACAGGGTCAGGAGTGAGTTTGAGGAAAACAAGTGCTGTGCAGCAAAGGACCGTGCGGGTTGAGGTGATATAATTGCACTGAAGACAAATGATCTTCATCTAAACAATGGCTTGGTTAGAGATAAACCGGTGGGCAAAGGCAGAACGGTGGTGAATCATTAGCAGCTCCTGAGGAATCTGCCCCTCTGCTCTCCAGCCAGGATGTGGCCAGCACCATCCCCCCAAAAATCAATGGAGTGAGCTCAGGACATGCTGGGGTGGGACCAGGGCAGCTCTTTGGTGCCCGGAGAGTCCCTTGGCTTGGTTTCCAAAGATGATGGGACTCCTTGTTCTGCGTTTCCTCCCTGGGCAGGATCTCAGGAGGGGCCAGGCGCCCTGGTGCAGGGACCCAGCTCTTCCCCTGGTGCTGCTGGGTCTACCATGGACGTTTCTTTCACCCTTGAGGACAAGGTCTCTCCTCTTCAGCACATAGGTGCTAATGTGAGCTTCAGCCAGGGACTAAGGGAAAAAAAAACAGCACCCAAATGTCAGCAGTTGACACCTGAGGGGGAGGGATACACCTGCAGCAAGTGTCAGAGGTGCTGGAGGTTTTGCTCTGGAGGTCCCTGATCTCACTGCCTCTCATCTCTAAAGTTTGCCCCAGGCAGGACAGGAACAGGCAGGGTGAGTTCCCCCGGCCGGGTGTCAGTTACACGACAGTTCCCCAGTGCTGAGGATGTAAGTTTGAACTGCTAATCCAGTTTTATCCCCCCCCCCAGCCCCACCCCTTGGACTTTCCCTAAATTATCTGCATGGGATATCTGCATTGTCTGCCCCATCGGTAGTGGGAGCATTCCCAAGGTCTCTCACCCAGCCCCTCTCAACATGCAGTGATTTAACTTTCAGCTGGTGGCTGCTGGTGGGGACCATGGTACTGGCCTCCATGGCACGTGTCTGCCCCTCATGCTGCAGAACATGGATGATTTTTGGGCCCCTTACTACAAGAAGGACATTGAAGTGCTGGAGTGTTTCTAGAGAAGGGCAACAAAGCTGGTGAGGGGTCTGGAGCACAAGTGGATCACAAGGGGAGTGGCTGAGGGAGCTGGGGGTGTTCAGCCTGGAGAAGAGGAGGCTGAGGGGAGACCTTCTCGCTCTCTCCAGCTCCCTGAAAGGAGGG
>NW_015091042.1:6286906-6327424 GCF_001431845.1 Calidris pugnax
GGTGATGGGACAAGAGGAAACAGCCTCAAGTTGCCCCAGGGGAGGTTCAGGTTGGATATTAGGAAAAATTTTTACACTGAAAAAGTTATTAAGACTTGGAAGAGGCTGCCCAGGGAAGTGGTGAAGTCACCATCCCTGGAGGTATTTAACAGATGGGTAGATGTAGAGCTTAGAGATATAGTTTAGTGATGGTTTTTGGCAGTGTTGGGTTGATGGTTGGACTCAATGATCTGAAAGGTCCCTTCTAACCCAGGCAATTCTATGATCCTGTGATGTGCAGGGAGCAGCAACCGGCCAGGAAAAGCTTTCCCAGGTGGAATAAATTGCACTCCCTTCATCCCAAACACCTGCACTGGGGCTCAGGAAGGATTGAAGAAGAGGACGGACTGGCTGCCTCTCACCTAGTTGGCAGATGCCTCTGAAGCTCTGTCTTGTTTGTGACAGCATGGGCCTTGTTGGGGCTGTAGTGGCTCTGCCCATCCTGTCTTTATTAAAAAGGGTGATGGAGCAGACAGCAATGGACTGAGTTTGGCTGAGGACAACACCAGTCTGGCCTGGGAGGTGAGTGCTGGTGGGACTGGGATTCCCAGAGCTGGTTGGGGGAATGTAGGAGCCAACTGAGGAGGGGGGCCATGCAAGCAGGAAAGTTATTAAGACTTGGAAGAGGCTGCCCAGGGAAGTGGTGAAGTCACCATCCCTGGAGGTATTTAACAGATGGGTAGATGTAGAGCTTAGAGATATAGTTTAGTGATGGTTTTTGGCAGTGTTGGGTTGATGGTTGGACTCAATGATCTGAAAGGTCCCTTCTAACCCAGGCAATTCTATGATCCTGTGATTGCAGGGAGCAGCAACCTGCCAGGAAAAGCTTTCCCAGGTGGAATAAATTGCACTCCCTTCATCCCAAACACCTGCACTGGTGCTCAGGAAGGATTGAAGAAGAGGACTGGCTGCTTCTCACCTAGTTGGCAGATGCCTCTGAAGCTCTGTCTTGTTTGTGACAGCATGGGCCTTGTTGGGGCTGTAGTGGCTCTGCCCATCCTGTCTTTATTAAAAAGGGTGATGGAGCAGACAGCAATGGACTGAGTTTGGCTGAGGACAACACCAGTCTGGCCTGGGAGGTGAGTGCTGGTGGGACTGGGATTCCCAGAGCTGGTTGGGGGAATGTAGGAGCCAACTGAGGAGGGGGGCCATGCAAGCAGCATGAGCTGCACAAAGGGGACGAGGTGGTGAGGTCCCAGGCAGTTGTCCTGGTCCCGGAGGCCTTGTGGAGCTGCAGCTGAACCCAAGTCAGCGGTGCCAGAAGGTTGCTAAATAAGCTAACAAAGCTGGGGCTGTGGCAGCAGGAGCAGCAGAGGTCATGATGTGAAGTCATCCTGACACCGGGAAGGCAGCAGCTGGAGAAATGGGCTCAGCGGTGGGCACCACACCCTCGGAGAAGGAGCAAATTTGGGGATGATAGAGAAAGGAGTGAGGAAAATCAGAAGGAATGTGAGGTGTGTGCTCAGCCTGAAGGAGCTGGTTGGTGGTGGCCACAGGAGAAATGAAAGGAGGCAGGGATGGGGCTGGGAGGAGACAATAATCTGCTTCCTCCCTGCATTGAATGAGAGGGAATGGGGCTTATGTTGCAGTAAATGTGATTTATATCAGGCCTAACTCTGGCTCACAAGCTGTGCTCAGCTTGCTGGGACAGTGGTCCAGCCTGTGCCTCCCCCTGGTGTCCTCTGAGCTGATGTGGGTCTGGGGAATCACAGAATCACATGGGGTTGGAAGGGACCTCTGGAGATCGTCTAGTCCAACCCCCCTGCCAGTGCAGGTCCACCTACAGCAGATTGAACAGGAACTTGTCCAGGTGGGTTTTGAATGTCTCAAGGAGACTCTTGAAGGAGACTCCACCACCTCCCTGGGCAGCCTCTTCCAGGGCTCTGCTACCCTCAAAGTAAAAAAGTTCCCCCTCAAGTTTAGGTGGAACTTCTTATATTCAAGTTTGTGCCCATAAGTCAGTGGATGAGATGGTTTGCTGTCACCCAGAAGTGCTATCTCCCCCCATAACCCATCTGGGACCAAGGGGACCCTTGTGTAAAAGACAGTAGCCCCATAGCCACCTCCCCTGGGACAGCAGTGGAGGTTTATCCTCATAGGTGGGCTTTGCTGCGTTTGCATTGGAGGTCTGGGCCACCTACTCCTGTGGAAGGACCACCTAAAAGATGGTTGCGGTGGGAGAATGGTGTCACCTGGCTGGGGTGAAGAGCACAGGGCAGCCCCTTGACCCACGGCTGTGGGGCAGGGGGGGTCGGGCGGACGTGGTGCCCATGGGATGGAGCGCGGCTGCCACCCGGTGGCCTGGGACTGGCCATCACCCCCGAGGTACCGGGGCAAGGAGCCCGGGGGTGGTGGGAGCCCACCCGCCTTCCGAGAGGGGCCACCGGCTCCCCAGGAGGGCACGGTGGGGGAGAGGGGATGGAGAAGGCTGAGGGGAGACCTTATCAACGCCTACAAGTATCTCAAGGGAGGGTTGAAGGAGGAGGGAGCCAGACTCTTTTCAGTGGTTCCCAGTGGGAGGACGAGGGGCAACGGGCACAAGTTGGGACATAAGAGGTTCCACTCAAATATGAGGAGGAACTTCATCATGGTGAGGATGACGGAGCCCTGGAACAGGCTGCCCAGGGAGGTTGTGGAGTCCCTTTCTCTGGAGATTTTCAAGACCCACCCGGATGCTCCTGAGTAACATGCTCTAGCTCTGGGCAATCCTGCTTCAGCAGGGGAGTTGGACTAGATGATCTCTATGGTCCCTTCCAACTCTAAAAAATTCAGTGAAAAGAGCAAGGGTCCCACTGGTGGGACCTCCCTTGTCCTTCCCATCAAGGGAAGTGCCACTTCTCCTGTTCAACGCAGTCCTCTGCTGCCACACCGTTCACAAGTTCATGGAGAATTTTACATTTTTGGCTGGTGGTGGGGTGGGGAGATCATAGAATGGTTTGAGTTGGAAGGGACCTTAAAGATCATCGAGTTCCAACCCCCTGCCCTGGGCAGGGACACCTCCCACCAGACCAGGTTGCTCCAAGCCCCATCCAGCCTGGCCTTGAACCCCTCCAGGGATCTTCAAAGGGGTGTGGGGAAAGGCAAATATATTTTACTAGGCCAGAAGACATCATGGAGGGGGGAAAAAAACTTATTTTTAGAAATACAAGCCTTTTATTTATTGATTGATTGATATAGTGAGAATATTTGCAGGAACATGAAGGGGGCTTTATCCCCTCAGAGGCAGGTCTGCTGTTTCCTAACTACAGCAGTATAATAAAGGGTATTCCTTGAGCTCACAGACTGTCTTTTTTTTTGTGGTAGCAGCATTACTTAGTGGAGAGTATCTTTATATTTTGTCCTTTGTAGTGCTGCTCATCAGTGGCTTTAAGGCCTTGAGCTGGAAGGTTGTAGTGGGGGTGTCTGTGTGTGTGTACCTCCAGATAACCTGATTATTATTTTTTTTTTAGTGTTAAGCATTTTGTTTCAATTAGCCATTTGAGTTAGCAATTTAAATTAAGTCAGAGCACTGACAATATTATACAGACAATATACAGTGATTATTTGTTGGCTTTTTTAAATGTAACTCTTCTCCCATGGCTTCCAGTAGATGAAATGTAATTAATTTTAAAAAGTCATTATTCCCCGCTGTCACCCTCCTCTCTCTCCTTATCTAAGAGACCTTCACCTTGCCTATTCATGACAATGTTCTCCAGCAGCAGGGGATGGATCCTCTCCCTGGGTGAACTCTTCCACGGCTTTCTTCTTCTCACCTGCTCCACGGCTTCCCTCGGTGTCTAAATTAAATATCCTTCCCTGTGGTCACAATGAACAAATGATCTCTTCTTCACAGTGGTTTTTTGTTTGTGTGTTTTTTTTCCATACCGCAGAACACATACTGTGTTGTTTCCTGGTCCTTTCTTCTGCCCCCAGGAGAAATTTCTGGGCTCCCCTGGGAGCATCAGAAGTGACTCCTAGAAAGAAGCCAGTGAAAAAAGGAGCAGCAGCAGCCCTGGAGTTCCTCTGCCATCGATGCAGTGAATGCATATGGTTATTTTTTTGTTCATCTGTGGCTGGGTGTGAGCAGTTCTGCTGACAGTCCTCCCTGGAGAACCTCTCTGTGCAGTCAGTCAGTCCAGGAAATACTCTGTTCTGCATTATATTTTAAGGAATTTATAGATGGGAAAACTTCTGGGGCTGCACTCCATCTAATCCTTATGTGCTGAATCCCACTGTGATGGTGGTTTCTGGTTTCAGAACCAGTCCCCTCTGGGTTTCTTCTGAAGGTTTTCTTCTAGGCCTTCTGGAAAATTGACCTCAACACAGAGAGGGAAAGAAGAGACTGGAGAAGAGAAATTCTGCTGGCTGGTTTTCACCACAATGATTGTTTGGTGAATAAGGCCCAAGGCACTGGAAGGATTAAATCACAGAATTGTCAGAGTTGGAAGGGACCTCTAGAGACCATCTGGTCCAACTCCCGTGAGGTAAGTGCTGAAAGGTGCCATCAGACAAGTGTCGCTCTTCAGCCAGCAAATACTGGTGCTCCACAGGGTTTTAAATCCAACACCGTAGAGGGCAACACGTAGCATGGTGATTTATGAGGTCCCAAGGTTTGGATCATGTTCTCTCTGCACCATCTAGTGTCAAACCAGGCAGCTTCCTATGCAAATGCACATCCTGCCTCCTGGCAAGGAGGTGCTGGTACCATTCTGCAAGCCAGATAGACAACTCAAGCCCCACCTAGACTCCCCTCCTAAACTAAGGTGGGGACTAACAGAACAGTTCAAGTTGACTGGCTGAAAAGGACCTTTCCAGACCTGTGCAGATGGATGAGTCAGCCCAGCCTGCGAAGCACTACGTGTGTCTGGTGTGTCTCTTTAATTACAGGGTGCTCTTTGTCCTGCCCTGCGTTTGGCTGGTCAAAATCGGGTGATGTGGACGTGCTTGAACAAATGCTTCAACGAGGAGCTCCTGGACAAACTCAAACTCCAAAAGGAAGCCTACAGAGGGTGGAAGCAGGGACAGGTAGGCTGGGAGGAGTATGGAGAGATTGTCCAAGCAGCTAGGGATTGGGTTAGAAAAACTAAAGCCCAGGTAGAATTAAATCTGGCCAGGGATGTCAACAGCAAAAAGAAAAGCTTCTGCAGGTAGGTCAACGATAAAAGGAAGACTAGAGAAAATGTGGCCCCCTCTCCAGAAGGAAACGGGAGACCTGGTTACCCAAGATATGGAGAAAGCTGAGGTACTCAATGACTTTTTTTACCTCGATCTTCACCAGCAAGGGCTCTAACCACACCACCCAAGTTGCAGAAGGTGAAGGCAGAGATGGGGAGGATGAAGAGCCACCCACTGTAAGAGAGGACCAGGTTTGAGACCATCTGAGGGACCTGAAGGTGCTGAAATCCACAGGACCTGATGAGATACGTGGGTCCTGAGGGAGCTGGCAGATGAAGTTGCTAAAACATCATCCATCATACTTGGGAAGTCGTGGCAGTCCAGTGAAGTTCCTGCTGACTGGAAAAGGGGAAACATAACCCCCATTTGTAAAAAGGGGAAGAAAAAAGAAGACCCAGGGAACTACAGACTGGTCTCAGTTCTCACCTCTGTGTCCAACAAGTCTTTTGACACAGAAGCTCAAGGTCCTTCCCTCTCACCACCTGCTCTGTGCCCCAGCCAGTGAGAAGGCAGATCCCCAGTGTACCTGGTCCCTGAAGGATGTGATGGGATGCGGTGCTGTGCCACAGGCTGTGAGAGATGTACTGTGGGGGGAAAAAAAACCCCTGTGTGCTGCCCTGAAGCAGCAGTTCTGCACCATAATCTGTGCTTCTTGTGGATGGGCAGGGATATCTGCCTGTATCTAAGGTCCTGGGGTGTCACCTGGATGTCCAGCCCTGGTGTGTGCCCTTTCACTGAAGTCTTGTCCCTCCACAGGTCAGCTGCAGGAGAGCTCTGCAAATGCTTTCCACCCATCCCACTGACTCCGTCCCACCGCTCTCATTTTGCTAGGGAGTAATAAAAATCAACAGGCACCAATAATACCAAATTTACTCCAAGGACCCAGCCCAGACCTCCAACCTGCCAACCAAATTACCAGCTGCTGCCTTCTTAGTTCTCTGTGAGTATTAGCTCTGGCCTCCCTGTTGTTCAAGCAGCTACTCGGTGCCATCAACAGGTAGGGGACATCTCAGATGGCTTGGCAACATCACCTGTACGAACATCATAGTCCAGAAGAAACACCTTTACCCTGTGGTCCTACAGGTGCAAGAGTCATGGTGTAACCCTGGGTGATGTCAGAAAAATAGCTATCTGTGGAGAAGCCCCTCTTCCAAATCATGTATCCAGACCTGAGGAAGGACCTATACATACATTTATCATCTCATCCCCAAGACAGAAGCCTGCCATCCTGGGGTTAAACCATCACCTGAGCCTCCTCTCCAGGGGTACAGTCAGAGACCTCCAGCACCTCTGGGGTCTGGGACTACTTCTTGTGCTGGCTAGGGAGGGGAGGGGGGGAATACTGGCAACCCCTAGCTATGATTATTTCCAATTTTGCCTGGTATAATGCTGTTTTTTCTCAAGTTTGCCTCAGGGCCACCAGGTGCTGCGGGACTTAAAGAAATTCGGCAAAAGCAAAAGAGCCCAGCGCCTGGTTTCCAAAACCTACACCAGAAGTTTTACTCGTGCTTTTAACCAAGAGGAACCTGTGGAGATGCTGGCCCGGGATAACCAGCTCCTTCCTGAAGCGTCCCCAAACGCTGGGCTAACGAACGGCAGCGGCTCCCAGCCCCGGGACCGGCAGTCGCCCGTGGCGAGCGACCGGCGCCACCTGCTGCCCCCGGCTCCCCGCTGCTGCCGCCGTTTTTTTTTTCTGGTCCTTCACTGAAAATTCAAAATTTCCCCGGAAAAAAAGTCTCCCCGTTGTCCCACCACAGTCGTCCCCCCCCCCCCCAGCCTGAAGGGTCCACTTAAATCACAGCCACCGACTCCTCTTGTCCCCCCCTCCGCCTCAACTCGGGGGCTGTCTCCTAGCAGCCTCCTCTTCCCACCATGGTATCTGGGGCTCTTATCTCCCTTGGAAAGCAGAGAAGGTCTCCTGGACCTGTCGGCTGCTGGAATAATAGGGCTGAGGATGGCTCCTGAGGAGGGGTAGTGCCCCCCCTCTGATAGGTGTCACCAGCTGAGCTGGTATAAAAAGAGAGAGAGGATGTGTGCTCTCTGTGGGAAGCTGGTGGTGCACCCTCTCCTGGGTTGCTGAGGCAGAGGAGCTCTTTGGCATTGACTGATTCCCTCTCTGCTCGCTCTCAGGTCCCGCCTGGGCAGGCGATCTTCACCATTCCAGTTTAAAAGTGATTAAGCCATGAGCTCGTCTCACGTAAACAACAGAGCCAAGAGCCACTTCCGAGCCTCAGAGGAGCATGAGCTGAAGGCAGTGGGGAAGAAGGCTTGGGATAATCCTGTTTATAATGGCTCTCCCTCTAGCACCTTGAAGATTCGAGCCATCTACAACCCCAAGTCCATCCTGGAGAATCCCTACGAGAACTTTGAAGAGGTGGGGGATCCACTGCCCTACCAGGAAGAGCAGAGCAAAGCTGCAGGTGGGAAGACAAGTCCTTTCCTCAAGTGTTGTTTCTACATCTTCAGAGGCATCCGAGGTAAGGCTCTAACATCTCACTAGAAAGGACTTACTGGTCCTTGGGAAGAAAAATGGTAATGGGGTGTGTGAGCATGGGGATGCAGGATGCAGAAACCCCATAGTATCTGTGTAGCCCAGGAACCCGCTCAACATAGACTAGCATTACTCCAGAGATCATCTTTGGCTGACCTGGAGGGACCATCCTCATTCCCTGTGTCTTACTATAGCTCCAGGGTCTGTCCTGTTATTTTTGCTCCAAGGTGGGACGTAAAGGTAGACTCAGTGGTGTTCTCAGGGTCATGCAGTGAATCTGTTGGCAGAGATTAGGTGTCCCGGGTCCACAGGAGCCACCACTCTGGTGACAAGACTATCCTGCCTTTGTGGCCCCTGTGTCGCAGTAGCTTAAAAACTGCTATAAATATCCACCAGAGAAAATCGGGCACTGTCAGGACTGAAATATTTCCTAAAGAAACAGTTGAAACCAAACCTCAGCTGATATAGGTTGAGGGGACTGAACCAGCCTCATGGTCCTGCAGGTGTAATTTTAGGCAAATCTCCGAACTGAGTTTTCAAGGATGTTTGAGTGTCCCTGAATTTAGGTGTTCTTGAGTGCATTTCTCTTCCCAAAGCAAAGAAAGTCTCTCCTTCTGTTCCCAACACGTGGATGTTGGGGGTTCCCTGCCTCACGGTAAAACAAATAAACCTCTTAAAAGATTGTCATGTAGTCATATCTAGAGATGAAGGGGGTAATTTAAAAGTGACCTGAACAGATGGTTGGGTGGTTCCCCCTTGTTTTTCTCCCTTGTGGAGATTCCCATAGACCACATGCTACTCTCTCCTGCCTGTGAGTTAATCGAGATCTTCTCCAGGCTCTCATTTCTGTTGCTGGTCTGACATGTCCAGAACAGGCTACTGGTTTCTCTGTCCAGAAGTGAGGTTGGATGCTGAAATAGTCACTATGGTGCAAAAAAGTTCTCTAATCTGTTGAGATGCCGAAGAGCTATCGAAAGGAGAGGAGTAAATGTGCACAGACCACTATATGGCTTTTGCTTGCTCCAGAGAGAAAAGACTCTAAAAGGAGAGGAGTAAATGTGCTTTTGCTTGCTCCAGAGAGAAAAGACTCTTTGTTCTCTGCCAGAGATGACTTTAAATGTGAGGTCTTTGATCAGCTTTGATCCTGGCTTGCAGGAAGGTGATTGTTGTGTACTGCTGGGGATGGGCATCGGGGCTGAGCTCCCTAGGAGCTGCAGAAAGCAACAAGGCTATGGCTGTTATTGACGTGGCTTCCATCACTAGGCTTTCAAGTGGAAGTTCTTACGCCTTTCAACTTCAGGAACATTTCAGAAGTCGCAACAGAAAGCCATTACAAAAAGAACAAACAAATACACTAATGGTATCGGGCGGTTCATCAAAACCCAAAATATCAAGGCTCCTTTTATAGCAAGTGTTTTTCTTTTTGATCAACCATGGTGTGAAGAAATCAGAGCACTAGCTGGTGCAATTGGTGTAACTATTGATAGACGTTGATAGACATCCTGAAGATAATTTGGGTCTGAATTTTAGGCTGAAAATAATTGAGTTGGGCTATTTGATTGGGTCTTACGACCTGCAAGAGTTTTCAGGTAAGCAAGGGACAAATATTTGGGGCCTTATGGTTGAATAGACAGCAAGAGAACTAATAGTTGTAAAAGCTGTAAAGCTAACATCAGATGCAGTTCTGCTGTGGAAGTCCTACCAGAAGGTCAGCTGTTGGCACACGGATGACGGAGATGAAGTTTTGTGGTTTCAAGAGTCCTTGTGACAAAGACTGAATTTCTGTCAGGATTAAGTTAAAAAAAAGGCAGGAAAAGATCAGTCCGTATTGAACTCAAACAGAAAACCAGAGTGATGTAGCAAAATAAGAAAGCCATCATATTTCAGTTATAGTCAGCCCCAAATCTTTTGTTCATCTGGAATGGTTCTTTTTAGGGGTTATTTAACGCCTTTTTACAGCTCTTAGTCAAGTTTTGAATTGCAAAGGGGTTTTGCTTTGAAAGGTGACAAAAATCCAACTCCCAACAGTGTTTTTTGGGAACGGGATTTCAGCTCTTCACACAGCTTTAAGAATGGCCACCAAAACTCTCCAATTCCTTCTTTACACCCAACAGGTCTGTGGGGCACTACGCTGACGGAGAACACGGCGGAGAACAGAGAGCTTTATGTGAAGACCACGCTGCGAGAGCTGCTTGTCTACATCGTGTTCTTGGTGGACATCTGTCTCCGTGAGTGGCTGCCATATCCCATAGGTGTCTTTTCCGTGTGCAGCATGAGGGGAATAATGTGAGGTTCCATTATTAGGCTTCCTCACTCTGTTGTAGGTGTAAAATTTAATGTACATGCACTCGCTGCAGCAGGTAGGTGTGTCATTAACCTACAGAATAGTGGCTGCTCACAGAAGTAAAATAACTGACTATTGCTGTAGAAATAATTGATATTAGTTGAGTTTAAGCAGTATTTTTCTGATCCATGTTATCAGTTCTTGCCACTGACTCCACAGTTCCAGGAGAATCTGCCCAGGGTCTTTTCTTAGTTTCACAGCAAATACTTGAGACCCGGAGAGCAGCTCTAGAAACTTCCTGGGATCAAAGACACAGGGTTCAGAGATTTTTTTATTTATTTATTCATTTTTTCCCCCCTCCAGGACTGGAGGGGTGGCTGAGGTGATAAAGCAGATGGCAGCTCACACCATTGTTCTTGGGTGGATTTAATGCCTCCCTGTACGGGATGCAAATGGACTTTGTGTGGGTAGAACAAGGGCTGTTTGTTCTTTGGGAAGGCTCCTTCACTATCACAAACGAGCACCTGTGGCACAGGGCAGTGGAGAGGGTTATATTTCATGGACCCTATGGCAGGAGAGATAGTCAGACAATGCCCACCTGAGCTACTATCACACAGACAGGGCCTCAGTCACTCTTCCTAAAGAACCAAGACACGCACACAGATGTACATGTGGTCGCACACTGACTCATCCTGAACTGGTGGTTTGGGAGGGGTCAGTGTGTCTTGAACGTCAGCTGCTTTATCTTCATGGTACCCTTTCAACAGCAGGACAGGTCCTTAGTGATCACCATGATGGATGCTTTTCTGAGGCAAGCATCAGTGGAGAGCTGAAACAAAACGTTCAGGGAAGTGAGACCCTGCTCCTGTTTGAGGTTTCTTGATATATGAGAACTAAACCTGAGCTCGTCACTTGGGAAAATGGGGTGGTTTCTATACCTTTATGGATTTAGATCAAATACTCACATAGACTTTATTCTGAGATCATGGACTTTGTTCTGAGAAACAAAATTTCTGGAAGAGATTTTCTCTGAGGAAAAAATTGTTACCCAGGATGTTCCATTGCACCATCCAATACTTTAAAATACTCATGGACTTTGATCTGAGAGACAAAATTTGTGGAAGAGATTTTCTCTGAGGAAAAAATTGTTACCCAGGATGTTCCATTGCACCATCCAATGGTCTTCTCTGGCTTTTAAACTCATCTAGTCTGGCAGTTTAAATTCTGGGACGTGCAACAGGGAAGTTTGTAAATCCCTAAGAAAGCAGAAAGAAATATGATTAGAGTTCCCAGGGCTTCCTCTCTTGTGCCTTGCTCATCTTACCTGTGATAAGCTACACAGAAAGTGAATATATACACGTTTATATCTGTCCCCAGTATTCAATTATAAGTGATATATATCTTCTTTTAGTGACATATGGAATGACAAGTTCCAATGCCTATTACTACACCAAAGTGATGTCTGAGCTCTTCCTGCAGACCTCTTCTGACGGCCGTGTCTCCTTCCAGTCCATCGGCAGCATGGCTGACTTCTGGGTGGTGAGTACAAGTCTGGTCCAGGACAGGGAGCCCTGGGAATCTCAGCTAGACTGGGATACTCAGTTCCTGCTGAATGTGCTCCCTAATCAGGAATTTTTCCTAATATCCAACCTAAGCCTCCTCTGGTGCAACTTGAGGCCATTTCCTCTTGTCCTATTGCCTGTTCCTTGGGAGAGGAGACAGACCCCCCACCACTTTACAACTTCATTTCAGGGAGTTGATGCTCATTGCACAGATAGGGAGGACCAGCCAAGTGACTTACTCCAGGTTTTCTTGTGGTAGAAATGGCTTTGAATCCTACAGTCCAATATCTTCATGCTGGTTTCTTGGTGATAAGCTTATGTCTGTTTTCCTGGGCAGTTGTGGGAACAGCATACTTAACCTGCCCATAATTCATGCCTGCGTTGGTCTAATCTATGGATTCTTTATGAAGAACTGGATTAAAAATTGCACTGACTTTGATAAAAGAGAATAAAGAGGAGGGGGGAAGATGTCCAGGGTCTAACACATTTCTGTCAAAGAACTGGTGGAGGAATAACATGAGCCACAGTGAATGTTGCTGAGATATTGCAACCACTTATCTCTGACAGTCAGCCAGAAATGGTTTGGCAGTTAGCTTTGTCTTTTCCTGCCCTATTAAAAAAAGTAAAATTAATTATGGCACAATTGTTTTCCCCCCACTGTTCCGAGGGCACTGGCAGACCCCCCTTCTGATAATTCACACCTCATGCCAGGACAATTCCTTGAGACTTGTGCTCACTGAAGTGGAAGGGACAGAGGCTTCTCCTACTTTCCATCCTGGGGAGTACGGAGGGGTGGGTCAGGTCTTACTGTCTCAAACCCAGGCTAAGAAAAGTCCTTCGAGGTGTGGGCTATAAAGAAGCTGTTCTCCTCTCTTTTGCAGTACGCACAAGGTCCCCTCCTGGATAATCTTTACTGGACAAAGTGGTACAACAACGACTCCCTGGCAGCGCACGGCACCCAGTCGTACATCTACTACGAGAACCTGCTGCTGGGTGTCCCACGCATGCGACAGCTGAAGGTGAAGAACAACTCCTGCGTGGTCCACGAAGACTTCAAGGAGGAAATCTCAGGCTGCTATGATGTGTACTCGGAAGACAAGGAGGAAAGGGTCTCCTTTGGACTCGTCAATGGAACAGCGTAAGTATAGCTTCTGCTGTTCAGGATCAGAAAATCTGTGGTTGGTTTTTTTTTTAATTAATCTCTTCTAGATAAAATAAAATCTGCTGAGCTACAGGATGCCAGGGTTGAGATTTTCACATGAGGCTGGAATTCCCCATGCAGTCAGTCACCAGCAGCCAGTCTTTTTGTGTCTCTCAATCAGGCCAAGTTTCTCTTTGAGGAAAAGCACAACAGAATGAGTGGCAGAGTGAGACCTCTTGGGAAAGCTATGGGAAATCCAGTGGGAAATTAGGTAGAGATAGTTGCTTGTTTTTAAGAGGGTGAGGATAAACAGAGACCCCTGGGACTTAAATCTGTCTCACGAATGATGCAATCTGCTTCCATCTGGGATTTGAGGAGCCAGAGAGAAGGGAGTGTACCTTTTTTTGTCTTGAAAACCTATTTCTTGACAATAATGTGATGCAGCTGCAGTTTAATAACTCTTTTGTTGCTGTCTGAGTCTTGGTCTGTGAATGAGAAGCTATGGCTCATAAGGAAATATTGGGCATAAGCACATTCTAAGCAGAGGGTTGTGTGCAACATGGTAGAAGGCAATACAGCAGATCCTGGGAGTGACCTCCTCACAAGCAGGACTGTGGCACAGCCCATGGACCTGCAGAATATGCCCTCCACAGCCTTGCAAGTCATGTTGTGTCACTGCTGGGAAGCACTAGATCAGAAATCTGTCAATAATGAAGAACTGATGTAGGCTCAGATCTGGAATAGGAATTAAGTGCCAACTCTTTAATTAAAAACTGTTCTGTCCCTTGAAGATCTAGTCTAGTTTCTCCTGGCTACAAGGCCCATGTCCAAGTCTGGGATGGTGATGCCTTTGCTTATGGGCTGTCTGTTGCAGGTGGAGATACCATTCTGAGGAGGAGCTGGGTGGCTCATCTCACTGGGGAAGACTAACCAGTTACAGTGGGGGAGGATACTACATAGACCTCAAGTTGACCAGAGAAGAGAGTGCTGAAGCCCTGCAAGTCTTGAAGGAGAAGTTGTGGCTGGATCGGGGGACGCGAGTTGTCTTCATTGATTTCTCTGTGTATAATGCAAATATCAATTTGTTCTGTGTCCTGAGGTAAGTTGAGTCTCACTGAAAATCTTTCTGCCTCTTGCTTCTTCCTCAAAACCATGGTTCCTTAAAATGCAAATATTTTAATATGGTCCACCAGGGGGTTAGGACTGAGTGGTGTCAGCAGATGTTAAATTGATTAGTAAGAAGACTTGGTCTTCCTGACATAACCAATCACACTTCTCCTCACCTTTTGCTCTTTCCTGTCATGGGCAATGAAGCAGCAGAGATGAGGCTGTGCAAACACACACACACACAACTCTTCCACGCATGGTTTGATGTGAAGTTCATGCTCAGGTTTGATGTCTCTCAAAACTACCTAAGAGCCTCCAACCCCTGTTTGTAATTATCAGAGTTTTCTTGTCCCCTTCAAGGTTAGTGGTTGAGTTTCCAGCCACTGGTGGTGCCATTCCCTCCTGGCAAATCCGGACCGTCAAGCTTATACGATATGTCAGTGCGTGGGACTTCTTCATTGTTGCCTGTGAAATTGTCTTCTGTGTCTTCATCTTCTACTATGTGGTAGAGGAGATTTTGGAGTTGCGTATCCACAAGCTTCAGTACTTCACCAGCATCTGGAACATCTTGGATGTGGTCGTCATCCTGGTGAGGATCCTTGCGCTCTTATTTTCGAGGGAGCAATGGCAGAGAGGTATAAGAGCAAAAATAAATGAAGGAATGGGCAAAACTGGTCTAGATAAGAGAAGAGCTGGCAAATGTTTTGCTCCAACAGAAAAACGATGTAGCAGAATAAATGGACACATGCTTTTCTACCAGCTGTTAGGAGAAAAGTCTTTCCTTAGAGATGCCTGAGGGACTGTGAAGTCAGGACATCGTCCAGTGCATTTAGACCTTATTTCCATTCCCTACCAGTAGACTGCAGTAGTGAAGCATGGTACCCAGGAACTGTGACACTTTAATTTCTGTGGAAAGCATAGGCTCAGCATTCACCATGGACTCTTCCTCTTCACAGCTCTCCATCGTCGCTATTGGGTTCCACATCTTCCGCACCATTGAGGTGAACAGGCTGTTGGGAGAGCTGCTGAAACACCCCAACACCTACGCGGACTTTGAGTTCCTGGCCTTCTGGCAGACCCAGTACAACAATATGAATGCTGTCAACTTATTCTTTGCCTGGATCAAGGTAATTGTAGCAGGGGGGGCTGGGAGGTGCTGGGCCTCCAGTCTCAGACCTCTCTCTCTAGATAGCTTAGGGAGGACTCTTCCACCCCTCTGAGTGCATGAGGGTAACAGCTATATAACAGAGAAGGATTTTCTTCAAAGTTGTATGCTCTGCTGTGAAGAAAATCCAGACAACTTTTCACCCTGCATTCTGAGGCCAGTTATTTGGACATAATGCAGAGGGAGATGAGCTCACACGTTGTGGCGTAAAGTGGTTTTAGAAAATGCTGAGTACACTATAACTTTGTCCATCCTGTATTATTTTTGCATTTGGGAGGATAATCCGGCAAACCATGTTTTCATCTCATGATGGCCACCCGACAACTGGAAATGACTCATCTGTTGGCATGGACTTTTCATTTCAACCAAAGCATCCTGGTGTGGTGGAAAGCCACCCTGAAATTGGGGTTCCTCATTAGCCCTGAGAAATTTGGCCTTATAGTAGTCCCTCTTTATATTTCCCTTTGACACAGGGAACGAAGTCATGTCTTTATGATCCCACAGGAAAATGGTGGCACAATTGGGACAAATATCCTGAACACTAAGCCACCATTCCCCTAACCTGGCTGTCTTCTCGGTGCCTTGGTAGTACAGTGAACCTCTTGTCTGGTCTATAAGCAAGAGCATATATATGAGAGACTGAGCTAGCTGATGGTTTGACCTAACTTTGTCCCTCTTCTTTTTTCTTGCAGATATTCAAGTATATCAGCTTTAACAAAACCATGACCCAGCTCTCCTCCACACTGGCACGTTGCGCCAAGGACATTCTGGGCTTTGCCATTATGTTCTTCATTGTCTTCTTTGCCTATGCCCAGCTGGGTTACCTTCTTTTTGGGACACAAGTCGAAAACTTCAGCACCTTTGTTAAATGCATGTAAGTGTGTAAGGCAGAACCATATTTCCATCATTACAGAGCGATTTCTGGCTGTCTGGTGTTTATCAGCAGGGACATGATTAGCTGATCCTACCAGACTTTGAGACTCCTTGCAGCCCTACCACTCAATGGAAATCCCAGCCTTTTCATGGGAGCATTCAGTGAGAAGTTTCTGTTTGCTGAAGCCCCGATGGCTTCCCCTTGATGTGGAGCTGTTGGGCACAAGGGTACTCAACACGCACAGTGGCTTAATGTCTTTCTGCAAAAAAGCATCGTAGCTCAGCCAATAAGGTCCATAAAGGCCCAGGGTAGAATGGTGTTGTCTGACGGTCGCTGGGACCTTGGCAAATTCATGTTTTTATACACTGGTAAATGACTTTAGTCCTAGTCAGGTAAACTTCTCTGTAATTCTGGTGGTAAGAACTAAATAGCTCAAGGCAAGTGTTTTGAAGTAGGCTCAGAGTGTGGGTTGGGGGTTTTTTTGTTGGTTTTGGTTTGTTTTGTTTTTTTGTTTTTTTTTTTTTTTTAGTAAGGAAGAGGTCCAGATAGAAGCTCTGGAGTTTTGAAATTCCCTGGCTCTCAAACACACTTTCTGATCACATCGTTTTGGTGCCTGCACAACAGCTGGGTCAAAACGTTTCTGTTTTTCATCAGATAGTGCACTTTAATTCAAACAAAGGTTTGGAAGGAATACTGTTTGCTGCTACAGGGTTTTCACAGGGAAAAGCGTTTATCTTATCAAGATGATAGCTTTAAACACTGAAATGAGAAAACCAGAAACTTCATATTTATATCGTTTATAAATGTCTGATTTTGATAAGATAGCAGCTCTACTTCGTTTCTGAAAGTTGGTAGTCATATAATATGTTAATTTTAACACAAATTCAGTGTAGAGTTTTCTAAAACATGCAGTAGAATAGCCTAAATAAGATTAAGTAAACATTTTCAAAGCAAAAGAGATAAAAATAATTTCTTACTGGAAGGAGACATTTCAACGTCACTGAATTGGGACAATTTTAAACCGAAGAAGAGGAAGCAATGCTGTACTCCTCTCCTTAGACCTAGAAAACATTTCCAGCTCCCTAAATAGTCCAAATGCAAGGAATTTCAACTGGACCTTTGCATTTCTCAGAAGAGGCTTTCAGGCTGGGGGCTCTCAAGGTCCTTTTTCCTGCACATGGCTTCACAATCACAGTCTGTCTGTTTTTCTGTCTGTCTGGTGGGGTTTTTTTTATCTTCCTTTTTTTTTTTTCAATTGGAGGTTTTGTTTTTTTTTTTACAAGGGTCACTTCATTGATTGATCTCCAGAGAAGTCCCAGAGATGGTGTGTCAGGATACCGGGAAGGGGGGTGACCAGTGAGTGAATGAGCACCCACAGAAGAGGGTGTTGGGGAAATGAGTTAAAATACCCAATCTCAGACAATCCCCCTGTCCATGGGCCTGCTCGGGGCAATGCATGGTGTTAAGGGAGGTACCTACTACAGCAGAGGTTTTCAGCCTGTGCTCCATAGACGTCTGGCATCCAGGCTCTGCCATCAAAGGGTCTACAAGAGATAACTGGGATAAGTAAACTTCTGATCAATAGATGTAAACTTCTTTCATTATGAGGGCTATGAACTGTAAAAGGTTGAAGAGCACCTTCCAGTACTAAGATGCCCTCCACAGCCTCATGATCTCTGTTGCAAGAGAAGGCTTCAGTGAATCAAATGCCTTTATAATGGAGAACTCATTGTTTATATTTTTAACTCCTGCTTATACCCAAACACACTTTGGACAACCAGAAATTTGTGTGGAAACTGTGTTTTCCTTTCCAGCCAGCTCTTGCCCTACCCAGATCAGCTCCGTTCACCCCTGAAATACTATGGGTACATTTAACTCTCCAGTCAGATTAAGTGACTTAGACCCTGCTCTGGCTTGTGCCTGTGACCATCTGGGCTGCAGGCAGGCTTCAGGGGTCCCCTCGGGACTGTCTGAGGAGATTGGATAAATGTGCCTTTGTGTGACCTTGTGTTTTTCTCTTCCTCCAGCTTCACCCAGTTTCGGATCATTCTTGGTGATTTTGACTACAATTCCATTGACAATGCCAACAGAGTCCTTGGGCCAATTTACTTCGTCACCTATGTGTTCTTTGTTTTCTTTGTGCTCCTGGTAAGCAAGAAAGCCTTCCTGACCTCTATATATCAACAGCAGTGTTTGAGAGACTCAGCCTGATCATGGAATCATAGAATGGTTTGGGTTGGAAGGGACCTTAAAGACCATCCAGTTCCAACCCCCTGTCCTGGACAGGGACACCTTCCACCAGACCAGGTTGCTCAAAGCCCCATCCAGCCTGGCCTTGAACCCCTCCAGGGATGGGGCAGCCACAGCTTCTCTGGGCAACCTCTTCCACTGTCTCACCACCCTCACAGGAAAGAATTTCTTCCTGAGATCTAATCTAAATCTCCCCTCTTTCAGTTTAAAACCATTCCCCCTTGTCCTATGGCTCCACTCCCTGATCAAAAATCCTTCCCCATCTCTCCTGTAGCCCCTTTCTCCCTGGAAATCTTTATTCTCCAGGCTGAACACTCCCAACTCTCTCAGCTTGTCCTCACAGCAGAGGTGCTCCAGTCATAGGAGAGGTGCTCCAGAAATCCCCGTGTTAAGTGTAGTGCAAATGTTTAGAGGTGGGAAGTGCAAATAGAGCAAAGTAGACAAAGAACACACTGTAGTTGAGGATTTGGCCATCAAGGTGATTAAGGGCCATATTCTTATCATTTAAGGTGAAGACTAAAAGTGACTGGGAATACCACTGATGTTGTAGCTGAATACAAGGGGATCTGGAGCAGTCAAGATGCCTCAAGCTAATTAATCTCTTCCCCTTTTTCTAGAACATGTTTCTGGCCATCATCAATGATACCTACTCAGAAGTCAAGGAAGAACTTTCAAGCCAGAAGGATGAGCTGCAGCTCTCAGACATCTTGAAGCAGGTGATGAATAGTGAAAGCTGTGCAATTTTCTAGCTAAATCCTAAACATCTTCTGGAAGTCCCTGACCTACATGGAACACACTAGAGGAAAAAAAAAAGTGGTTGCCAACTCAAGATCCACCACCTTGGTGCACAGAGTAAAAACAGGAGCCACAGTTCCCTTCTGGGGTAGATCCAGGTCCCAAGTCCTTTGGCAATGGGAAGATAAGAAAGCAGGGGTTGGGATAACTGTGTTGCTTAAGCATGCTAGTAGTGTTTCTCAGAGACTTTCATTTCCAGGACAGTCTCTGGACAAACATCTTTCAGTTCTTGATATAGTGTAAACCCAAAATCTTCCTGTATTAGTCAGCATCTGCTCACCCATATTGCATTGTCTGCTCTGCCCTATTTTTCACTGTTCTGCCTGCATGATTCTGTGTCCCTTTGCACCTTTGGTAACAGAGCTACAACCGGACACTCATGAGGCTGAAGCTGAAGAAGGAGCGGATTTCTGACGTGCAGAAAGCACTGCAGAATGGAACCAAAGAACTGGACTTTGAAGACTTCAAGAACAGCTTGAAGGAGTAAGTGAGTCACAGCCCGAGGGGTGCCCACTTACCCCTTTCTCTTGGTCATACAGGTAATTTAAATTATGTGACTTTCAAGACTGGGAGAGCAGTTAAAATCATAGAATGGTTCAGGTTGGAAGGGACCTTCAAGATCATCCAGTTCCAACCCCCTGCCCTGGGCAGGGACACCTCCCACCAGACCAGGTTGCTCAAAGCCCCATCCAGTCTGACCTTGAACCCCTCCAGGGATGGGGCAGCCACAGCTTCTCTGGGCAACCTCTTCCAGTGTCTCACCACCCTCACAGCAAAGAATTTCTTCCTAATATCTAATCTAATTTTCCCCTCTTTCAGTCTAAAACTGTTACCTCTTGTCCTACGGCTCTACTCCCTGATCAAGAATCCTTCTCTATCTCTCCTGTAGCCCCTTTAGGGACTGGAAGGGGCTCTAAGGTCTCCCTGGAGCCTTCACATCCCCAGGGTGAACACCCTCAACTCTCTCAGCCTGTCCTCACAGCAGAGGTGCTCAGATCTGGGCAATGTAAGACTCAGAAAGCAGTTATCACCTTTCCTCAAGTGTTTAATCTCCTGTTCTAAGTGGGTTTGTGTTACTCTCCCTTTCCCATTTGGGATGTTTAGGTATCTCACTGGTGGGAGGACACTCATTTCAGGCTCTAACAGTTGGGGAGCACCCCTTCTAAAGGTGTAATCCAGTGCCTTGAGCTTTCTCTGTCTACTATTTTGCAGACTGGGCCATGCAGACCACGAGATCACAGCAGCCTTCTCCAGGTTTGACAGAGATGGCAACCACATCCTTGATGAAGAGGAGCAACAGCAGATGAAGCATGACCTAGAGGCAAAAAGGGTAAATAAAAGGGCAAGGGAAGAAACCCTCTGTTTGGCAGAGATCCCTACAAAGTGGCCGCAGGAATCTTTTGGGTTTGTGGTATAAACTAAACAGGCAACTTAAATACAGCTCCAACTCTGCCTGGAGAGCATCTCAAGTGCCTGTGAAGCTTGTGTGGGTTTTGCTGTGAAGCTGACAAGGAGTTAGTAGCTGGCTTTGCAGGAGTTTCTTTATCTATCTTCTAGGTTGCTCTGAATACAGAGATTGAAAATTTGGGGAAATCCTACAGTGAAAACACCCTGGATGAGAACCTGACCTATGTTGAAGAAAGGAATAACCACACCAATAAGGCCAGCTGGGTCTCCGAAGAAGAGTTCCAAGTGTATGTTTATGCTGGCAGTAGTTTAATCCCTCTGCAAAAGAGGGGTCTGACTCACTGCTACTTTACTCTCTTATAGAACTATTTACACTGGTGGCAAGCAGTTTTGGGGAGATCTTCTCCCTTTTTACCTTGCATGCGTGTAAATGAGCAGGTCAGGAGAGAACTAGGACAGTTCTTGTGGTTTGCTTGTTCCTGCAAAAGGCTGGGTTAAGAAATTTTGCTTTTCTGCCCTCTTGAATAACCTCTGCAGCTGTCAGCTGGCCACAGGCAATATGCTGTCATGTTTCAGGCCAGAAGGTAGCCCTGATAACTGGGCCAAGGGAAGCTGATACCTTCGCAGAAGGTCCTGTGGGAATAAATATCCTTGGTTTACAGCCTAGTTGGCCTTCATCCTCCAGGTCTGGGAATAACACTTGGCTGTTTCTTCCACGGGAGGAGCAGGGGATAAATAATCAGGAGAATTAGGAGGGAATCAGGAGATCCTGATTCTGCTACTGAGAAACACTGAGTAATTCACATACAAAAAGGAGAGGCAGTTGCAATATTTAATAATGGGATTATATTGTGGCTGGAGTGTGGTCCAAACTGGTTGGGAACCATTCTAAGCAGGGTCACTGATTACAGGTGAAAACAGCATAGCAGGGAGTTATGTCTCCGGTGGGAGACATAACTCCAGATGGTTCTCTGATGTGAAGCATTCACTCCTGTTTGAGGTTTGGCCCACTGTCCATAAGATGTCTGCTGCAAATCCTGCTGTTCCTCACAAGAAAAAGCTTCCAAATGCTCTCCATGTCTTCCCCAGCCTCCTGCAACGCGTGCTGCAGCTGGAACAGTCCATAAACAGCATTGACTCCAAGATCGATGCCGTGGTGAGCAAACTAGACGTGCTGGAAAGAAACAATCTGAAGAGGAAGGACCTGGACAACATTAGCAAGGTTGGTAGCCTTCCACCATGCATTTAAACCAGCTTCAGGGGAGGTGACCAGCCCTGCCACATGAATGGACCTGCTGTCATCTTTGCTTTCCCAGTTCCCATTGACACAGGAGCAAAGGAGTTGGTCAGGGTCGGCGTTTTGTGTGATGAAGCCTCTCCTGTTCGAGCACGGTGACAAAAAGCTGCTTGTTTTCCTGTCCCCCCAGTTAACCATGGTATACTTGAACACACCTCCCAGCTCCTCTGAGCCAAGCTCATTCCTGTGGCAGTGAATGCAATCGACTTCTCTCCATTTCTTTTCACCCACTTATCCATCAAAAATTATATCTGTCCAATGTCAAAAAAGATCATGTTGTCCTTTCCAGCCAGAGCAGCTCATGGCAGTGGTGTGGACTGTGGTCTTACCATCTTGCCTGTGGTTACTTATTACACGTGAGGTGGAAGATTGTCAGTGGTGTGTTCTTCGTGTCCCAATGCAGACCTGAGGCTTTTGCCAAAGGCTGCTTGTATTCAGTCAACCGGCGGATGCTGGATCTTCAGCTTTGAAGTCGAAGGCAGCACGGTGTGTGGGAGTCACATCACCACTTCGTGTTTTCACGGCTCTCATAACGAGAGTAGTCTGACCTTGCTGAGTCAGAAAGAAGCCCTTCTCTCTTGCAGAGCAGTTTTGTGATCCCTTCCCATCTGAAAGAGTAGTTCGTATTGTCCTACTTCTCATGTGAACGTACCTGAAAGATTATTCAAGTGTTCACTTCCAGATTTGCTTTGCCCCTGGATTTCTGTGAATGTTCTTGTAGAGGGCAAAAAGGGATGAACCCTCATCTGTCCAATGCCTGAATGAACATTCATCAATGTATTGCAGCAAACAGTGTATTGGATCTTTAATTAACAGGCAGGTTGTACTAATTTTTGGAAGAACATGGGAAGCCGTTATGAGGAGAGGCTGAGGGACTTGGGTCTTCTTAGGCTGGAGAAGACTGAGGGGGGATCTGATCAACGCCTATAAATACTTCAAGGGTGGGTGTCAGGAGGATGTGGCCAGTCTTTTTTCAGTGGTGCCCAGTGACAGGACAAGAGGAAACGGGCACAAACTGGAACAGAGGAAGTTCCATCTAAGCATGAGGAGGAACTTCTTTTGTTTGAGGGTGGCAGAGACCTGGCAGAGGCTGCCCAGAGAGGTGGTGGAGTCTCCTTCTCTGGAGACATTCCAAACCCACCTGGACACGTTCCTGTGTGACTCTGCTCTGGCAGGGGGCTGGACTAGATGATCTCCAGAGGACCCTTCCAACTCATGCACACCTTGTTCCTCTCCTGGAGTGTTGCTAGACTTCTTGGAAGCTTGCTAACAATGCAGGTCACTTTTTCCTCTTGTTAACAGGAGGAAGAACCCCGTCAAGAAGAGCTGCTGCTCCCCCAGAGCCCAGACCAGCTGGGCAAAGAAGAAGCAGAAAGCTGGGGGATGGACCGTGTTGGGGGCAACAACCTGAGCGGCAACTCTTCCCAGAATGGGGTCTGCCCCATCTTGCCTAGGTCGGGTGTACCGGGGTCTCAGGTGCCCAAGAACATCCCGCCTCACTCTGACGTGCGCTTCTAGCCAAGAGCCCAGTGCTCCCAGTTTGGCTCCTGTGGTACTAAGTCACTGTCAGTTTCCCCACTGTTAGAGCAATCTGGACGGCTGGATGCAGGAACTGGTGATGTGAAAAATCAGGGGGTGCTCTTTCTCCAGCATAACAATGTGTAATGTCAGAGCTAGGACTTCTAGGCCCCCGTACCTCTGTACCCCCAGAAACCTCAGGTTTCTGCTCCTGAACAGGCCCATGCAAAGCCTCTTATCTGTCCTTTCCCAAGATGCAAAGACCCCAGAACTCTTTGGACACTTGTGTTCAGAGTGGCACATTGCGACCTGTTCCCAACAAACACAATCATCTGCAGGACAAAGACATGGTAATTGTGTAAACAAAGCAGGGTATAAGGTCCAGAGTGGCACATTGCAACCTGTTCCCAACAAACACAATCTCTGCAGGACAAAGATATGGTAATTGTGTAAACAAAGCAGGGTATAATCATTAGTGTGGGATGGAAAGGATAAATTTAGTTATTTCTGTCCACCTAGTTCCCAGAAATGTTGTCCTGTTGTAGTTTGTTTCCAGAACATTTTGGTGGTAACCCTCTCTGTACCTTAGATCCAGGCGTTGAGAAAAGAGGATAAGTTGGGATAAATAAAATGAGAGCTGACTCCCAGTGTGGTCGGGAGGAGATCTGAAATATCAGAAATGGAGAAGTAGCTGTTACTGGTAGAGTCCAAGGCCTGAGTGTTAGGGAGCAGACTTCTGGTGATATGGTTTCTAACACAGCTGTTGACACCAAGAAATCTCTTTATGTTGTCTATTTTCACACTCCTTAAATTGCATTTCAAGGAACTTCGCAGAATTAGCACTGTATTTACAAAGTTGTTGGCGCTTCTCTCTTTTTGTCTGGGGAAACAAGTCTGCTTGCAACTGTGGGTGCTGACATTCTTCAGTTGACGAATATTGTGAAAATGAGATGAATGTCAGTTTTTCAACCACAGGCAAAATACTTGTTTTCCAGCCATTTTTTGCACTTTGCTGAGACTTCTTTTTCCTTGTAGCTGGTGCAGACTAGTGCAGCTATTGCAGGACCACCATGAAGGTATTTGGAATATCTTAATTGCTGGTGTTCTGCTATAGTTAACCTCAAATAGGCTCTATAGACTCGAAGCCAATGGAAGTGTGGGTTGTACCAGAGCACTGATAACACCTCACATCAATGCCATGCTGTTTAGTGTACAGTGGTGGGGATGTTGTGTGGTGGCACGTTGTGTAGCCACCTCCTTTTAAGATGGACGTGTCACTGTGTTCTGTGGGAAAAGCTCCCTGGGAATGCCTGAAGGACCTCAGGATCAGCTCTGTCCCCAGATGGCCCAGGGCTGTCACAGCTACGAGATACCAATGATGAATGCAAGCAGAGGGTCCTTCAGCTGTGAGACCTTGTCACCCAGCCCACAGGGAGCTTAGATGTCAGCCCAGGAGCTGTGGATGCAGGAACTGCAGGGTCCCATCGCTCACTTCCCAGCAGCTGGTCCTCCCATTGGGCAAGAGTTACCTGTGAGACATCACCACAGTTCTTGGACTCCTGGTTCCACTGAATTCAGACCCAAGCAAGAGCTTCTTGCCTCCAGCTCAACTCAGAACAATGATGTTGCTTGTTCCCTCCTACTCTCAGCATTGGAACTACTGTCTTACTCAGAAGAAAACGGCCTACGTCAGGAGAAATTCCTGAAATAAGCCCTTTTATTTGCAAATTTTAATTGAACAGATAATCCATATGCCAAATTGGAATTGAACAGAGGAGCTATGTGCCCTCTAATGGGTTTGAAGAGTGCACACAGCCTCTTGGGGTTAATGAATTGGGTGAGTTTTGAGTTTTGAATCTGAGTTTTGAAAAGCACAGACGAAGGCTTTTCCTTAAATTAATTTCCAAGCTCCTGTTTTAGATCCTGGCTCAATAGCTGACTATGGCTACTGAAGCCTAATTGGAAAAATCAAAAATTTGTTCTTTTGAAGTCTCTGAAGGGGTGCCTGCCTTTTCCAGAGGCTCAGAACACCGGGTGAGGTCCTGAGTCTGCCTTGCTGCATAGATATCATACTTGGGATGCTGATCAGTGAAGAGCTAAGCTTAGCAGCTTGTTCCTCTCCTGGAGTGTTGCTAGACTTCTTGGAAGCTTGCTAACAATGCAGGTCACTTTTTCCTCTTGTTAACAGGAGGAAGAACCCCGTCAAGAAGAGCTGCTGCTCCCCCAGAGCCCAGACCAGCTGGGCAAAGAAGAAGCAGAAAGCTGGGGGATGGACCGTGTTGGGGGCAACAACCTGAGCGGCAACTCTTCCCAGAATGGGGTCTGCCCCATCTTGCCTAGGTCGGGTGTACCGGGGTCTCAGGTGCCCAAGAACATCCCGCCTCACTCTGACGTGCGCTTCTAGCCAAGAGCCCAGTGCTCCCAGTTTGGCTCCTGTGGTACTAAGTCACTGTCAGTTTCCCCACTGTTAGAGCAATCTGGACGGCTGGATGCAGGAACTGGTGATGTGAAAAATCAGGGGGTGCTCTTTCTCCAGCATAACAATGTGTAATGTCAGAGCTAGGACTTCTAGGCCCCCGTACCTCTGTACCCCCAGAAACCTCAGGTTTCTGCTCCTGAACAGGCCCATGCAAAGCCTCTTATCTGTCCTTTCCCAAGATGCAAAGACCCCAGAACTCTTTGGACACTTGTGTTCAGAGTGGCACATTGCGACCTGTTCCCAACAAACACAATCATCTGCAGGACAAAGACATGGTAATTGTGTAAACAAAGCAGGGTATAATCATTAGTATGGGATGGAAAGGATGAATTTAGTTATTTCTGTCCACCTAGTTCCCAGAAATTTTGTCCTGTTGTAGTTTGTTTCCAGAACATTTTGGTGGTAACCCTCTCTGTACCTTAAATCCAGATGTTGAGAAAAGAGGATAACTTGGGATAAATAAAATGAGAGCTGACTCCCAGTGTGGTTGGGAGGAGATCTGAAAGATCAGAAATGGAGAAGTAGCTGTTAGTGGTAGAGTCCAAGGCCTGAGTGTTAGGGAGCAGACTTCTGGTGATATGGTTTCTAACACAGCTATTGACACCAAGAAATCTCTATGTTGTCTATTTTCCTTGCATTTCAAGGAACTTCACACAATTAGCACTGTATTTACAAAGTTGTTGGCGCTTCTCTCTTTTTGTCTGGGGAAACAAGTCTGCTTGCAACTGTGGGTGCTGACATTCTTCAGTTGACGAATATTGTGAAAATGAGATGAATGTCAGTTTTTCAACCACAGGCAAAATACTTGTTTTCCAGCCATTTTTTGCACTTTGCTGAGACTTCTTTTTCCTTGTAGCTGGTGCAGACTAGTGCAGCTATTGCAGGACCACCATGAAGGTATTTGGAATATCTTAATTGCTGGTGTTCTGCTATAGTTAACCTCAAATAGGCTCTATAGACTCGAAGCCAATGGAAGTGTGGGTTGTACCAGAGCACTGATAACACCTCACATCAATGCCATGCTGTTTAGTGTACAGTGGTGGGGATGTTGTGTGGTGGCACGTTGTGTAGCCACCTCTTTTTAAGATGGACGTGTCGCTGTGTTCTGTGAGAAAAGCTCCCTGGGAATGCCTGAAGGACCTCAGGATCAGCTCTGTCCCCAGATGGCCCAGGGCTGTCACAGCTACAAGATACCAATGATGAATGCAAGCAGAGGGTCCTTCAGCTGTGAGACCTTGTCACCCAGCCCACAGGGAGCTTAGATGTCAGCCCAGGAGCTGTGGATGCAGGAACTGCAGGGTCCCATCGCTCACTTCCCAGCAGCTGGTCCTCCCATCCTATAAATACTTCAAGGGTGGGTGTCAGGAGGATGTGGCCAGTCTTTTTTCAGTGGTGCCCAGTGACAGGACAAGAGGAAACGGGCACAAACTGGAACAGAGGAAGTTCCATCTAAGCATGAGGAGGAACTTCTTTTGTTTGAGGGTGGCAGAGACCTGGCAGAGGCTGCCCAGAGAGGTGGTGGAGTCTCCTTCTCTGGAGACATTCCAAACCCACCTGGACACGTTCCTGTGCAACCCACTCTGGGTGACCCTGCTCTGGCAGGGGGCTGGACTAGATGATCTCCAGAGGACCCTTCCAACTCATGCACACCTTGTTCCTCTCCTGGAGTGTTGCTAGACTTCTTGGAAGCTTGCTAACAATGCAGGTCACTTTTTCCTCTTGTTAACAGGAGGAAGAACCCCGTCAAGAAGAGCTGCTGCTCCCCCAGAGCCCAGACCAGCTGGGCAAAGAAGAAGCAGAAAGCTGGGGGATGGACCGTGTTGGGGGCAACAACCTGAGCGGCAACTCTTCCCAGAATGGGGTCTGCCCCATCTTGCCTAGGTCGGGTGTACCGGGGTCTCAGGTGCCCAAGAACATCCCGCCTCACTCTGACGTGCGCTTCTAGCCAAGAGCCCAGTGCTCCCAGTTTGGCTCCTGTGGTACTAAGTCACTGTCAGTTTCCCCACTGTTAGAGCAATCTGGACGGCTGGATGCAGGAACTGGTGATGTGAAAAATCAGGGGGTGCTCTTTCTCCAGCATAACGATGTGTAATGTCAGAGCTAGAACTTCTAGGCCCCCATACCTCTGTACCCCCAGAAACCTCAGGTTTCTGCTCCTGAACAGGCCCACGCAAAACCTTTTATCTGTCCTTTCCCAAGATGCAAAGACCCCAGAACTCTTTGGACACTTGGGTCCAGAGTGGCACATTGCAACCTGTTCCCAACAAACACAATCTCTGCAGGACAAAGATATGGTAATTGTGTAAACAAAGCAGGGTATAATCATTAGTGTGGGATGGAAAGGATAAATTTAGTTATTTCTGTCCACCTAGTTCCCAGAAATGTTGTCCTGTTGTAGTTTGTTTCCAGAACATTTTGGTGGTAACCCTCTCTGTACCTTAGATCCAGGCGTTGAGAAAAGAGGATAAGTTGGGATAAATAAAATGAGAGCTGACTCCCAGTGTGGTCGGGAGGAGATCTGAAATATCAGAAATGGAGAAGTAGCTGTTACTGGTAGAGTCCAAGGCCTGAGTGTTAGGGAGCAGACTTCTGGTGATATGGTTTCTAACACAGCTGTTGACACCAAGAAATCTCTTTATGTTGTCTATTTTCACACTCCTTAAATTGCATTTCAAGGAACTTCGCAGAATTAGCACTGTATTTACAAAGTTGTTGGCGCTTCTCTCTTTTTGTCTGGGGAAACAAGTCTGCTTGCAACTGTGGGTGCTGACATTCTTCAGTTGACGAATATTGTGAAAATGAGATGAATGTCAGTTTTTCAACCACAGGCAAAATACTTGTTTTCCAGCCATTTTTTGCACTTTGCTGAGACTTCTTTTTCCTTGTAGCTGGTGCAGACTAGTGCAGCTATTGCAGGACCACCATGAAGGTATTTGGAATATCTTAATTGCTGGTGTTCTGCTATAGTTAACCTCAAATAGGCTCTATAGACTCGAAGCCAATGGAAGTGTGGGTTGTACCAGAGCACTGATAACACCTCACATCAATGCCATGCTGTTTAGTGTACAGTGGTGGGGATGTTGTGTGGTGGCACGTTGTGTAGCCACCTCTTTTTAAGATGGACGTGTCGCTGTGTTCTGTGAGAAAAGCTCCCTGGGAATGCCTGAAGGACCTCAGGATCAGCTCTGTCCCCAGATGGCCCAGGGCTGTCACAGCTACGAGATACCAATGATGAATGCAAGCAGAGGGTCCTTCAGCTGTGAGACCTTGTCACCCAGCCCACAGGGAGCTTAGATGTCAGCCCAGGAGCTGTGGATGCAGGAACTGCAGGGTCCCATCGCTCACTTCCCAGCAGCTGGTCCTCCCATTGGGCAAGAGTTACCTGTGAGACATCACCACAGTTCTTGGACTCCTGGTTCCACTGAATTCAGACCCAAGCAAGAGCTTCTTGCCTCCAGCTCAACTCAGAACAATGATGTTGCTTGTTCCCTCCTACTCTCAGCATTGGAACTACTGTCTTACTCAGAAGAAAACGGCCTACGTCAGGAGAAATTCCTGAAATAAGCCCTTTTATTTGCAAATTTTAATTGAACAGATAATCCATATGCCAAATTGGAATTGAACAGAGGAGCTATGTGCCCTCTAATGGGTTTGAAGAGTGCACACAGCCTCTTGGGGTTAATGAATTGGGTGAGTTTTGAGTTTTGAATCTGAGTTTTGAAAAGCACAGACGAAGGCTTTTCCTTAAATTAATTTCCAAGCTCCTGTTTTAGATCCTGGCTCAATAGCTGACTATGGCTACTGAAGCCTAATCGGAAAAATCAAAAATTTGTTCTTTTGAAGTCTCTGAAGGGGTGCCTGCCTTTTCCAGAGGCTCAGAACACCGGGTGAGGTCCTGAGTCTGCCTTGCTGCATAGATATCATACTTGGGATGCTGATCTGTGAAGAGCTAAGCTTAGCAGCATGGAATAGATCCAAGCAGCAACTGTCTGCTTCAGGGGGTTGACCCTGTGCTGGTAGAGCCAGTGGAAGATATATTGCTGGCTGGGGCTCAGGTCCTCAACATAGCAACGGCTGCTGTGGGGACAACAGGAGCCTGAAATAGGGTCCTGCTAGGAAAACGAAGGCGAGAGTGATTAACTGTGAAGCCTGGCTTTCTAAAGCCTTAGGCTTCGTTGTTCTGCTCAACAGAAAAGGCAGCACAAGACCTCCCTCTTGGCACTGCCCTACATTTCCATTCCCTTCCCGAGCTGTGCCAAGCATCTGCAGGACCTGCCCCAGGGTTAACTTGCCCCCGAGTCAGGGGATGCTGCAGCCTCTGTCATTTTGCACCAGGAGACAACCTCCACTGCTCCCTTCTGCACAGAGACCACCGTAAATGCCACCTTAATGCCAGGGAAGGCAGGTGAGGCAAGAGAACGATGGTGTGACAGCCGGACTCAGCTCCACGGGACAGTGGCCATCAGCTTCAGGCAACCAGAGCTCAAGCACTGTGAGTTTTACCTACAGGAGGAGGTAAATGCTTGTGTTTGTGCTGCAGAGGTTGTTCTGGGTTTGTGCTGGCCTGTTCACGAGCCCCTGAGCCAGCTCTGGCTGGGATCAGAGAAGAACTGGAGGCTGCAATGGTCTCCAGTCCATCAACATCAAGTCCACTAACTCCATGGGTCCATCAACAGCTTGGTCCAGGAGCTTCTTTCCCCTTTTCAGGCAGAAAGATCACTCCCTTCACCCTGTGCTGGGATTTTGGTGGTGCCAACGCTGCTGAGTGTAAAATGGGTTCTGTCACTGGTATGTGTCTCTTCCTGCGTTTCCATTCCCTTCCTGAGCTGTGCCAAGCATCTGCAGGACCAGCCCCAGGGTTAACTTGCCCCGAGTCAGGGGATGCTGCAGCCTCTGTCGTTTTGCACCAGGAGGCAACCTCCACTGCTCCCTTCTGCACAGAGACCACCGTAAATGCCACCTTAATGCCAGGGAAGGCAGGTGAGGCAAGAGAACGATGGTGTGACAGCCGGACTCAGCTCCACGGGACAGTGGCCATCAGCTTCAGGCAACCAGAGCTCAAGCACTGTGAGTTTTACCTACAGGAGGAGGTAAATGCTTGTGTTTGTGCTGCAGAGGTTGTCCTGGGTTTGTGCTGCCCTGTTCACAAGCCCCTGAGCCAGCTCTGGCTGGGATCAGAGAAGAACTGGAGGCTGCAATGGTCTCCAGTCCATCAACATCAAGTCCACTAACTCCATGGGTCCATCAACAGCTTGGTCCAGGAGCTTCTTTCCCCTTTTCAGGCAGAAAGATCACTCCCTTCACCCTGTGCTGGGATTTTGGTGGTGCCAACGCTGCTGAGTGTAAAATGGGTTCTGTCACTGGTATGTGTCTCTTCCTGCATTAATGTCTTCTCTCTCTTGTACATCTCACTGCAACTGCGGCTTGCCTGCTCCTTGTCAACATGCTGTCACGTATATGATGTGTCCTAGATTAGGGCAAAGCAATTAATTACTTGTCCCCAGCAATTGCTTGTGCGTAATTGTTAATTGTGTCCTCCAGCTGGTTGAGAAATAACATAAATAGCACTGAATGGTAAGTTCATCCAGCTTCTCTTTTCACATGTGTGTCGTCAGCCCTCCTACCAAGAGCTGGTGTTATATAGGTGATATGTGACTCACGGGGAAAGTAAAGTATTATTGTTTTCCTCGACAGCGGGTGAATGGCTGTGTTTTGTTCCAAAGTGCCTTCCCATCTGCAGTGTCACCCCAGAGCCCTCCCAAACACAGCCCAGCTTCTGGAGTTACCTTACCAACAGCGTTGGGTTTACCAGCAGATGTCAGTCAGCACCTCTCACAGCCCCGCAGCCCCTTCTCTGCTCCCTTTTTGAAGGAGGTCAGTGGCAAATCTCCCATTTGAGAGAAAACTGAGATTTGGGAAAATCACTTTCTCGGTGGCAAAACATCAGAAGCAAATCCAGGGTTTCCAAAACACGCTTTGTTGATACTATGTCCTTCCCCCCTGAATACTCGTTGCAAGCTTTGACCATCTCTGGCAGGTTACAGCCTCTCCACCCTTTGAAACAGGGTTAGTACAGGTTTTGCTTGGGTTTTTTGGACTTTGAAAAGTCCTTAACAAGCGGTGGTATAGTCCTAGAGCTGCTGCTGCCTGGTCAGCCTCCAGCACAGGAGATAGTTGGCTGGAGACCACCTTGCCCCTGCCTGTTTTACAAACACATGGTGGCAGGAGGCACTTAGGAAAGAAAAGAGCAACATCAGGGAACAATTATCAGTATTCATGGAGGTTATCAGTAAACTGGGAGAAGGGAGGGCATCATCTGATGAGCCAGCTTAAGTACCATGCCATCCTTTTGCTGGTCACAAAAGCCCTAATTCAGGGCCTCCAAGCCTGGAAGCAAGGAGCCCAGCGCCAGGAGAGCAGAAGAAGCAGGAGGAATTCCAGAGGGTGCCAGGTCCAGCCCCTTTCCTAGGCTCCAAGGCCAAGGGATGTATTAAAAAAGAGTACAGCAGGTTTTGGAGAGAGGTGGCAGAAATCAAGGGTTGAGGAACTGACTAGGAAGACTTGCTTGTGGCCTGGTTTCAGAGGTGGTAAATGCCAGGCGTAGCTGGTGACCAGCCAGCCATGCTGCACACATGCCAGGCACCCAAGCGGGTGGCAGAAGGGTGCCAGCCCCCGGGGTGAGGCCAGCAAAGGCCGAGCCCTGGCCCAGGAGAGCTGAAGGAGGAATGTGAACGCTCAGCTGACAAAACAAGGCGGGTGTTCAGTGACGGGTCTCCAGCCTGAGGTCACGCTGGGCTTTGCTGAGACGTGTCACTGAGAGTCACCAAGAGAGACAGTGAGGCTGCCAGAGACAGGGCGATACAGCCCAGAATTATAGAAAGGTTTGGGTTGGAAGGGAACTTAAAGATCACCCAGTTCCAACCCTCTGCCCTGGGCAGGGACACCTCCCACCAGACCAGGTTGCTCCAAGCCCCATCCAGCCTGGCCTTGAACCCCTCCAGGGATGGGGCAGCCACAGCTTCTCTGGGAAACCTGTTCCAGGGTCTCACCACCCTCACAGGAAAGAATTTCTTCCTGGTGTCTCAACCGAATCTCCCCACATCCAGTTTAAAACTGCTACCCCTTGTCCTATGGCTCCCCTCCCTGATCAAGAGTCCCTCCCCATCTCTCCTGGAGCCCCTTTAGGGACTGGAAGGGGCTCTAAGCTCTCACCCGAAGCATTCTCTTCTCCAGGCTGAACACCCCCAACTCTCTCAGCCCGTCCTCGTAGGAGAGGTGTTCCAGTCCTCTGAGTGTTTCATGGCCCTTGAAGGAAAAGGAAGATCTTGGGACATCCAACCCACCTCTAGACTTTCCAAGAGCAAGGTGGAGAGGAAGTGCACAGTAGAGCCCTGGAAAAGTCTCCTTGATCACTTTCTCTGCATGATGGACATGCTTTATTAAAGGCCTTTCCTGCTCTGATTTCACCAGCCTTCTCGGGTTTGGCTGGATTTATGGGAGAGGGCTGGGAGGTCTTTCACGAAGGAAAACCTCTGGAGCTAAGTTGCATGCTTACCTGTTTCTTGCACTAGGGAGAACGAAGGCCTTCTACAGGAATGGCCCATCCTGGTAAACAGACCTGTAGGCTTTGATGGAAGGGAGGGGTCTGTGGGCCACGCTCTGGCCACAGAACCAAGGTATGGAGGTCTTTAGATCTGGTGGGAGACATGAGTGGCCTTGGTAAGGCTGTTGCTAAGGAGCTGCTGAAAGTAGAGCAGAAGAGATGGGTGAATTGGACAGAGATCGGTGCAGAGGTGGGCAATGCAAGCACCAGGAGCAGGGGAAAAGTTGCAGCAAAGCTTGATGGTTCCTTCACCTTAAAACAGAACCAAAGGCACTCACTTCTGTTCTCTTCCCTGCGTACTCATGAGCACCAAGAGATGCGTCCAAATGGCCTGTTGGGGATTTGGGCACCAAGGTCCTGTTTAGGTGCTGTGGTCAGAGGTCCTTGTGATGACACAGAACGAGGCACGCCAGTTATGGAGTTCTCACGGTCTTCTGCATTCTTGGCCTGGTGATCTCGGCTTGTTTTTGAACATGCTTTTTTTTTTTTAAGGAAATGAGAGAGTTCAGTTTCTTATCCTGTCCCTCCTCTGTGAGTCATTAAGATTTACTTATTGTCCTTTCTTTTGCAGTCTGAGAGCCTGGAGGAGCTCACCCTACATGTGCTGACACCCTGGTGAGCTGCTAAGTACAGTGCCATCAACACCTGCCACTGCTGGCCTTCCACACCCAGGCTTTCATTTACCTCCATTCAGACCTACCTTAGCATTTCTGTCACGATTGTCTACTCCCCCTGCCTCTCCCAAATTACTGCTAACTGTCTCCTGCCCTAGGACACCCAGCTGCCCTTTAGTGGTTCCTGAGTAGCCCTGGACAACCTCTGTCCCTCATCTCCACTCACACAGCAGTTTTCAGGCTAGGAGAGAAAAATTAGGTCTGGAGAGCAGAGCAGCACTGTCAAAAGAACTTGAGACCCCTTGGCCAAGACAAATACCAGGCAGTGAAAAGGAGCAGCTGAGTATTGAGGTGCACTTGAGACCTGTAGAAGATAACCAGTTGGGCCAGCTGGAAGGTGGGTACAAAGAGCTTGGGCATAAGTAGCATAGGAGCGTGGAGCTTTTTGCTGTGGTGTTGCTGGGTGAGCTGCGTGCCCAAGTTCCTCCTTATGAGAGAGTTCAGTTTCTTATCCTGTCCCTCCTCTGTGAGTCATTAAGATTTACTTATTGTCCTTTCTTTTGCAGTCTGAGAGCCTGGAGGAGCTCACCCTACATGTGTTGACACCCTGGTGAGCTGCTAAGTACAGTGCCATCAACACCTGCCACTGCTGGCCTTCCACACCCAGGCTTTCATTTACCTCCATTCAGACCTACCTTAGCATTTCTGTCACGATTGTCTACTCCCCCTGCCTCTCCCAAATTACTGCTGTCTGCTGCCCTAGGACACCCAGCTGCCCTCCTGAGTAGCCCTGGACAACCTCTGTCCCTCATCTGCACTCACACAGCAGTTTTCAGTCTAGGAGAGAAAAATTAGGTCTGGAGAGCAGAGCAGCACTGTCAAAAGAACTTGAGACCCCTTGGCCAAGACAAATACCAGGCAGTGAAAAGGAGCAGCTGAGTATTGAGGTGCACTTGAGACCTGTAGAAGATAACCAGTTGGGCCAGCTGGAAGGTGGGTACAAAGAGCTTGGGCATAAGTAGCATAGGAGCGTGGAGCTTTTTGCTGTGGTGTTGCTGGGTGAGCTGCACGCCCAAGTTCCTCCTTCTTTTTGTTCTCCCCTTCATCTGTGTTACTCCTTCATCCCCAGGTCAAACACCTAGCCTGGCCTACTGCTTTGGGTTCTCTTGGGTAACACTCCCCACCTGGTGATTGCCCATCATTTTTGCCTCAGTTTCCCTGTTGGCGAGTGTGATTTTCCTTCCGTTTGCACCACAGCAGGGGACAGCTGAGATTTCACCTGGTGATTGCCCATCTTTTTGCCTCAGTTTCCCTTCTGGCGAGTGTGATTTTCCTGCTGTTTGCACCACAGCAGGGGACAGCTGAGATTTCTGAGCCTTTTTCCTCCACTCTGCCCTGTGTTGGAAGGACGTGGCATGGTAGGTCTCTGTCAAGGTCGTACCAGCACCACTAGGCATCAAGGAAGTCACCAAGGCAGGCGGAAGTTATGGATGAGACAAGAGCTAGTTTCTTATCTCTCCTTCTCCAGAGCACAAGCTGTTTGCTGTCACGCTATCCCATGTTCTGCTGTTGTGGGGTGTCCCCTCGGGGAAGGACACTCTGTGGCTCTGGGTGACTGCAAACAAGTCTGAATCCTTTTGGGGGCTGCTAAAAAAAAAAATTCCTAATAGCAGCAGCCTGGGCCTTGGGAGTAGATAAACGTTAAACAGTTTTTAGGAATGGCTGGTGGGGCAGCCTGGACTTTGCTCCTGAGGAAGGAGGTGAAATATCTACGTAACGTTGTGTATGTCAACATTCGTGTCTAGGGAGGGGGGCTGACCTCTGGAGAGCTGAGTTGGGACAGATAAAACACACTTTAATCCTGTTAACCTCCTGCGGGCCCTGGGGCCCTGGGAAGGGGAAGAGGATGACGGAGTGCCCGTTCCTGACTTGCAAACAGCAACACCAACGGTACTGGGGGGAGTCCTGCCCCAGCAGCTTGGCCTGAGAGGCAGAAGCTTGTGTTGCTGCCCCAGCTTTGCTTGGTGCCTCTTCTTAGTCTTCCCAGTCCCAGGCTTTGGCGTCCTAAGTCCTAAAGGTGTGAAAATGTGGAACAGTCATGACTGTTGTCCCTCCAGAGCTGCTTTTCTTAGAGGACGTGGAAGCTTCTTTTCTTCTTAGCAGGCTCCCAAAGCTTGTCTCCACAGCTAAGATGTATCCCCAGTCCAGGTCTCCTTTTCCCAGTTTTTTCATCACACCTCACCATCTCTGCTCCTCCTGCCTGTGTTATCTCTCTCTCTCTTCGTCTGTCTAGACTGCATTTTTGTTGTACATCAAAAGGCTGAGAGAGCTGGGACTCTTTAGCCTGGAGAAGAGAAGGCTGAGGGGAGACCTTATTAACGCTGAGAAGTATCTAAAGGGTGGGTTGAAGGAGGATGGAGCCAGACTCTTTTCAGTGGTTCCCAGTGACAGGACGAGTGGCAATGAGGACAAGCTGGAACATGGGAAGTTCCACTCCAATCTGAGGAAGAACTTCTTTGGGGTGAGGGTGGCAGAGCCCTGGAAGAGGCTGCCCAGGGAGGGTGTGGAGTCCCCTTCTCTGGAGACCTTCAAGCCCCCCCTGATGCCGTCCTGAGTGATGTGCTCTGGGCAACCCTGCTTTGGCAGGGGAGTTGGACTGGATGGTCTCTAGAGGTCCCTTCCAACTCGGACAATTCCGTGATTCCATGATTTTATGGTAGTCCCAGGTTCTCTATAACATTACTGAGAACAGCAAATTGGAGCTGTAAATATCTGAGCACGTTCATGGTGTCAGCTTTGCAACTCCTGAAGAACTGCTGTGGTGGCTTAGATGTGCTAGATACGTTAGGGTACAGAGATCCTTGTCTGACTACTTGCTTTATCCAGACAACACCCGTGTGTAGTTCTACTGATCCTATAGTTTAGCTCTCTGCGATTTCTGTCGGGGGCCAAGCCCAGGATATCTCTCAGCGGAACACATTAGTTAAATATTGATTTCCTTTACTCTTAGATTTGCTTGAATCCTTTCTTATCTTCAGCCAATTCAGGATTTAGTGCTTCTATGGATTCAGATAATGGACTAAATGATTAACAAAACTTGACAAAGTCAGATTTCTTCTGCATAATCTGCAACTCTTGCAAAAGCCAGCTTCCCCAAGGCAAGCAGCACTTTAACCAAGGAAGGGAGGCCAGTCAGCACTAGCTTCGGCGTGATGAGCAATCAGGGTGGAAAAAAGCAAGATGAAATACTTATTTTTTTTTTTTTGTGCCTGGGGTGGTGAATTTGTAGATGCGGCAGATTCAGCACACGCATACACATCCGTACGGGGTGTGTCCTTTAGAATGGATTACAGAAGCTTTTGGGAAGGAAGAGGTAGGAAATCTCTCTCACTCATGCACCACGTCTGATATTCCTGTCTCCCGTGTGGATCTCAAGAGCTGCTTTTTGTAGAAGGACCATTGGGGTCTGCTTCTTGTGCTGCATTCAGGGGAGAAGGCAATAGTGCTCGTCAGCACGCAGTTCTTCCTGCACATATTTCTCATGTACTCTTCTGCTGGCCCAAGCCCCTGGAATATTTTCTGAGCCTTATGAAATCCAGCATTAGGCAGGATTGAAAAAAAAAAAACAAACCAAAACAACCTGGAGCCTTGGGGCAATGAGAGCAGCATCCTAAAGAAAAACAGTGGAGAAATGGATCTGAAAATTTTGTGTCCAGCCATTCTGCTAGACAAAGCCACGCCTGACTCCTGCCCAAGCCCCTGAAATATTTTCTGAGCCTTATGAAACCCAGCATTAGGCAGGATTGAAAAAAAACACAACTTAAACAACCTGGATCCTTGGGGCAATGAGAGCAGCATCCTAAAGAAAAACAGTGGAGAAATGGATCTGAAAATTTTGTGTCCAGCCATTCTGCTAGACAAAGCCACGCCTGACTCCATCAAGTGGTGGCAAGTCCTGGCCCATGTGGAAAGCTGGACCAGGGGGAACCCTCAGCATCCCCTTCAAACCGGGTGTAATTTTGTGATGCTGTGGCTCGGGCTGCAGGAAGAAGGGCAGAAGAGATGGACAGATGGGAGGCTGATGGCAGCAGGGGCTGAGGAGCAAGAGCCAAAATCCCAAACCTGGGCTTAAAACCTCCGTGAGATCTCAAACATGACCCGGGTTGCTCCTGCCGTGCTATCGCAGCGTATCAAGGCAAGGTCTGTCGCCTTGTTTGTTTAACGTCACTCAGTAAAGGCAAAGGGCTTCATAGCTCGGGGCTCGCTAGAGCTTTACACTGGGTTAATGCCTTTGCTCTCTTTCCGTAAAGGCCACGTCCTTCAACCAGAAGCAAAGGGTGGCAGTTGACAGGGAAAATGCCCCTCTCTGCGGATGAGCAGCAGAAAGCGGTGCCAGCACCTGCCGACCTCCAGAGTGGTGAGAGAGAAACACCGTGCGTAACATCAGGCTCTCCTCAGGCTCCTTAAAGTATTTGTCTTGAAAAAAAACCACCCCACACCCCAGACCACTCTTTTCTACCTCGATACTGTCAGAAACCTTCCTCAGCAACAGCCTGAGCTAGGTCAACCGGATCAGAAGAATGGTGCAGTTGAAAAATACTCCCAGCTCGGGTGGGAGATGGAACAGACCAAGGATCAAAAAGCCCTTGAAGAAGCCCAGAAGACACTTGCCTGAAGAATAGGCTCGAGGAGAGCCAGAGCCTCCAGCCCGATGCTGTAGTCAGCAGATTTGGTTCCTCCCCATTTCTTGGGTCTCTATTTCTTTGGCACGGGGATGTGCTTAGGCACAGGGGGGACAGAAAAGTGGGGTGTTTTTCCCATTCTGTGAAGCATGGGAGGAGCAGTGCTGTTCTCTGAGCTGGCCAGCACAAAGGCATCCATCACCTCTGCTGGAGGAGCCGCTGAGCATCTGAAAAGAGCTGAAGAGTCACCTGAACCTTTAATAGTGCTCCTTCAGCGAGTTGTTCTCCCGCACCACCATGAAAGAACTGTGTGGAGCAGCAAGTTCATGACTCAGAAAAGACTCAACTCTGCTCCCAAGCACAGGGGAGATAGATATATATATATTTTTTTTTTTTTTTCTCACATGACAAGAGGATTGTCAGTGCAGCACATTGAGGGCTGGTGAGCATTTAGGGTCGAAATAGGCTCGGAGACAGAGACACTGGGTGAAACACTAGGGTAAAAGTTTTCTACGTAGGCAGATTTTCCTCGAAAGAGGAAGTTAAATCACAACTGAAACATGAACTCAAGTCTGCTTCTGACCCGCAGGGCGACTGAAGATAACATTCTTATTCAGCAAGCCTGATCCTTGGGTGTACCTATGGAAAAACTCGCTCCCCTGCCTACATTTAAGGCTATTTCAATACCTCCTTAATCCCACCCGCTCTGGACTCCCGTCAGCCCTGTAGAACATGCAACCATATGAGATGTGTCTTCTGCACCGAGGGCATCAGGTGCATGGAGAGAGGGAGGAGCTGGAAAGGGGATAGGTGAACCTTGAGAGTTTTTATTATTGGCATTGATTGGGCAGCTGGAGGTGCACTTTGGCTTAGCTGAGCTGTAAATTTATATAGGAAGCCATGTGGTATGGAACTGCAGATGGTAGTCAAGCCGGAGGCAATTAACGTGGTGATTTGACAGCTCTGCCATAAATCATATTTATAAACCATAAAAAAAAAAAAAAGTCTGTTTTTTTCCTGCCTTCACAACACCAAGGAGTCTGGGGAGAGGGAGTTTATTTATAAAGACAATAGTGCTTGGGGACAGGGGGCCGACGAGAAGCCTCGACAACAAAGGGAAGGAAATCCAGCCTTCCTGCTTTCACACATTCTCCCAGCTGGGACCACATGGCAGCAGAGAGAGGTTGCCCGATGGGCAACGGGTGACCCCAGTGGGGCTGCTGTGAGCCCCTTGGGCACAGGGCACCTGAGGAGCATCAGGGTGGCAGTGTCACACTCGGAGGGGCTCCCAGGACTGCCTGTGGCCTCAGCTGGACTGGAACTATCCCCTGGGTGCGATGCCCTTTCCAGAAGGTGGGAGACAGAGTGGGTGCTGCTTCCCACCCTCCCCTACCATAAAAAAAGACATTGAGGTGCTGGAGCGGGTCCAGAGAAGGGCAATGAAGATGGTGAGGGGTCTGGAGAATAAGTCTGATGAGGAGAGGCTGAGGGAGCTGGGGGTGTTCAGCCTGGAGAAGAGGAGGCTGAGGGGAGACCTTCTTGCTCTCTCCAACTCCCTGAAAGGAGGGTGTAGAGAGGTGGGGGTCGGTCTCTTTTCTCAACTCACAGGCGACAGGACAAGAGGAAATGGCCTCAAGTTACGCCAAGGGAGGTTCAGGCTGGATATTAGGAAAAAATTTTTCACGGAAAGGGTTCTCAGCCATTGGAATGGGCTGCCCAGGGAGGGGGTTGAGGCCCCATCCCTGGAGGTGTTCAAAAGACAGGTTGCTGTAGTGCTGGGAGGTCTGGTTTAGTGATGATGCTTCTTGTCTGTTGTGCGGGTGTTCATTTTTGTCAGTCAGGTTGACGGTTGGACAAGATGATCTTTAAGGTCCCTTCCAACCTAGAAGATTCTGTGATTCTGTGATTTGCTGGACCTGGGATGTGCGGGGGGGGAGGCAGAATTTACCGGCCACATCCGATGCCCTTTCCCCCCGGCTTTGGTGGTTTCCAACGAGATAACCACGTTGCCTCCCCCCTCCCTCTCCCCCCCCACTCTTCCTCCTCCTCCTCCTCC
>NW_015091042.1:6328063-6334898 GCF_001431845.1 Calidris pugnax
GGGGACCGGGGACACGTTGCGTGTGGGGTGTTTCTGCTGCTTGGACCTACCTGTAGCCTCTGCTAAGCCTTCCTCATCCTCCTCCTCCTCCTCCTCTCATCCTCGCACACACCCGCTGCAGCGGTGCAGCTTGCTAGTGCTAATTAGTAACTTTGAAAAAAAAAAAAAAAACCACAAAAAAACCAACCCCAGCGTTTTTGATGGAATAACTGAAGAACCCACCCAGAAGAGATGCGGGGTGCACAAGGCAGCGCAGTATTCAAAACTTCTAACCAGGTTTTTGCCCCTGGTGTCAGTGTCATCCCGACTTTTTTTTTCCCCTTCTCATCTGTTGTGCAACCTTTGGAGCATATAAGCCTTCTCTTGCTGATGTAACCAGCATATCCTTTCTTCTTTCCCATAAGCAAGGCTTTCCCAGGGGTGTCCAGCCTTAGAATTCAGGATGTGTCCAAGCCAAACAACCCCTCCTTCTCCCCACAGCTTTTATTTTACTTATATAGGGAAAAAAACCCAACAAACCTACTGCAGCTTCTTGAGCTTTAAGCAAAGAGGTGGAGAGCAAAGGGCAATTCCTGTTTCTTTAAATCCGCCTCTTGTAGTTCCAGTCTCTTAAAAGGATGGTCATCTCCCTTCCCAGAGAAATCCACTTCTTCTGCAGCAGTGGATGTTGTTGGTCCTACTGGTTGTCACTCCCTTGGTCCTGGGAGGAAAGAAGTGCAGGTGGTGGGAGAAAGGTGACGTTGGGATGTATTTACTTTCCCAGAGAACCCATGGGGATGTCTCTGTGGGCAGTTTCTCTGTCCCTGCTCTCTGGGTGAGCCTGGTGACCGCTTTCTGCAACATCACAGTAAATTTTTAGCTTTCCAACAGACACACTCCTGCCAGCAGCTAGAAGGGAAGTAAATGATTAGACTAACTTGTGGTAGTCTGACCTGTCGTGTTCGATTTCTGGAAGGGGAATGTAGTAATTCCTCTCTTTCCTTGCTGGAGTTACCTGGAAAGGGGGTAGGAAGGTTTAGGTGTGCCGGGGGCACCTGGCTAAAAGGCAGGGTACAAGCCCAGGCCTTGCATAAACTGCAGAACTCGGGGACTGCAGGGTTTCTAAGTTCTTCACGTGTGACATCAAGGCAAGTACCTTATACTTTTTCGTTTTTTTTTTTTTTTCTTTTTATTTTTTAAAATGAGTTAAGGGATCCAAGCTTGGTCTCCATCAGTTACAGCAACAGAACTGGAAGCAGCCCCTTGACGAATGACCTCTGCTGCTGTGACTAATAAGTGAGTCAATATGAATGGTTATAGCCATATCGATGTTTTTCCTACTGTGTAGACTCTGATCCATGGGCAGGGAGAGCAGTTCCTTCCCGTTGTTGTTCACGTGTCCTTCCTTTTCAGGTGTTCCCATCCTGAGCTACAGGGCAGCTTACCTGCTGGAACCACAAAGCTTTATAACTTTGTGATTGCAAATAGATCAGAGGTCATCATCCTCCTCTGCTCTGCCCTGGGGAGGCCCCATCTGGAGTCCTGTGTCCAGTTCTGGGCTTCCCAGTTCCAGAAGGACAGGGAACTGCTGGAGAGGGTACAGCAGAGGGCTACAAAGATGATGAGGGGACTAGAACATCTCTCTTATGAGGAAAGGCTGAGGGACTTGGGTCTTTTTAGGCTGGAGAAGACTGAGGGGGGATCTGATCAACGCCTATAAATACTTAAAGGGTGGGTGTCAGGAGGATGGGGCCAGTCTTTTTTCAGTGGTGCCCAGTGACAGGACAAGAGGAAATGGGCACAAACTTGAACATAAGAAGTTCCATCTGAACATGAGGAGGAACTTCTTTCCTGTGAGGGTGGCAGAGCCCTGGCAGAGGCTGCCCAGAGAGGTGGTGGAGTCTCCTTCTCTGGAGACATTCAAACCCACCTGGACACGTTCCTGTGCAACCTGCTCTGGATGACCCTGCTCTGGCAGGGGGTTGGACTGGATGATCTCCAGAGGTCCCTTCCAACCCCATAGCATTCTGTGATTCTGTAAAATAGATACCGTATTTAATTTTCCTTATGTCCCAGTTTATACCATGTTTTTCTTTATTGTGGCATGTCCCAGATCCCTTCCTGTGGGAAGGAGAACTCCTGCAGTTCTTCAGGGTAAATGGTGCCTGCAGACAAATCCAAATTTCCTTTTCCTATTTGTAGCCGTGAAGTATCTTGATACTGGTGTGACTGAAACATGACAAGCAACATGTGTAATTGTTATTTTAATCTCACTGGTATCTCTGAAACAAACTTGTGCCAGCAAACGAGGTGTGTGTGACTGGCCTTCATTTTCATAAGCACAACCATTTGTCTTCCTGTGGTTCTTCAGAGAGACTCATTAATAGGTTTTCTCTGTTGGCTTTGGGGTGTGTGTGAAGCATGTTATGTCTGAAGGAAGGGAGCTTGAGTCTCTTCAGCTTAAGTGGTAGCAGCTTCCATTTGTAGTCCCCGCTGTGTTGAGCAAGACAGTGACCATCACAGATGGGCTCGGTTTGGACTTCATTAGATGCTCTTTGAGCTCGCATCGCTCCAAGAACTTACACGTCTTGTTCTTAAAGGCCATGTGTATTGTTCTAAATCTGTGGGTTTCCGTGCCTTTGGGGACTACTGGATGCCTTCCAGTGCGGATGTCCATCCTATTGGAAACTTGGCGCGGGTGAGGACCGGCGTGGTGTGCGTGAACTTGCTTTTTCAAGACACTTTCTGCAGAAACCTTTGCTCACGTGTCTCCTTCCCTGCATGTTGACGTGTTTCTTTGTCTCACCAGATGGGAACTGCTCAAAACAACAGTGACCTTAAAAAACTCCATGCAGTGGAGCTTGACCTGTCTAACAAGGACATGATGGCAGACACATCTGACCACAGCATTATTGCTGTTGGGGAAGAGGAAGGAGCGGGCAATTTCCAACGTTCTCTTCCAACGCGAGAGTCCCTGCGATCTCCTCGGGGCTCTGTTGTGAGTTTCCATAACATCCAGTACTCCGTTAAGCAGTCCAGTGGATTCCTATGTAAACGGAAAACTGTGGAAAAGAAGATCCTTCATAACGTTTAGTAAGTTCTGGCTTAAATAAAATACCGGAGGGTAGGAATTAATCTGCTGCTGTGAATCAGTGACCTCAGTGTCACCTTCCAGATCCAGCTGTGCTGGTAAAGAAATGAGTACCCTCCTGCCAGTCCGCAGCTCATGCGAGTGCTTTATAATTTGCTCTTAGGCAAAGTAACCAGGATTTAGCTGGAGCAGTTTCAGATACTGATCTGAGCAAATTAGGACCAAACTTGTGCGAACTCTTTTGCCAGAAGATCTGGGGTTTCCCATAGCTGTGGTTCAAGCTGTAGTCAGAGGAAATGAGCAGCAGAGAGAAGTTGTGTCTTGTTTTCGAGACTCAGCTCAGCACGAAAGATGCTTTAATTTTTGCCTTTTGTCGATCGCTTTTTATGTCCAGCTCTGGTTCTGGGACAAGAAAGGAAAAATGCTTATTGATTTCAGATTGAAGGAGAAGTTTTTAATAATCTCTAAGTTTTCCTTTCCAACAGCATTTTGTTCACACCTTACCTCTGCTGTGAGCTGCATGTGAACAGTCCTCCATTTGGAAATAACTCTTTCCTTCTTCCAGTGGCATTATGAAGCCAGGCTTGAATGCTATCCTGGGGCCCACAGGGAGCGGTAAATCTTCGTGAGTACTTTCTTCTGCTTCTCCAGAGGGACAGTCAGCTGCTCAAAGAGGGTTTGGGGTTCTGAGGGCTGGGGGAAGACGTGAGGCTCAGACCTTTGCATGCCCGTGAGAAACTGGGGGATGCAATCTGACCTGGTGGCCCGTTGCTGTCACCTTTGCTAGAGTTCTTGCCCTGCAGGGGTGTCACACCCCATATCTGCTGGGGTTTATGGTCCATGTCGCTGCAGTCACCTTGGTGGTGGCCTGAGTTAAGATACTGGGCTGACTGGAGCTTGGATGTAGGCTCTGCCCTAGACCTGTAATGGGGTGGGGAGGGGGGTGTAAAGTCCCTCGGGGCAGGAGAGATCTCATCCCCCGTGAAGTCACTGCAGCAAGACTTCTTTGGAGATGCAAGGCCAAACCCCTCACTGAGAACTGACTGTCAATCTGTGGGATGCTCTGGCTCCTCACCCCATCTTGGCGGTGGCCTGGTGGTGGTGGTGGGTGCACATGTGCTTGAGTTCTTTGGGTGGAAAGACAGAAATACCATGCAGGCTGTCTCCAGCCAGTGCTGGTGCTGTTTTCTCCCCTGTAAAACCACGGTAAGAGAGCTTTTTGTCACTCTCTGAGAGTGTCAGAGACCGGGCAAGTACAGCCAGAGTTCACAGAGGTGGATCTTTGTGGTGACCCTTGATATTCCTCTCTTGGGCAAGTACAGCCAGAGGTGTATCTTTGTGGTGACCCTTGATATTCCTCTCTAAGGAGACTCCTGGCTAATCAGGATGTTTTTGAGAGCAGCACTTCACCAGGGTGGTGTTTACTTAGCCAGCAGACAGGCTGGCCTCCGCTGTGGCGGTGAGGGGAATCCAGTGATACGTTAAAACAGAATTACTTTATAGAATTAGTCCCAGCTCTGCGTCTTGTTTATGCCCATTTGGATTAATTTCCTTGAGATCAAAGCGGTTACTTCTGTGCTCCCCTGGCTGGAGAGCAGACTGCAGGGGGCTTTTGTCTGTGCGCATTTGAGGTCTGCTGTTAATTGGGAGGCTGAGTTTATGTCTGTGGGGGGCTGACTGCCATGAATTGGGGGGGGTCCCCATACTACCATACTGCTGGGGCACACCTTCTGCTGGAAAATCCTCTATTTTTTGTAAAGGCTTTCTGTGCAAAGAGCTAAAGCTCCCAGAGTAGAGGCTGCTGCCCCTCTGGTTTGCAGCACGCCGAGAGCAGTCCAGCCTGGTGGTACTTGCCCAATTAAAGGTAAAAGCAGCTCTTAACGGCAAAAAACCTAATGCTTGGTGTTTTTCTGAAGTCTCCTAGATGTGCTGGCTGCTAGAAAGGACCCAGCAGGCCTGTCTGGAGAAGTGCTTATAGACGGCATCCCGCAACCGCCGAATTTCAAATGCATCTCGGGATACGTTGTGCAGGTGAGCAACTGCCTTCGGCAGAGGCCTGGGGGCCCTTGGGAGGGAAGAAGATGAGCAAAGCACGAACTACTAGGTTAGGTAATCTTCCATGATGCCTACAGACTCTAATTTGATAGCTCAGATGTTATTTTTCTGGGATATGGAAGATAAGAGGATCAAACCATCACTCCAGCCAAGTCAAGCAGGGAGGGGTTTGTCTTCCCAAAGCCACATGGATGCCCAAACCATGGGACTACTGTGGCTTGTTCTTTGGGCACTGCCCTGAAGTACTAGCAAGAGTTTTAAAAAAATATATATATATAAAAAAAGGTGAGGAAAAAACCCACAACGCCCAAAAAATCTCTTGTTGTAAAACTCAGAAGGAATTCTGGCTGGCAGAAGTACCTTCAAGCTACCAGGCAATAATTCTAGGAAGTAAATAGATCCCTGCTGTTCTTCCTCTGATTCTGGCTGGCTGGGACAGAGCTTCGTTCCACGCGGAGACAGGAAAAGCCGCCTGAATCTGCGGAAGTGGGTGGAGGCCGGGACCAATAATAGCCCCTCAAAGCCCTGGGGGAGCTGAGGAGAAGGGGATTCTTGGCAGCCGTGTGAGCAGCCCCATCTGGAAACCATCCAGGCTCCTGACTGCAGGCAGATGTGAAATAGGCAGCTTCTCCAAGAGCTGCCAGCTGGGGGGCTCTGGGAGGATGTGTGTGAGGAGAGTGATGCCCAGTCGTGATCCTGCAGGTCAAAGATCTCCAAATCATCAGTGTTCCAGGAATGGCCAGGAAGCTTCTTGTGGGTGGTCCCAGTTTGAGGCATTTGTCTCTCAAACGCCCAAAGCAACCCGATTTAGCCTTAAAATGATAGGCAACGAGGCAAGACATTAAATGGTCTCCCCTCCCAAACAACCCTCAATGCCTAAATACATAAATACACACTTACAGGGTCAATTTTATGCAGATAAGCATACAGACATGCTAAATCATGTGTTATTCCTCTGGAACTGCTGGTGGTCTCTCCACTCGTGCTTGCAAGTGAGGGTGTCACACCACAGTTTGTTGCCTTTGATATTAAAATAGCTTAAATTCCCAGTTTAGTTTCCAGTGTGGTTACCCAGCAGTTGTATTGGTGGATGTGAGGATGGTCAATTGGAAGATGAGGTGAGAGACCAAGGGGGCTGTGAGGAGGGAAAGGAGAAAGGATGGTAGGAAATGCCTAAACCAGCTCTGGTAGCCAAGCTAGTTTATCACAACGCTACACCCTGAGTAGTCTCTCACATAAATCTCGCACAGCACCACGTTCAGCCTCCCTCTGTTAACTCCAGTGCCAAACGCTGTTGGTTGGCACATCCTTTGCACTGCTGATCAACCTCATCTGATGTGGAAGGAGTCCCAGAACAGGCAAGAATCCGCTGCGGGGCTGTGTCTTCTTCCAAAAGGCCATTAGATTTGAAAGGTGCCTGATTAACGGGCACGTTCCCCGGCAGCTGCCCAGTGTTGCAACCCTTCTGCCATCATATGGTGGGATGCAGGCTTGGCTGGAACATCACAGCAGGGATGCTGGAGAGGGATGGACCTCTGGATGGGCCTCACCTCGACTCTGCTCGGCTCGTGGTTGCTACAGGTTGGTGTAGGCTGCCCAGATGTTTGTCAACTGGACAGATTTGAGTCTTACTCAAAATGCACCTGACTGTTGAAGATTTTCTAAAGTGGTCACCCTTAGAATAAGGTCACCCTTAGAATAAGGTCACCC
>NW_015091042.1:6336931-6376227 GCF_001431845.1 Calidris pugnax
TCTGGGGGCTGGGGGAGACGTGAGGCTCAGACCTTTGCATGCCCGTGAGAAACTGGGGGATGCAATCTGACCTGGTGGCCCGTTGCCGTCACCTTTGCTAGAGTTCTTGCCCTGCAGGGGTGTCACACCCCATATCTGCTGGGGTTTATGGTCCATGTCGCTGCAGTCACCTTGGTGGTGGCCTGAGTTAAGATACTGGGCTGACTGGAGCTTGGATGTAGGCTGTGCCCTAGATCTGTAATGGGGCAGGGAGGGAACTGTAAAGTCCCTCGGGGCAGGAGAGATCTCATCCCCCGTGAAGTCACTGCAGCAAGACTTCTTTGGAGATGCAAGGCCAAACCCCTCACTGAGAACTGACTGTCAATCTGTGGGATGCTCTGGCTCCTCACCCCATCTTGGCGGTGGCCTGGTGGTGGTGGTGGGTGCACATGTGCTTGAGTTCTTTGGGTGGAAAGACAGAAATACCATGCAGGCTGTCTCCAGCCAGTGCTGGTGCTGTTTTCTCCCCTGTAAAACCACGGTAAGAGAGCTTTTTGTCACTCTCTGAGAGTGTCAGAGACCGGGCAAGTACAGCCAGAGTTCACAGAGGTGGATCTTTGTGGTGACCCTTGATATTCCTCTCTAAGGAGACTCCTGGCTAATCAGGATGTTTTTGAGAGCAGCACTTCACCAGGGTGGTGTTTACTTAGCCAGCAGACAGGCTGGCCTCCGCTGTGGCGGTGAGGGGAATCCAGTGATACGTTAAAACAGAATTACTTTATAGAATTAGTCCCAGCTCTGCGTCTTGTTTATGCCCATTTGGATTAATTTCCTTGAGATCAAAGCGGTTACTTCTGTGCTCCCCTGGCTGGAGAGCAGACTGCAGGGGGCTTTTGTCTGTGCGCATTTGAGGTCTGCTGTTAATTGGGAGGCTGAGTTTATGTCTGTGGGGGGCTGACTGCCATGAATTGGGGGGGGTCCCCATACTACCATACTGCTGGGGCACACCTTCTGCTGGAAAATCCTCTATTTTTTGTAAAGGCTTTCTGTGCAAAGAGCTAAAGCTCCCAGAGTAGAGGCTGCTGCCCCTCTGGTTTGCAGCATGCCGAGAGCAGCCCAGCCTGGTGGTACTTGCCCAATTAAAGGTAAAAGCAGCTCTTAACGGCAAAAAACCTAATGCTTGGTGTTTTTCTGAAGTCTCCTAGATGTGCTGGCTGCTAGAAAGGACCCAGCAGGCCTGTCTGGAGAAGTGCTTATAGACGGCATCCCGCAACCGCCGAATTTCAAATGCATCTCGGGATACGTTGTGCAGGTGAGCAACTGCCTTCGGCGGAGGCCTGGGGGCCCTTGGGAGGGAAGAAGATGAGCAAAGCACGAACTACTAGGTTAGGTAATCTTCCATGATGCCTACAGACTCTAATTTGATAGCTCAGATGTTATTTTTCTGGGATATGGAAGATAAGAGGATCAAACCATCACTCCAGCCAAGTCAAGCAGGGAGGGGTTTGTCTTCCCAAAGCCACATGGATGCCCAAACCATGGGACTACTGTGGCTTGTTCTTTGGGCACTGCCCTGAAGTACTAGCAAGAGTTTTAAAAAAATATATATATATAAAAAAAGGTGAGGAAAAAACCCACAACGCCCAAAAAATCTCTTGTTGTAAAACTCAGAAGGAATTCTGGCTGGCAGAAGTACCTTCAAGCTACCAGGCAATAATTCTAGGAAGTAAATAGATCCCTGCTGTTCTTCCTCTGATTCTGGCTGGCTGGGACAGAGCTTCGTTCCACGCGGAGACAGGAAAAGCCGCCTGAATCTGCGGAAGTGGGTGGAGGCCGGGACCAATAATAGCCCCTCAAAGCCCTGGGGGAGCTGAGGAGAAGGGGATTCTTGGCAGCCGTGTGAGCAGCCCCATCTGGAAACCATCCAGGCTCCTGACTGCAGGCAGATGTGAAATAGGCAGCTTCTCCAAGAGCTGCCAGCTGGGGGGCTCTGGGAGGATGTGTGTGAGGAGAGTGATGCCCAGTCGTGATCCTGCAGGTCAAAGATCTCCAAATCATCAGTGTTCCAGGAATGGCCAGGAAGCTTCTTGTGGGTGGTCCCAGTTTGAGGCATTTGTCTCTCAAACGCCCAAAGCAACCCGATTTAGCCTTAAAATGATAGGCAACGAGGCAAGACATTAAATGGTCTCCCCTCCCAAACAACCCTCAATGCCTAAATACATAAATACACACTTACAGGGTCAATTTTATGCAGATAAGCATACAGACACGCTAAGTCATGTGTTATTCCTTTGAAACTGCTGGTGGTCCCTCCACTCGTGCTTGCAAGTGAGGGTGTCACACCACAGTTTGTTGCCTTTGATATTAAAATAGCTTAAATTCCCAGTTTAGTTTCCAGTGTGGTTACCCAGCAGTTGTATTGGTGGATGTGAGGATGGTCAATTGGAAGATGAGGTGAGAGACCAAGGGGGCTGTGAGGAGGGAAAGGAGAAAGGATGGTAGGAAATGCCTAAACCAGCTTTGGCAGCAAAGCTAGTTTATCACAACGCTACACCCTGAGTAGTCTCTCACATAAATCTCGCACAGCACCATGTTCAGTCTCCCTCTGTTAATTCTAGTGCCAAATGCTGTTGGTTGGCACATCCTTTGCACTGCTGATCAACCTCATCTGATGTGGAAGGAGTCCCAGAACAGGCAAGAATCCGCTGCGGGGCTGTGTCTTCTTCCAAAAGGCCATTAGATTTGAAAGGTGCCTGATTAACGGGCACGTTCCCTGGCAGCTGCCCAGTGTTGCAACCCTTCTGCCATCATATGGTGGGATGCAGGCTTGGCTGGAACATCACAGCAGGGATGCTGGAGAGGGATGGACATCTGGATGGGCCTCAACTCTGTTTGGCTCGTGGTTGCTACAGGTTGGTGTAGGCTGCCCAGATGTTTGTCAACTGGACAGATTTGAGTCTTACTCAAAATGCACCTGACTGTTGAAGATTTTCTAAAGTGGTCACCCTTAGAATAAGGTCACCCTTAGAATAGATTTGAGTCTAACTCAAAATGCACCCAACTGTTGAAGATTTTCTAAAGTGGTAGCCCTTTGAATAAGGTCACCCTTTGAATAAGGTCACCCTTTGAATAAGGTCACCCTTTGAATAAGATCTTATGCCCAAGCATTATAGTTGAGAGATGGAAAAAAACAGGAGCATTTTGGTGCAATTCTCTTAATTCTCTGAGGAGCTGCTGCCAGCTGCTGACTTCTTGAGCCTCTCCCTTGAATACTCAGCACTAGCAATCTCCTTTGGCTTCAGCTGGACTGGTAGAAGTTTAACTCTTTACAAAACCTGCTCTGCTTCCCTTTGGCTTACAAGGAAAGTTCATGTAAGGTACAAAATGATACCATCTGCCCTTAAACTGAGCCTCAAAGTGGGCTGAGGTGGTGCTGGGTGGAAGCTGGAAGCCTCCAGAGCTGCCTTCTCCCCTTCGCTGCTATAAAGTGACCTGGAAATTCCTGTGATGTAAGTTTTGAAGCAGTTGTCCCTCAGTCCAGCTTCCATCCTGGTCACTGCTATCGAGTGACCTGGAAATTCCTGTGATATAAGTTTTGAAGCAGGGGTTGTCCCTCAGTCCAGCTTCCATCCTGGTCCACAAACAGCTTATCCAGCAACTGCCACTACAGGGACTCTGGCGCCTGGTCAGGTAGCTGAGAAGGAGGTTTCCAACTGTCCCCTCGTACTGCTTTCAGGATGATGTTGTCATGGGCACGATGACGGTGAGGGAGAACCTGCACTTCTCGGCTGCCCTGCGACTCCCCAGCTCCATCAGCGTTAGAGAGAAGGAGGAGCGAGTCACCCAGATAATCAGCGAGCTGGGACTGAACAAAGTGGCTGATGCCAAGGTGAGTGGTGAGAACATCTTTCTCCGAAACGATGCTGCCTCTGGAAACCCGACTGCTTGGCTCTGGGCCATACGGCCACACGTTAAAGCAGCTACACTAAGATAAGCAGGAACCCAATTAAACCGTACCGCGCACAAGAGATCAGTCTCCAGCTCAGGAGACAGCTTGGAAAAGAGGTACGAGTATTTGCTATTAAAAGGGGAAGATTTTTTGGACCACGTCCAGCACGTTGCATAAGTTCAGACCCCGGGGGGAAAAAGTTGCCTAGTCATTGCACCTTGGAAAGCTGCTCGGTCACTTCCGGGCTTTGTGGGACAAGACAGGGAAATTCTTTATTTTTTTCCAGTGCTGAAAGCTGTGAGGGCTGGAAAGCTGGGCTGCGATGGAGAAGTTCTGTGCAGAACTTGTTCCTCCCAGCAGCATTTTTGCTCCACTTTTACTTATCCCACTCTTACTTGAGCAGCAGGTGAGCTACCAGCTAAAGGCATCCCTGAACGTCGATGCCACCTCTGACTGCTGTGGTCTCATTTGTCCCTTCTTTGTCCATGTCATCCTTGTTCCCTGAAGCCATAAGATGTCTGGTACCTCTGAAAAATCAGGCTGTGCTTACTGCTATGTGGTCCCTCTCACTGAGTCATCTGCTGCTGGCCCTAGAGCTCACTTATGGGGCTCTGAAAATGAAAAGGGCTGCTGGATTTGGAGAGCCCTCAACTCCAAAGCACACACCAACTAGGTCTTGTTGCAAATACCCAATTTCTTCTCCTTGTAGGTAGGAACTGAATTGATCCGGGGAGTGTCTGGAGGGGAACGGAAGAGAACCAACATTGGGATGGAGCTCATCACGGAGCCACCAGTCCTTTTTCTGGATGAGCCAACGACCGGCCTTGATGCCAGCACAGCCAATGCAGTCCTCATCCTCTTGAAGAAGTAAGAGTCAGTTCTCAAGGCTCTGCTGTAATTTTGTTGTCAGCTCATTAGTTAAAAAAAGGAATGTGGTTATGACTGAGTGGCTACATTGCTCCTTTTTTTTTAAAAAAAAAAAGCTAGACAAATAGGGTCAGAAGTTGGTAGTAAATTATTTATCTGGGTCTTGTCCAAAGCCTTTTGAAGTTGATGGGAGTCTTTCCACAGCAAGCATTGGATTGGAGCCCAAAAAGCAGATGGAGCTTGGACGGCTTCCCTTTGCCACAGAGAGGGGTGGACTGGGAGGTCAGGCCTTGTAATCATAATTTCTTGGCCTTCCAGCTGAGTCAATTACAAAGTCTCTTCCTCCCCTCTGGCAACAGCCTTGAACTCAATCAAACTTCACCTGCAGGTTTATCCACAATGTTTACCTTCATCTCCTGTGTTTTGGAGATGAACTGTCTTCTGGTACAAAGAGGACCAAACAAAGCTTATTTAATGAGTTCCTAACCCTCCTCCCGGGTCTTGTTCTGCTTTTGGGGATGCATTTTTCTTTGCTGTTTGTCTTGGATGGGCAAGGATTCTTGTTGGGCACCATACTTTGACTACACAGACTGCAATGATGGTCTCTTGTAATGATGGGTGCTGTCTTGAAGGTCTTGCAGGCAGCATCTGAGAGAGAAGGGGGAACTACAGCTTTTCTGAGTCGAGACCCCGAGAAGTTGACAAGGAATTGTCTTTGATTCAGACGGTTATTTTTCGCTTGGGTTAACCTGACCCTTGCGAAATGCAAAGCGTGGTGTATTTGGGAAATGTTTCATTTCTCTTTCAGGCTCTCAAGACGAGGGCGAACCATCATATTTTCCATCCACCAGCCCCGCTACTCCATATTCAAGCTGTTTGACAGTCTGACATTACTAGCTCTGGGAAAGGTGCTGTACCACGGTCCTGCGAAGGACGCCCTGGAGTACTTCAGTTCTATCGGTAAGTCTTCTGCGCCAGGAGTAAAGGCAACTGGCTACTGAGTTTCATCTGTGGGTAGACTCTTACCCTAGCACTGGAAAACAGTCCTGTGCTGGTCCAAATTGCCTCATGTTAGAACAGGAAAAAAAACTAAAATGAGAAAAATGACAATTTTGAGACAACACAGAGCTCTCCTCCCTTCATTTTGCCTTGCGTCGGGACAAAACCCCCAAAAGGCTTGGACGTTTAGCAGAGTGATACACAACAGCCAAGATGATGCTTGTAGTTCTGCCCTGGTGGCAGAGCCAGTGGGTTTTGAACCACAGCTGGCAGATTGGCAGCAGTTGGTAGGGGCTGACCCAAGATTCTGCTCTAGTCTGAGTGCAGGTGGGTGACCAGGAGGACAAAATCATGGCGTGTCTTAAGATGGGTCAATAACTGCACTGTTGGGTGGCTGCCCCCGCCCCAAGTAAGCAGGGTGAGAGGTTTTCTGACTGTAACAGAGAATGTGGAGTGAATCTAGTGTAGGTGCAGCTGTGGACACATTGGATTGTAAGCTTTCCCTGGCTTTAAGGGAGATGCTTTAGCCAACCTCACTACTTCTACTCCTCTTGGTGTCTCACCTCACTTCCTTTCTCACAGGAATGCTATAGAATAAGCATCCTTGCTTTTTTTTTTTCTTTTTCTCTTTTTAACCTCCTTGTCCCATAGCTAGAACTATAGTATAAGAAGTTGCTCTTGAATGGCTCTTTCTCTTCCTTGTGACCAAGGAAACACAAGCAAGACGTGAGCTTCAAGAGCAAACATCTGAGGCTATAGAACAGACATCCAGCAACCTCTACTGAGGAACTGTGTGTCTTTCAGAGTGGGATGTGGTTGAACAGGTACTGAGAAGGAAGCAAGAGTTGTCCATGCTGAGCTGTGTAGAAGCAAGTTAAAGATTTCTCCTCACCTGAAATCAGTGGAGAATAAGCAACTTTGAAGCTCTGTATAGATACCTCAGATTCACCATCTCCTAAACCCTGTCCATTCTACTGCTGTAAACTAATGCTCATGGAAAGCAGTGAAGTTTTCTGGTAACAAGCTTGTGGATGAGTGATATAGCATCACTCCTTCCAAGCTGTGCTCTGTGCATTACAAACATGTTGCATGTGTGTTTTTTGGGTTTGTGGTTGTTTTTCTTTAGGGTATGAATGTGAACCCTTCAACAATCCAGCTGACTTCTTCCTTGATATCATAAATGGTGATTCAACTGCTGTGGCAGCAAGCAAGGATGATCAGAGACCTCTGGGCACAGGGAAAGGTAATTTGTGAAGGAGAAATCCACTGTTGGCTGGTGTAGAAGGGAATTTGTATGTGGTGATGGCAAGCTTTCATTCTCTGGGTTTCCTCCAGTCTAAGGACACTTCATTTTTTATTTTCTTTTTTTTTTTTTTTTCCTGCAAGCTTTTATTCTCTGGGTTTCCTCCAGTCTAAGGGCACTTCGTTTGTTTTTTTTTTTATTTTTTTTTTTTCCTACTAATAGCTCTGTTTTGCTTTGGGCTTCTTTAAAGAGCTCAGAAAACTTGTAAAAGGGGTATTTTTTTCCTTCCTTTAGTAATATAGGAGAGCAGTGATAAATGTCAGTACTTTACAAAACCCACGTGGGAAAGATTGAAAAACCAGAAGTGCTTAGTCCCAAGAGACAGCTGGCAGAAGCTTTCAGTCACATCAGAAGCTGCTGCAGAGGAGACAGAGTAGACAGGCTGAGGAGTAACGGATTTATGGGGCAGAGAGAGAGACTGGAACTAGATTAGAGAACAAACTCTCTAACAATATAGTGAATGCAATGTTTGTTTGGGGATGCTGTAGCACATCCGTGACTGAAGGGTTATAAGAAAACAGTTTTCATAATGGTGCTTTTTTGGGGAGGTTATAAGGGAACAGTTTTCATAATGGTGCTTTTTTGGGGATGGGGAAACTTGATCAAAGCAAACATATCAATTCCCCAAAATTCAGTGAAACAAAGGTTTTCTGGTGCCTCGTTTTAAGAGTAAGGCCATTTTTTATGCCACAAAGAACAGGCAGATTAGGTAGGAAACGGTAGGAAAAGCCTCTCACTCAAGCTCACCTCTTAAGCTCAGAGCCAAGGCTTGAACAATTCAAATTCCCTGGTCATTCCTGCTTCTTTTTTTTTTATTATTCAGCCCCCAAAGTGGCTGAGCATGTTGATGGACCCTGTCTGAAGGGTTGGTGGGGAATCAAAAGCCATATATTTTCTTTCTTGCTCAGAGGTGAGCACTGAAAATGGAGTGGCAGAAGATAACGTGGACAGCAGCGTGGTAGATGTGCTGCACCAGAAGTATCTCAACTCCAGCCTGTATCAGAGCACCAAGGAAGCGCTGGGGAAAGTGGAGCTCGGACGGGGAGGCAAGCAGAGAGTGTCCAAGCAGGGCCATGAGATCACCTATGCCAACGGGTTCCTCACCCAGCTGTACTGGGTGTCCAAGCGCTCCCTGAAGAACCTCATACGGAGCCCACAGGCCTCCATTGCACAAGTAGGTAACGATGGCTGAAAATCTCAAGCTCCCTCTGCTCTCAGTCCTGCAATCTGACGTTATAGGACAGACTTTTGTGTTCAAAGGCAGCTCAGGAATTAGAAAATTCTGTGCTACTGCCATTTAAGTGGAGTGAGATACCTAACTACCTTTGTATAATTTCCATTTTAGTTTAGCACAAGGACTACTGCACTGAAGATGGGGCAGACAGGAGGAAATGCTTCATTCTCTGGTTCACATGGGGAGCTTCTAAGCTTTCTGACTTTCTATCATGATTCTATGAATCTATGATTTTCACTTGAAATTTTAAGCTGGGTTATTCTTTGAGTGTGCCTCTACTAACCTTGCCCAGCCAGAGAGGATCAGAGGAACGAGAAAAGTGAGGAGGATAAACCCGGAAGATTTGCCATAAGGCTTTTAATTGTGTGTCTCGTAGGTATATATTGACTCACAACAGCAAAGTTTTAGGCAGGTGTAAATCATAAATCCCTGCATAAGCCTTAATAATAAGTTTATCCCTATTTACTTATCTGAAGGACTCCCTTTTCCCTTTCTTTTTTCCACTTCCAGATTGCAGTGACCATAATTCTAGCCTTGGTTGTGGGTGCTATTTTTTTTGGTGTAAAATTGGATCGAAGTGGCATTCAGAATCGGTAAGCTGGTGAAGCTTTGCTCATTTTTTTTGTTTCCTATCTGTAGCAGACAGGTTTCAGCCACAGGGAGGGCCTTGGGATCCACTTGGACCACAAAGGAAGGAGGGTTGGATTCACGTGCCTCAGGGCACTGCAGGATGGGGCTTCTGGATTCTTTAAGTTCTGTGCAAAGGAGATGCAAAAGGGAAGATAAAGGAATAAACCTGGTTTTATGGCTAAGATTACAATAGCACAATTAAATATCCCCATTCTGTGGACAGAGACAAAAAAACACTGACTTGATGGTATGAGGCTGCCCGTGTTGATCTAGGCTGTTTCCTCACTTTTTGACTGTTCCGTTTTGCCTTCTAGGGTTGGATCCTTGTTTTTTGTCACCACAAACCAGTGTTTTTCCAGCGTCTCGGCAATCGAGCTGTTCATCAGAGACAAGAAACTATTTGTGTAAGTAGTGAGGTGCTTAGACTGTTCTCATTCCCTGGAGCGAGGTGGCAGGAGGAGTATCTCACAGGCTAAACAAAATCATTTTCCACCAAAGACTTGATTGCTCCCTTGCAACACCAGATTGTAATGGTAATGCTAAATTGGCTTGTAGAGCAGGGAGCTGAAATGCTATGAGGTGGGGGAAGGAGGGGAGAAATAAAATGCTTTTAACTTGCTTGCTGGGACAGAGTTTACCGAGAAGTGCTTTGCCTTCTGGTAATGGCTATTTTTGAAGTCTGCACGTGAATCCTGCAGACACCAATCCCTGCCCGCCCTCTCGCTGTCGGGGCTGAAACGCTGCTTCCCGGTGGCCCTAAAGTGGGGAAACTGTGCCAAGATGAAGGGGAGTTCTTGGAAAAGCTTGGCAAGGGATGCTCGGATGAAGAGGGCTGCTGGCTGGTTTACAGGAACTCCCCAACAATCAATCAAGTGCATCTCTTTACCTATCTATCTATCTATCTATCTATTTGTATATGTGTTTGTGGGTATATATATGTAAATTTGTGTATATATATATTATATACACACACGTATATATACATATATGTTGAAAATGTAGTTTGGAATAGCCTCCAGCTCATGGGATGAAAGGGCAAGAGACAGATCCTTTGCAGTAAAGAACAAATTAGGGATTAGTGCCTGGAATGCACATGTCCACCCACAGGTTGCTCAGAGCAGCTTAATATTGCCCCTCATGGCCATCTCCCCCATGCTCTCGCTTCTTGCCAGTCTGCCCTGCTCACCAGCTGTGGCAATGGGCCTTTTGGCACCTCCCCAATTTACAGCATCTTTTCGTGAGCTCCATTAAGCAGCAAAGCAATCATAACGACAGTTAATTGCCCTGTGAACTGGAGGCCAGTTGATGTCCTAAAGGTGTTTTTGCACTGTTGGGTATTCCCCATTCCTTCTAGCTGTGGATGAAGTGCTCCTCCAGTTAATAGCAGTCTAATACTTTCCCATGCTCTCGTGTTAAGGATCATTCTCTTTGAAAAGAGATTTAGGAGCTTTTTTTCCAATATGTTACATAGCAGTCATGTAGCCTTTGATTCATTTTCCTCGGAGGGCTCTCAGTATGACTGCAGGGCTTGGGAGATACACCAGCCCTTGCTTTAGAAAGTGAGAAGTGATAACACAAAGAAAACAAGCAACTTGTATATAGAGGAAGAGTCAGTGGTAGAGAGAACAGAAACCAAATGAGGATAAACCAGACACAGAAGCTGAGCCTGCGTCCCTAGATAACCTCTAAACCTGTGCAACTCCCCTCCTTCCTGTCCTCACAGCCATCAGTACACCAGTGGATATTACCGTGTGTCTGCCTACTTCCTGGCCTTGATGATAGGAGATCTGCTGCCCATGAGAACTGCTCCAGCCATCATATTCTCATGCATCACTTACTGGATGATTGGTAAAGAATCGATGCTTTCATTGAACCTGTCATCTTCCAACACGTTTGATTTCTGACTTAGCCACAGTTTAGTTCCTGTATCTATAACGTGAAACTAGTTGAACCTTCAACTTGATTTAAGTGCTTGGCATCATAACTTCGGAGGACTCTGGGGCAGGGGCAGAGACACCAGCAATCTAAGACAGGGATCTGCTTGACCAACATCTTCCAGTGGGCTCTTTGGGCCTTTGGAGCATGCATAGTTCCTGCCAACTCCAAACTTGGTCTTTCTTCCTGCTTTCCCTGTCTCACATAGGAGTCCAAGGGTACCTCTCCGGGATCCATAAAGTCGTTGTTTACTGGCCTCTTTCCTTTCTTTTTTTCACAGGATACCAAGCTGTTGCAGGCCGGTTCTTCTTCTTCATGCTGACCCTCATAATGGTGTCCTACACTGCCACGGCCATGTCTCTGGCTATCAGTGCTGGGATGGATGTGGTGGCTGTGGCCAATCTGCTCATCACGATTTGTTTTGTCCTGATGCTTGTAAGTATGTCAGGGTGTAGGGGCTCCTTGGGTGGAGGTGAGGAAGCAGCTGAGATGGGCTAAGAATCCACAGTCCAGGAGCATGTCAGCCCCATTTATTGACTTTATTGTCACTATAGTCAGATACCTACTTCTGCCAACTTCTAATCTAAGGGTCAAATCATTGCTTAGGTGCAGTTCAGTAGGTGAGATGCCACCAGAGTTTTGGAAACAGTGTGTCCCAAAAAAGTGTGTGGTGGTTTTTTTTAAAAAAATTTTTCTTACAAAAATTTCCTTTAAAAAAAATCTTTCCAGTAATAGAAATCTAAGTCATCAACTAGATCATTTTAAAGAAAAAAAAATAATCTTGAAATCATCTTTAGATTGATTTTATTGCATTAATTTTTGTTGCCCAGTGGGATTAGCAGGAGCATACCCTCTCTTAATTTTACTTCATTACTGCCCTTGGGTTCCAGGAATTACTTCAATACTCTTCTTCAAGGACTTCTGAGGAAGGCAGCAAGTGAGAGAGAAAGGAATTTTGACTCCTCATAGATGAGGGATGTGAATTCATCTTTCAAAGAGATGACGCTAGCGATGAAACCTCTTGACTCTGGAGACCTATCAAGTTACTTTAGAGTAAAAAGTACCTTCTGTAGGTGGTTCCTGGTAGCTGTCTGCCTACATATTCTGAGCCCACAGAGCATCCCTTATTCTTTGATTTGTCACTTAACCCGCTTTTTGCAATAAGTTAAGAGATGGTGTATGGCTTCAAATGCTTGCTGTGGGTGAGGAGTGCATGTGTAACGATGGGCAGCCGACATATATTGAGTTAAGTCATGGTGTATAAAGAATGGCTCGTGCACATCCTGAAAGACAGCAGGGTGAGCACAAAAACACTTGTGGTGAAGCACAGCCTGAAGCATCATATTTAGCTATAAAGTCTGATTGTGCTAAGGAGTAAAAGAGCAAACCTTGTTCCAGGCAGAAGAGAGCACAGATAAAAGATTGTAGGTCAGAGGAGAAAGCTGAAATGGTAACAGCCCTTAAGGGCCCCCACATTTTCCTTCTTGTTTCTCCACTTCCTCATCTCATTTAAGTGTGGTCAGCAGGGTGAGGGAGGGGATTCTCCCCCTCTGCTCTGCTCTGGTGAGGTCCCACCTGGAGCACTGTGTCCAGCTCTGGAGTCCTCAGTGCAGAAAGAACATGGACCTGTTGGAAGGGGTCCAGAGGAGGCCACAAAGATGATCAGAGGGCTAGAGCACCTCTGCTGTGAGAAAAGACTGAGAGAGTTGGGGGTGTTTAGCCTGGAGAAAAAAGACTGAGAGTTGGGGGTGTTCAGCCTGGAGACGAAAAAAGACTGAGAGAGTTGGGGGTGTTTAGCCTGGAGAACAGAAGGCTCCAGGGAGACCTTAGAGCCCCTTCCAGTCCCTGAAGGGGATGCAGGAGAAATGGGGGGGAGTGATAGGACAATGGGTAATGGTTTTGAACTGAAAAAGGGGAGAAGCCCTAGGATAGGGGTAATGGTTTTAAACTGAAAGAGGGGAGATTTAGATTAGATTTTAGGAAGAAATTCTTTGCTGTGAGGGTGGTGAGACACTGGAAGAGGTTGCCCAGAGAAGCTGTGGCTGCCCCATCCCTGGAGGGGTTCAAGGCCAGGCTGGATGGGGCTTGGAGCAACCTGGTCTGGTGGGAGGTGTCCCTGCTCAGGGCAGGGGGATTGGAATGATTTTTAACCATTCCATGATCTGCCAGTCATCCTTTAGCCTCTAGCTGGCTCTACCTCAGGACACGGTCTTCCAGAGTGACAGGCTGATAGTGTCATGCTGCTTAGCTCACATGTGGATGTACAAGACGTTTTGGACCTCTTTACAAGCAGTTCAACTGGAGTACTTGGGTGTTCCGTTGAGCTGCAAGGTTTGAACCTCATGTCTGTAGGCACAGGTGTAACAGCAGCAGGAGGTCCATCTATCCCAGTGCATCTCTGCTGGAAGATCTGTGCAGGAATGGCATTGTTTACAGAGAACAGAGTTTGTGACTCATTTTAATCTCTTCTGTTCCAGATCTTTTCAGGCCTTTTAGTGAACCTCCCTTCAGTAATGGACTGGCTGAACTGGCTCAAGTACTTCAGCATCCCCCGATACGGCCTCACTGTGAGTAGAAAGTAGCATCTGTCTCCTGTGAGTAGCTTCCCTTCTGGCCTTGGCCGACTGGGCCATCTGCTTGATTGTGCTGGTCCTGGGGTGTCTGCAGTGCAGCCACCTGGTTTTCTGGGGCAGAAGATTGACCCAGATGAAAGGGGATGGACAGAAACCCATAGTGGGCAAGATAGAAACCCATGGCTAAATCACTGACATGAACTTTGAAGCCAAAGCCTTGAACACCAAACCATCCCACACATGGAACCTGGAGGAGTTCCTCGGAAAGGCAGCGATTGAAGAGCTTCAAAATAAAAAGCTCTTAAACATACAATTCCAAGAATGGTGATATGTGTCTTCTAATAATCAATTTCCTTTGAGATGCTTCAGTTTTAGCAGACCAAATCACTAACCCTATAAAAATCTAATGTTTCCCTAGGCTCTCCAAGTGAATGAGTACAGAGGTCTCTACTTCTGTGGTGAGATGAATCCAAACGTCACAGCGCCTGTGGCAAACGTGAGCAGTTGTCCCCCTGATATTTCAGGAGAAATGTAAGTCCCTAACTTATGCGGGGTCCTGGGCTCTAATTGTGATGGCTTCAAATTTTTGGATTATTCACAGAATAACCACTCACAGGCCAGTCTCAGTAATATGTCCCAAAATAATGTATTTTAGGATTATGAAGTAAAACTTCACAATTATCCAAGAGTGAAGTGGGGATGAAGCTTTACTCCTAAAAACAGGCAGAGGAGCTAAATTAAATTTTGGTTTGGATAACCTAGCCCTGGCTTAGCAGTTTTCTTAAAGAAACCCAGGGTTACTTAGGAATGGAAATGCAACACGTGGATGGCTACAGAGTTGTTGGGAAGTAGTAGGGCTGTGATCAGCTATCTCCCAGATTTGAAATACCCTTGACTATCAATAACTTGAGTTCTAGCAATGCATCTAGCTATGGATCTCCAATGATTGCTGTGTGAAACTAATGCTTTGGCATTTAATCACGATTTAATGTGGTTTTGGGTTTGATTCATAAATTGTCAGCTATCTAAACAAAAATTACAGAATCACAGAATGACAGGAATCGGAAGGTCCCTTCCAACCCCATATTGTTCTGTGATTCTGTGACCTCTGGAGATCATCTAGTCCAACCGATCGGAAGGTCCCTTCCAACACCATATTTTTCTGTGATTCTGTGACCTCTGGAGATCATCTAGTCCAACCCCCTGCCAGAGCAGGGCCACCCAGAGCAGGTTGCACAGGAACCCGTCCAGGTGGGTTTGGAATGTCTCCAAGAAGGAGACTCCACCAGCTCTCTGGGCAGCCTCTTCCAGGGCTCTGCCACCCTCACAGGAAAGAAGTTGCTCCTCATGATTAGATGGAACTTCCTATGGTCAAGTTTGTACCCATTACCTCTTGTCCTGTCATTGGGCACCACTGAAAAAGGACTGGTCCCATCCAGTCTTTTTAGTAGTAGGATACTACTGAAAAATTATGAGAACCAGAGATCTAGATTTGTCCCTTAAGCTTTTTTTTTTTTTTAGTGATAGGTTATGAAGTTTCTGTCACCTGTTTTGCAGAGTTGAGGGTAGAAGAATCTTTGTGGAACGGGAATAAAAGTAACTACCTGAAAACTTGCACCACGTAGTTATAAAACTACACTTTTCTGCAGGTGTTCCGGTGAAGCCTATCTGTGCAGCCAAGGAATCGAGCCTACCAACTGGGCAATGTGGGAAAACATAGTGGCTCTCTTCTGCATGACCGTCATCTTCCTTATCATTGCCTATGCAAAACTTCGGTTTATGAAAAAGTTCACGTAGACTCCTGTGTTGCCTTGCTTGGCAGCTTCTCTGGTCTCAAGAACCGCAGAGCTTGCTAGAGCCTCCTGGAAATTGCCAAAAGATTTTAACTGACTTTTACCGGACTTCAGATGGGAACCCTGTCCCCTTGTTTCTGGAGCACAATCTCTACACGATTGTATGATTTTTGTTTTTTAAGAAGAAATGCAATAATGTACATTGCATAAGTCTTTTTTTTTTTTGTAAGAATATAATTTTCATAATTCCTTAGGTATATATAAAACTATGTAAAGAATTATTCTTCTGTGGCCAACTTAGACAGGAAATGTCCATAGGGAAACATTTTCCCTTGAACACATGAGCTTTTCCATCACAAATGGTATAAGGTGATGATGGTATTTATGCACTGATATGTTGCCCCTTTTTTGTGCCTGTCCCATCTGAGGGGAGACAGAGGCCATTTGCAGCACGTTGGGAGCTGCGTTTTGAGTTAAAAATCAATACAAGGACCGAGCATTCCTTGCCAAGCAAGAGGAGTTATACTTCTAGTGCCTTCTCCGTGGAAGCTACTTGCAGAAGCGGCTTTTGATGATTAAAAACTAAACAGCAGTGGTGTAAGACACCTCATCTAAGAACAGTGAGAAATATATGCTCTTGTACTGTAAAAAAACCAAAACACACCCAAAAAAACCCCACACCAACAGCAAAAAACACATTTATTACTTATGACAAGGGAGGAAACTCCCTTTTTTCTTTTTTTAATAAAAGTTTGTATGCTTAGTAATAGCAGATCTTCTCAACAGCCTCCATGCACTATATATAGTGCTACTTACACTACGGACTGGATAAAACCACGGAGACACTGCTGGGGCAGCTACAGCAACGCTCACCGCAGCACAGCCGGTAGCGTGCGAGCAGTTATCTCCTCACCACATCGCCAGCAAGAGCAAAGCTGCTTTTAAGCTGCAGTTAAGACCTTCGGATGCAAATGGGGCAGCGAAACCAAAGGGAAAAAACCATCCTCAAGCACAAGGCTGGAGGCAAGTTTCTAGCACGGAAGGGACTCTGGTGCTCTTGCAATAAATGGTTGGGTTGTGGTGGTCGAAAAGAGGGAAACAAGCTGCTCTTTCTGCGCAGCTTCACTGCCTTTCACAGCTGCTAACAAGTAAACTGGTGCCACGCTTTACACATCGGTGTTTGTCTTTCTCCCCTGCCCCGTTCTTGCTTGTTCCCCCACGCGAAGCTGCTGTCCATCTGCCACCTCCTGCCACCTCCAGCGGGGACCCCCCCTCACGATGAGGCCAGAAGTGGCGGTGGGGGGGACACACCGGCTTCGACCTACGCTAAAGACCGGCTGTCAGGCCCGGGCGGGGGCCGGCAAGTGGCTGCCATCGCCCAGAGCCCAGCCATGAACTAGCAATGCATCTAGCTATGGATCTCCAATGATTGCTGTGTGAAACTAATGCTTTGGCATTTAATCACGATTTAATGTGGTTCTGGGTTTGATTCATAAATTGTCAGCTATCTGTAAACAAAAATTACAGAATCACAGAATGACAGGGATCGGAAGGTCCCTTCCAACACCATATTTTTCTGTGATTCTGTGACCTCTGGAGATCATCTAGTCCAACCCCCTGCCAGAGCAGGGCCACCCAGAGCAGGTTGCACAGGAACCCGTCCAGGTGGGTTTGGAATGTCTCCAAGAAGGAGACTCCACCAGCTCTCTGGGCAGCCTCTTCCAGGGCTCTGCCACCCTCACAGGAAAGAAGTTGCTCCTCATGATTAGATGGAACTTCCTATGGTCAAGTTTGTACCCATTACCTCTTGTCCTGTCATTGGGCACCACTGAAAAAGGACTGGTCCCATCCAGTCTTTTTAGTAGTAGGATACTACTGAAAAATTATGAGAACCAGAGATCTAGATTTGTCCCTTAAGCTTTTATTTTTTTTTTTTAGTGATAGGTTATGAAGTTTCTGTCACCTGTTTTGCAGAGTTGAGGGTAGAAGAATCTTTGTGGAACGGGAATAAAAGTAACTACCTGAAAACTTGCACCACGTAGTTATAAAACTACACTTTTCTGCAGGTGTTCCGGTGAAGCCTATCTGTGCAGCCAAGGAATCGAGCCTACCAACTGGGCAATGTGGGAAAACATAGTGGCTCTCTTCTGCATGACCGTCATCTTCCTTATCATTGCCTATGCAAAACTTCGGTTTATGAAAAAGTTCACATAGACTCCTGTGTTGCCTTGCTCGGCAGCTTCTCCGGTCTTAAAAACCCTAGAGCTTGCTAGAGCCTCCTGGAAATTGCCAAAAGATTTCAACTGACTTTTACCGGACTTCAGATGGGAACCCTGTCCCCTTGTTTCTGGAGCACAATCTCCACACGATTGTATGATTTTTGTTTTTTAAGAAGAAATGCAATAATGTACATTGCATAAGTCTTTTTTTTTTTTGTAAGAATATAATTTTCATAATTCCTTAGGTATATATAAAACTATGTAAAGAATTATTCTTCTGTGGCCAACTTAGACAGGAAATGTCCATAGGGAAACATTTTCCCTTGAACACATGAGCTTTTCCATCACAAATGGTATAAGGTGATGATGGTATTTATGCACTGATATGTTGCCCCTTTTTTGTGCCTGTCCCATCTGAGGGGAGACAGAGGCCATTTGCAGCACGTTGGGAGCTGCGTTTTGAGTTAAAAATCAATACAAGGACCGAGCATTCCTTGCCAAGCAAGAGGAGTTATACTTCTAGTGCCTTCTCCATGGAAGCTACTTGCAGAAGCGGCTTTTGATGATTAAAAACTAAACAGCAGTGGTGTAAGACACCTCATCTAAGAACAGTGAGAAATATATGCTCTTGTACTGTAAAAAAACCAAAACACACCCAAAAAAACCCCACACCAACAGCAAAAAACACATTTATTACTTATGACAAGGGAGGAAACTCCCTTTTTTCTTTTTTTAATAAAAGTTTGTATGCTTAGTAATAGCAGATCTTCTCAACAGCCTCCATGCACTATATATAGTGCTACTTACACTACGGACTGGATAAAACCACGGAGACACTGCTGGGGCAGCTACAGCAACGCTCACCGCAGCACAGCCGGTAGCGTGCGAGCAGTTATCTCCTCACCACATCGCCAGCAAGAGCAAAGCTGCTTTTAAGCTGCAGTTAAGACCTTCGGATGCAAATGGGGCAGCGAAACCAAAGGGAAAAAACCATCCTCAAGCACAAGGCTGGAGGCAAGTTTCTAGCACGGAAGGGACTCTGGTGCTCTTGCAATAAATGGTTGGGTTGTGGTGGTCGAAAAGAGGGAAACAAGCTGCTCTTTCTGCGCAGCTTCACTGCCTTTCACAGCTGCTAACAAGTAAACTGGTGCCACGCTTTACACATCGGTGTTTGTCTTTCTCCCCTGCCCCGTTCTTGCTTGTTCCCCCACGCGAAGCTGCTGTCCATCTGCCACCTCCTGCCACCTCCAGCGGGGACCCCCCCTCACGATGAGGCCAGAAGTGGCGGTGGGGGGGACACACCGGCTTCGACCTACGCTAAAGACCGGCTGTCAGGCCCGGGCGGGGGCCGGCAAGTGGCTGCCATCGCCCAGAGCCCAGCCATGAAGGCCGCGGCCTACCCCAGGCCTACCCCAGCCCCTCCACCGCCCAGCCCCGGCCCGCCGGCGGCCGCGCATGCGCAGCGGCGGCGAGGGGCAGGGCCGCGGCCTGGCGGGGGTTGAAGGCGGAAGCGGGCGCCGCGGGAGGGGGCCTGTCGCCATGGCGACCGCGGCGGAGGGGCTGCCGGAGACCGGCGCGCAGCCCGCCAAGCGTAAGGGGCCGGGGCCGCGGGGGGGAAGCCGTCTCCGGGTTCGCCCCTTGGCGGCCTGGCGGTTGGTCGGGCCCTCCCAGGCCGCGGCCTGCTCCCGGCGGTGGGGTGGGAGCCGGTTGCGGGGCGGGCCCGGGCCTTCGCGTGTGCCGGCCGGCCCGGTGGCTCCCTTGGAGCCCGGCGGCTGCACCCTGCTGCTTCCCCGGCGGGACTGGGCCCAGCCTTTTGAGTTGGAGCCGGCAAATGCTGCCGACAGAGCATGGAGGAGCCCGTCGGGCTGAGGAGGAGGTGCCGAAGTGCTCCTGAGAGCGGAGTACAGGCGGGTTGTGGTAGGAAGGGGGGGGGAGGAGAAAAGCGGTAAAAAAAAATACCGCTTTCCGTAGGTGGGGATCTGTTGTGGCTGCTCGTGAAACTGACAGGGAGCGAGGGAGCTGTGCTCCTATTCTGGATCGGTTACTAGAAATAAACATCGTTGTGCACAAAGTTGCTCAGAAGTTGCTTCCCCGATTCCTCTCCTGTCTTCTCAGCACAGGAGGGGGCTGATATTTGCAAGCGTGGCCAGGCCACTGTCTCTTGAGTGTTTCCTAAAGCATTATTTTGAAATAATTTTGATGCTATTTTAAGGAAACTGCCTAGGTTCGTTAGCCCTTCGTGTAAAGCAGGCGAGTTAAATGGAAAATAGGTGTAGCCGATTTTTATGGTGTGTTTCTGTACCTACTATCCTCCCCCTAATCCTGTAACTTCTCTACCCTGATTAGAGGATCCTGCTGTTGAAACAGCGGAGGAAGCTAAGGAACCAGCAGAGGCAGACATCAATGAACTCTGTAAAGACATGTTCAGCAAAATGGCCATCTATTTAACGGGTGAACTGACAGGTAAGTCGCTGCAAGTTTCTGTTTCTTTTAAAGAAATTTGTTGTGTAGTTTGTCTAAACTATACCTATTTACACAGAGTGTATTTAGAGCATGTGTGGCATGTGGCTTGACTGCTAACAACACTGAGGTTAATCGTATTAATGAAGTCCCAGATTAGCAGGAATACTTTCCAAAAGAATTCAGTCCAATATCAGCAACTTCAAAAACAAATTATCTTTTTAGTCTTGCAGAAGATTGTACGTGGAAAAATGAGCAGACAAAGGGGGTGTAGGTTAAGAAGGACTGGAAGAGAAGCACAACTGAGAGTGGAAGGTGTGCAGCTGTTTTGTTTCTGGGCGAGAGCAAGGATCGTACACGTATTTTTCCAACATTAATGCTTTAGAATAAACTGCCGTGCAACATTAACTGCAGCAAAGTAAACTGCTCAACAAGTTGGTGGATTCCATGGCCTCTAATTTTGAAAACATTCCACAGCACTCCTGATTGGCTTGAACTTGAAGGGTATATGGTACAGATTACCATCTGGATTTGTGCTGTCAGTTTTGTAAACATAAGGGTTTAGCTGACAGAATAAGAGCAGAAGTGTCAACTTTTCAACTCTCAAGTAGTCAACTTTTCTCGCTTGCAAAAATAAATTGCAGTTGAGTAAGTATTCATCAATCCAGTTGATTTTTTACAGTTCACAAAATATCATCTTTTTGTTGAGCATTATACTAAGTATACTTAATAATACTGAGTATTACCATCTCAACTATTCTGTTACTTTTAGCTATTGGTTTGAAATCTCTTGTCCCATTGAAGAGCCTGCACCCAATTCAAACCACATCACCTTTGAATTAAAATAAACTCTCTTCTTTTTAAGCCACCAGTGAAGACTACAAACTCTTGGAAAACATGAATAAGCTGACTAGCTTGAAGTACCTAGAAATGAAAGATATTGCTATAAACATCAGTAGAAATCTGAAGGATTTAAATCAAAAATGTAAGTAAATCAAATAAGGTAGGGTATAATGAATGGTGGGCTTGTTTGGGAAATACATCTATGGGTTGGATGATTCATGCTTCATTTGGTGCTGAAGGAAAGAAAACTCACTGAAATGCCCATGCTGGTGTACAATGCCAGTCTTGTATATTTCTGTACAGCTCTAGACTATGTAGACTAGCACAAGAGAAAACACAACTTGGTTTATGTGCTGTCTTACCCCAGATTTTGGATCTGATAGGAATGAAATAAGACTTCTTTTGACTCATGTTGCATTGCTACTTGCGTTGAGTTTAGCTAACATTTCATACTTTGCTGTAACATGACTGTCGGTATCACCACTTGGTTTTGGGGCAGGGGAAGGAATGAGCTTTTAAAGTGTTTTATCTGAAGAATGTAACGAGAAATTCTTGTTTCAAGTGTGAACTGTTTCTTGGAAGTGAATTGCTAAGAGCTGACAGATACAATTTTTCTGCTTTTTTAAGATGCTGCTCTTCAGCCATATCTGGAACAAATCAACCTAATTGAGGAGCAAGTTGCAGCGCTCGAGCAAGCGGCTTATAAATTGGATGCATATTCCAAAAAACTTGGTAACTGTCGTCCTCTAGTGTTACTACTGTGCAGCATAGTCCCTTGCAAGGGATTTAAAAAGATGAAGTGAACTCCTTCTTTATTTAACAAGTCTGAGCTGCAGAGTTGCCTGTGCAGCATAGTGTTGCCCTGCTTTTGAACAGCAAACATTGTATGTGAAGTGTTGGGAAAAGATTAATATATGAAGTTGTAGGGAGGTGGACTAGTACAGGTGTGCAAGTGTTGGGAAAAAATTAATATATCAAGTTGTAGGGAGGTGGACTAGTACAGGTGTTACTGAACTACAGCTTATTGGTGAGGCTTGATTTCTTTTTTACAATGTGCACTGACCCAGACTTAAAAGACAGGTGTTTAATCCTGCAAATAGAAGGATTCACAAAGTTCCACCAGACACCCAACTCCCCTTGACTTAATATTAGTGGTCTGATTAAAAAACTTGGTTCTTTAAAAGGTTATTTTACAACTATATTTGCCTAAATGCTTTAGGAAAAAACATGACCTGGAGTGATCCTATAAATTAACTTGAGTTTTAAGATGTATAGCAGCTTACAAGATTCAAAGCTTTTACCTATTTAGTCCTAAAATATTGTTGTTTTTCCTTCTGCAGAAGCCAAGTACAAAAAACTAGAGAAACGATGAAATTACAACACTCTTGAAGTTGGGCTATGAGTCGGACTGATCTGTGTTGAAGCTGCACAACAGCAATTCTGTATGTTGCTGAGGATTTGGTTACAGCTAACATCAGGACTGGTGACTTGTGGCTGTTGAATACAGTAGGCTGTATTCAGGCTTAAAGACTGAACAGTGTTTTCCTCTTCTCAAGTGGTTCTGTTGCCTCAGTTGTTCTGCAGTGAAAAGCTGAAACCCATCCCTAACCCATACGTTGATTCTGGCTCTCTGTGTGTTAGTCCTGCATCCCATGTGAAATAACTCTCTAGGAAAAGCCCTCCATAACCTATAAGGATGTTTTACTTTAGTAGCAGCAGGACCTAAACATTCTTTTTCCTTCATTGAGCTCTGCTTTGAGAAGGTACCTGGACCTTTGGAGCTATGAGCATGGTATTGATAACACTTCGGTTTGGTATCCATCTTTATCTGTTTGAAACAGAGAGACTAGTTATTATAAATTTACAATAAAACAACTTGCTGCATTTGTCTCTCTTGGAATCTCAGATTCCTGTTGGAAAAAATATGTAAGTTGCCTTTTTATTTTCTCAAAGCGTCTGTTAATAAAGACAAACTCCTTCCAGCTACTGGAGATCATAGCAGAGAACGTGCTTTAAATTCTGCGCCAGGTATTGCTGCAATTATATTCTTTGAATGTTTGGACCTCAGGTGAAATTGCAAGAAGTGTTGCTTTATCACATGCTCAGTTAACTGAGCAGATCTTAGAGATACTGTGTTATATGGCCTTGAGGTAGGATTTAAGAGAGAGGGTTGTGTTCACTCAAGAAAAGGCCTTTTTGGAATGAGCATCTTTAAGGAAGGGTTAAGTCTACCGGAGGTATCCCACCGTTTGCATCTTTTATAGTTAGTAGCTGATGACTTTTATATCTGTGAAAGCGAATCGGGCATTTTAGTATCATTATCAAAGCAACATCCTCCCACCCGACAGGAAGAGGTACCGACAGAGGAGTTACCATTTCTGTGTTGATCCCTAACCCATACGTTGATTCTGGCTCTCTGTGTGTTAGTCCTGCATCCCATGTGAAATAACTCTCTAGGAAAAGCCCTCCATAACCTGTAAGGATGTTTTACCTTAGTAGCAGCAGGACCTAAACATTCTTTTTCCTTCATTGAGCTCTGCTTTGAGAGGGTACCTGGACCTTTGGAGCTATGAGCATGGTATTGATAACACTTCGGTTTGGTATCCATCTTTATCTGTTTGAAACAGAGAGACTAGTTATTATAAATAACAACTTGCTGCATTTGTCTCTCTGAAATCTCAAATTCCTGTTGGAAAAAATATGTAAGTTGCCTTTTTATTTTCTCAAAGCGTCTGTTAATAAAGACAAACTCCTTCCAGCTACTGGAGATCATAGCAGAGAACGTGCTTTAAATTCTGCGCCAGGTATTGCTGCAATTATATTCTTTGAATGTTTGGACCTCAGGTGAAATTGCAAGAAGTGTTGCTTTATCACATGCTCAGTTAACTGAGCAGATCTTAGAGATACTGTGTTATATGGCCTTGAGGTAGGATTTAAGAGAGAGGGTTGTGTTCACTCAAGAAAAGGCCTTTTTGGAATGAGCATCTTTAAGGAAGGGTTAAGTCTACCGGAGGTATCCCACCGTTTGCATCTTTTATAGTTAGTAGCTGATGACTTTTATATCTGTGAAAGCGAATCGGGCATTTTAGTATCATTATCAAAGCAACATCCTCCCACCCGACAGGAAGAGGTACCGACAGAGGAGTTACCATTTCTGTGTTGCAGGAAATCAGACCGTGTAGAACAGCAGCCTGGTTTACAGTCCAGCAGATCGTCGTCTTCTCAGGATTCGTGGTGTGTTTGCAGCTCGGCTGGATAAGAGGATCTGGGCAGCCAGACCTAAAATCTTCCTGCCTAGAGACTGGACAGTGTCCTGCTTGGTGATCTCTGGTGCTGGGATGTGTAATACACCAAGAGACGAGGTGGCAGACAATCTATATGTCCTGCTTCAGTGTTTCATGCTAGATGTGGTTCAGCCAGACCCCATGGGGGTTCTGATAGTACCATCCTTCCTCTTTGCTGTTGTGGAGGAGCACCACAGGTGTCTGGCTGTAGAAGCTTGAGGATGCTGCTCAGAGCTCCTCTGTTCCCTGGAAAAGTGTAGATTTTTGTTACAGCATAAAGCACTTTATGCTTTATACGTGGCTGGGAGCTTAATCCCTGATCCCCTGGAAGTCCCCTGGCTGGCCCCTTCCCATAGAATCACAGAATGGTTTGGGTTGGAAGGGACCTTAAAGATCATCGGTGTGGTTCAGCCAGACCCCATGGGGGTTTTGATGGTACTATCCTTCCTCTTTGCTGTTGTGGAGGAGCACCACAGGTGTCTGGCTGTAGAAGCTTGAGGATGCTGCTCAGAGCTCCTCTGTTCCCTGGAAAAGTGTAGATTTTTGTTACAGCATAAAGCACTTTATGCTTTATACGTGGCTGGGAGCTTAATCCCTGATCCCCTGGAAGTCCCCTGTCTGGCCCCTTCCCATAGAATCACAGAATGGTTTGGGTTGGAAGGGACCTTAAAGATCATCAAGTTCCAACCCCCTGCCCTGGGCAGGGACACCTCCCACCAGACCAGGCTGCTCCAAGCCCCATCCAGCCTGGCCTTGAGAAAACCCTATGTCTAAGAACAGAAAAGTTACTAATTCATATCAGATTAGAAATTATTCTGGATATGTGGGCATCATCTAGAGCTGACTGGCCACTAAATCCTTACCAGGGCTGGTCATTTCAGAATTGAAACAGGACCATTGCTCTTCGGTACTGATGATCTCCGGTTCCCAGCTCTTCTTTGGTCATTTCAGGATTGAAACAAGACCATTGCTCTTCCAGTACTGATGATCTCCGGTTCCCAGCTCTTCTGGGAGGGTGGTGCCAGAGGCACAGAGTGGGTGATGGGACACAGAAGGATTGTTCTCCACTGACCCTGCAGTTTGGCTGGGTGCCCAAAGGAAGGGGTGACACGAGTTGCCACCCTAAGGAGATACTGGCCATCTGCTGTCTAGAAACTGTGACCATCTCCATGCGGTAAGGATAATTGTCAAACCCTAAGTGCGGGTGACTTGTCCCGTTGCGTGACAGCAAGCCAATTGGACATGGACCATGTTCTCAGATCCTCAAGGGGAGACAGACTCCACAGGTCCAAGCTGGGTGGGAAGGGTAAGGGCATGCCCTAGTAAGGGCATTTCTCTGCTCGTTGTCTTCCCGTGGCAGGATGGCAGGAGGGCCACAAGAGGGCCGTGTCTCAGCAGAGAAAACATCCACAAGATAAAGCCGTGAAGGCAAAGGACCAAATCTCCTTGATGAAAAAAGGTGCTTTCCTACATATAGAAAATACAACGCTATTTTAAAGCTGCAAAGGCAAAAACCTCCAGGAACGCTGAAGGTGGAAATCCATCTAGCATGGATCTACCATCCATGCATTGCCAACAAGTGCTTGGTGTTTTCTGGTAAGAAAGCTAAGAGATAACAAATTCCTTCACAAACTTGAATATCCCACCTCCAGGAAGCAGAAACAGGAAGAGGAGCTTGTCCCACAAGTGACTTTATTGGAAAGAAATTTTAGGGACTGACCACCTGATGATATTTTCATGTATCTTTCATTCATTTTTCTATGATTCTGTGGCATTTGTGGCTTTGGCCTTTGCAATGCCATGCTACCGACTCATGATACATCAAGCTTATTAATACTTACTAAAGGAAAGAATTTTTGCCTGTTTCATATAAATGCTGTTGTGGTACTATTACAGTTGCTGTCTTTTTCCACATAGCACAAATTCAGCTCTCTGCCTTCACTGTAGCTGCTATAAATTATACATGGCAGGGAATGTCATCAAGTTGAGAAAAGTCAGTCCTACATGTGTACAGGTGTGCTCTGCAACTCATGTAAACTCTTTTAACTCTTTTTTTTTTCTTTTTCTTTTTTTGCCCTATTGTTGCTTTAGCAATCTTTCCGTGCTTCGTAAAATAATGGGAAGATACAAGCTGCCATTCATCTAGCAAATGGCACTGGGGGGGATCCCAGTATTATTTGGCTTGTCTTCTTTTGCCACAACAGGCAGTTGGGGTTCTGATAGGTCTCATTGGGTCATTCCAGCCTTCCCCCACATTGGTACCGAGAACAGAAGTTTTACGGGTGGTGGACCAGTTCATTCTTCCGTCCATAATACATTTCATATAAATGAGCAAAATAAAACAGGCAGATAGATATATACAAGTCTTGGAAAATATTTGGGAGTGTAAGCATAGTGGTGGCAGGTTTTTCATGAAAAGGTGTTCTTCTGGGATCTCAGAAAAAACCAACAATTCAGTGTGCTATTTCTTTATTTTGTAATTGAAATTTTAATTTCACAAACCTTCGTTATGATCACACAGGAGAGGATCCATCTAACCAGTCATCAATAGACTCCGTCCCCACCACAAGAGACAACATGTAATGGGGCAAGAAAACAGTAGATTATCATCTTCTGACAGAATTCCCCTGACACTGTTTTAACGCTTCTCTTTACAAATAGGTCACATACAAACTGAAAATACAGAGGAGAGAGGTACCTCAAGCAGAGTCTCTGGAAACTCAGGATTATGAGCATCTGTACAGACCCTGAACCATCAGGACATCGGGAGCCAGGTAGGAACCTGAGCGAGGAGAGGTAGGTACAGAGGAGAGCCTGTAGATATAATTTTGCACAAGGACCTGTCTCCTTCCCTATGCAGTTCCCTGCTCTGTCTCTGTTTAGAGCTGGCTGTGGTGATTATAAAAACACCGTACAGCTTTCTTTTCTAAGCAAATTTCTCTCCATGAAGTATCTAGCAAATGATCCAAGAGTTTCAATCTCGGCAGGCTGGGAAATGGCTGGCATTCAACCTGAGTTTTCATGAGTGTGGGAGCTGGTGACTGCCTTCCCTTGGCTAACGTGGAATGAAAGAGACTTCATAAGGTCGGGGCAGATTTGCCAAAGCACTGATTAGTGGGGAAATGTCAACGTCCTTGGGATCCACAACAGGTTTCAAAGTAAAGTTCTGCAGGATGGCTGTAAAAAATATGAATAGCTCCATCCGGGCCAGGCCTTCTCCTGCACAGATGCGTTTTCCTGCAAGTGAAAAACAATAAAAAGTCAGGTAATAGTGCAGTATTTTGCTGGTAACTTATTTTAACCACTGTTCCATGAAAGTTGAGACATCTCAGAATGGACAGGCAGTGCTATAGCATTTTGAGGAAGCAAATTAATTAAACTAGGAGCTACGCATCTAGAACGCTGAGAGAGCAAAGGGCAAAGGTGGTTTGAAGGCTTTGGTTTCTCATGTTCTGCTGTGGTTTGATGGTGAGTTTGGAGAGAGAGAATTTGCGTGAGTCCCACTTTGTACATCTCTTCTTGGGAAATGCATTGGAGGAGAAGCTTTCGCAATGGCTAAAAAATGGAATAAATTGAAACTCTAGTCCTCCAGCGTTAGAGCTGCCCAGAAATGACTTGAGCAAGGATGACCATGAGCCAACAACGTGCCCTTGTGGCCAAGAAGGCCAATGGCATCCTGGGGTGCATTAGGAAGAGTGTGACCAGCAGGTGGAGGGAGGTCATCCTCCCCCTTTACTCTGCCCCCTTTACTACTCCCATCTGGAGTCCTGTGTCCAGTTCTGGGCTCCCCGTTTCCAGAAGGACAGGGAGCTGTTGGAGAAGGTACAGCAGAGGGCTACAAAGATGATGAGGGGTCTGGAGCATCTCTCTCATGAGGAAAGGCTGAGGGACTTGGGTCTTTGTAGTCTAGAGAAGAGAAGACAGGGGGGAGCTGATCAATGCCTGATAAATACTTAAAGGGTAGGTATCAGGAGGATGGGGCCAGTCTTTTTTCAGTGGTGCCCAGTGGACAGGACAAGAGGAAATGGGCACAAACTTGAATATAAGAAGTTCCACCTAAAGACGACGCGGAACTTCTTTCCTTTGAGGGTGGCAGAGCCCTGGCAGAGGCTGCCCAGAGAGGTGGTGGAGTCTCCTTCTCTGGAGACATTCAAACCCCCCAGGACCCATTCCTGTGCAACCTGCTCTGGGTGACCCTGCTCTGGCAGGGGGTTGGACTAGATGATCTCCAGAGGTCCCTTCAAACCCCATGTGATTCTGTGAGCAGATCAGCAGACACCACTGCACAGACCATAGGGATAGACACACTAAAATCCTCAAAAATCTTCAGAGAGGTTCTCAGAGATGGTATTCTAGGATCTGAAACAGAAAAAGGTCTTACCTGCAGAAAATGGCATGAAGTGGTCACTCTTTTTAAAGGTCCCATTTGCATTCAGGAAATGTCCTGGGTCGAATTTTTCTGGATTTGGAAATTCCTTGCCATCGTGTAGGACGGGAGACAGCATAGGGAATATCATAGTGTCCTGAATTTAAAGAGAGAGGAGGAGAAAGTTAAAATGGAGGCATTCTAAAGCAAAAAGGCATTGAGAAGTTTCCAGAGTTGGATAGAAGGATAGTTAAAGTTTAACCAGTTTAAAATGAGCAGTTAATGAATAGAAATGGGTGCCATTGGTATGGCAAGTATGGGGTTTTTTTGATGAATTTTGATGGTGAGTCTGATTAGAGTATTTAATATTGCTTCCAAATAATTTTGAACTTTGCTTACATTTATGTGAAAAAATAGAAAGTTCTATTGCTCTGTCTCACTCTTCACACAGAGGACGAAAAGTCTTTTTTCTTTTTTTTTTTTTTCAAATACAAGGGGTTGGACTAAATAATTTCCAGAATCCCCTTCCAAACAAAATTATTCGGATTCTATATCACATTTCAGTATTTTTGAAAAGAAAAGAAAACAGAATGAATAGAACACATCGTTGTTTTCAAGAGATTATGACTTTTCTCAGACGCATGGAACAGACCTTAGGAATAAAATAGTCTCTGAACTTGGTGTCTTTGATCACAGTATGTGGGACATTAAGCGGAAGGAAGTCAATGAATCTCTGGATTTCATGGACCACAGCGTCTGTGTAGGGCATCTGGCTCCGATCTGCCATGCAGGGGCTTCGGTCTCGGCCAATCACACTGTCAATCTCCTTCTGAATTTTCTCTGTTAGGAAAGAAGTAAGTGTTGCGTGGACAAGTTCCCCATCTTTTTACCTAAGCAATATTTACAGCAAAACTTGCTTTTAGCGCACCAGGAATATATGAATGTATTTAGTACTAATATCTCTTTCCTGTGAATAGAAATGAGACTAATGCAAGATTAATTAAGACCAGGCTGGATGGGGCTTTGAGCAACCTGGTCTGGTGGGAGGTGTCCCTGCCCAGGGCAGGGGGGTTGGAACTGGATGATCTTGAAGGTCCCTTCCAACTCTAACCATTCTATGATTCTACTACACATTTCCACACTGCAAACATACATGTTTCTTTTGTGGGGGGACCATTGCCACGTGTGGAATTGTCCGACTTGATCCCGTGACCTATTAAAAAGTTTTGGGTTATTTATTTCCTTTCGTATTACCTACTATCTCTGGGTATTTCTGCAGAATCAGAAATCCATGTCTCAGCGTGATGCTGGTGGTTCCCGTTCCCGCCAGGAACAAGTCAAGAGTGGTTCTGCTCAAGGTCTCAACGGTGAATTCGGAGTGACTGTTCCCTTTCTCCTGGGGGAAGATTTGGCAGGAGGTTGTGAATGACAAAGCTCAGCGCTACGTACCCATAATGTAAGTTTTTAAACGCATCTAATGTCCTTTCAAAAATATGATACTAACTCTCCAGAACACCAGCATTTATGATACTTTTACTAAATAATATTATGAACCTTTTTTAATATGGGAGGAGCACTGAATTACATCAACCAGATTGGTCTTCAGCTTTCCTAACTTTGTGTAGTGCTGTTAATTCTGTATTTAAAAATCCTCGAGAAGAAAATTGAGAGGATGATAGAATTAACTTGATGTCCCAAGAAAAGAAAGTACCCTTCTGTATTTGCAAAAGCCCACTGCCCTGTCACAACCGAAAAAAAGCTGGGATTCAAGCAGGGGTTTTCTTATAATCCAATACATCTCTTGCTCTTACATTACCTGTTCCATTTTGTTAAGAAAAGCATCAACAAAATCTCGAGGACAACTGGGATCCAGGGTTTTCTGGTGTTCCTCTATGATTTCTATAGTGAATTGATCAACTTTTTCAACATTTTTTATCAGTTGTTGATGAGGTCCAGGTAAATGGTCCATGAGAGTGGGGAAGAAATTGTATAGCTGTAAAAATAAAATGTTGTAAAAGCACTTTCTGATTAATGTGGGCGTAATAAAATGTTCCCCTGAATGTTACTATGAAAATGGGGCAATTAAACTGTTTTGGAACAGTAGGTCTTTATTATTCAACAGGATTTTAATGTCTTTTGCTTTATGGTTTTACTACAGTCAAGGATAGACTTCACATGAGCAACTTTTGCGATGATATCTTTCTTTGGACATATAATGGCAATTCCATAAGATAAGAAAAAAATACAGCAATTGGTTATTTAACTGCCTTTTTGGCTTTCAAAAAATGTCTCCAGATTTAGAAGAAACTACTCCAATAAAAAAATAATAACATGGATAAATATTCCTTAATAAAAGGGATTATGAGAAATATTCATAAATAAAAAATTCTTGAAGGTCCCTTCCAACCCAAACCATTCTATGATTCTATAAAATACTATAATCATTTACAAATTTATCAATTAAATAAAACTGTACACACCTGTGTGTGTATAGAGTTTTGAAGCCTGTTGTTTTCCTCTAGCAGCTCAATTAAAGTTATAAATTTCTTGTCCTCATAGTCAAACCGATCCCCAAAGACGATGGAGCAGATGATGTTGGAAACAGCGTGGATCAGGAAGCTGCCAGGGTTAAAGGGTTGCTCTACAACAACAAAAAAATACTACAGTCAAGGATAGACTTCACATGAGCAACTTTTGCGATGATATCTTTCTTTGGACATATAATGGCAATTCCATAAGATAAGAAAAAAATACAGCAATTGGTTATTTAACTGCCTTTTTGGCTTTCAAAAAATGTCTCCAGATTTAGAAGAAACTACTCCAATAAAAAAATAATAACATGGATAAATATTCCTTAATAAAAGGGATTATGAGAAATATTCATAAATAAAAAATTCTTGAAGGTCCCTTCCAACCCAAACCATTCTATGATTCTATAAAATACTATAATCATTTACAAATTTATCAATTAAATAAAACTGTACACACCTGTGTGTGTATAGAGTTTTGAAGCCTGTTGTTTTCCTCTAGCAGCTCAATTAAAGTTATAAATTTCTTGTCCTCATAGTCAAACCGATCCCCAAAGACGATGGAGCAGATGATGTTGGAAACAGCGTGGATCAGGAAGCTGCCAGGGTTAAAGGGTTGCTCTGCAACAACAAAAAAAAAGGGTATCTTGCTTTCAGTATTTCTCAAGGTTTCAAGAGAAGAAACAACAACAACAACAACAAAAAAAGGGTATCTTGCTTTCAGTATTTTTCAGGCATCCTCTGATGGTACAGGGAGGTTTTGCATTCTCTTCAAAGCACTGCAGACCCGGAGTTTTGCAGTCCTTTGAAGGGCTGATCCAATTTATTCTTCTCTGCTTGAAAGGAACTAATTTCTCTGTTTGAATGGTTTCAGTGTCTCATTTGTCCTGTTCTCAGCAGAACACTGGTCTGTGTGGCTTGGTTCCTCTTCAGCTGACATTTGCCTGTCTCTCTCATAGACTATTTATTACAAATGGCTTAAAAAGTCCCACCAAAACCCAACGAATCCGTAAGGACTTTGCCTGAGCCCTGTCTTGAGCTTATTGCACCCTGTTGAATAACTCTATTAGCATAACCTCAGCTGTATTACCCTCTCCTAAGGGTTCCAATGCCTGCAATCAAAGTCTAGTTTTGGTAGCACAGCTGAAGAAGCGTCTGAGTACTGCAGTGTGAGAAAAAAAAGCAAGATTAGACCCAAGAAAGGAAGAAAGAAAGAAAGGTATAACTGCAGACAGTTATAGGGTGCATCTCAAGGTTTCAAGAGAAGAAACAACAACATGAAAAGGTATAAAAAAATCCTAAAAGAAAACCAAGGAGTCAGAAACTGGCAACTTGGCAGCACCAAGGATCAGCCTATTCCAAGGAGCAACACCACCAACCCTTCTCTGCCTGACCGATGCCACTGAAGACTCGGCAGATGTCTCCTCAGAGGTGGTGAGTCTATTAATGCTGAGCCTGGTAGATAACTAGTCCTAGTTACTTATATTTGCATTAACAGTAAATAACGGGTTTATACTTTTCATTGTATATATAGATCTTGCTTGCAAAGCCCTTTAGTACACAGTAATAGATGCTGTAAATAGGTGAGGCAGAGATGGAGGCTTGCAGTTGGGCATGGGAAATACAGTATTCCCATGCTAGTGAAAGGATAAGAGCAATGCAGGTGAGTGTTTTCTCTGATTTGTAGCAGGAATGTTTATCTATGAAGCCAGACTCAATTTTCTAGTGGCTCATGGGCAGCGGTGTCGCTTTAGCTTCCTTTTAGATCTACCAAGAGCAGTTATCCTCCCCTGCTACTCTGCCCTGGGGAGGCCCCATCTTCTTTAGCTTCCTTTTAGATCTACCAAAAGCAGTTATCCTCCCCCACTACTCTGCCCTGGGGAGGCCCTATCTGGAGCACTGGGTCCAGTTCTGGGCTCCCCAGTTCCAGAAGGACAGCCCCTATCATGGCAGATACCCAGGGTGTCCCAGCAGGCAGAAAGTCCATGCCCTACCGTGCATGTTCTTGATCCTCTCCACCAGAAAACGAGCTTCCTCCTGGATTCGCTCCTCAATGCTCTTCTTCCCCATCCCAAAATCCCGCAGGGTGGTGAGTGCGAATCGTCGGAGCTGCCTCCAGGTCTCCCCATTGCTGGTGACGATGCCTGACAGAGGAGGGAAAAAGGGACACCCGTGAGGATACAGATTTCTTTTTTCCCCTGAATGGGAGCTACACGGTAAGTACTCGACATGCAAACACACCTTTCTGTGGAGTTTTACTGCAATTGCTATTTGCCCAAAAATGTAACCTCTCTGCAGTTCTGGGGGTGACAAATCTGATCCATCTGTCACAGCACTTTGAGTAAAACTGAATTTATTCCCAGATTAGGAAAAACTAGGACGTAAATAAGAGTGTAACACTGGTACTGGCTTAATCTTGGCCACAAGCAGATGGCTTTTGCACTGAGATAACTGCTCAAATGTTCTGCTGTGCACCTTCACATGGTGTATCATTGTTGACAGTACCAATGATAGTGCACTGTAGTACCATGGGATAGATACCCAGATAAATGCTGTACTGGGAAATTCCCTGGTGAACAAACTCAGTCTTGAACGTGGCCCTTCCTGGGACAGGCTATAATCTTGTCTTTGTTGGGCCGTGGACTTCCCTTTCGCTAGTTCCTTAGCTGGATGTGTATTGTCAATATTCTCAGACACGGGAGAATGAACATAAGGTCTTAGAGGCACATTTAATGAACAAAACTTTGGCCAGAAGTTGAAGCATGCTGAAAATAGAAAGGCAGTCAGCGAAGCCAACCTGGGACATTAAACAGTTCCCCAGAGGTCTGATTTACTCAAGGGTCCAAGTAATGAGTTGGGCTTTTCGGTTTTTATTGCTAATTTGTATGCACGAAAGCAGTAAATTAGATCCACTATTCCTTCCTCCATTGCCCTCTCAGCTGAAGCACTGACAGCATCAGCTTGGGATGCTAACATTACCAGGGTCATACCTGTGCCTTGGAAGAGTTTTTTAAGCAGTGGTAGACTGCCTCTCCCGCTGAACTCATCTGCCTGGTCAATCAGAGCTTCTTTCACAACATCATACCCATGCAGCACCACAACCTTTTGTGGGCCTAAATACACGGTGAAGACAGGACCATACTTCTCGCTGAGCTGTAGGGAAGAGGAACACAAAGAGCACCACGTCTGAACATTAACCAGGTGAAAAGAAGTTTGTAGCGAAGGGGTCTAAGGGGGAATGTGCTGTTGTCCCAGCATCACTGAGATGTGGCGATGATTAGGGCTACAAAGGTGATGAGGGGCCTGGAGCACGAAATCCCTACACCTGCCACCTCCCAGACCTCGGTCGAGGTCAAGGGGTAACGGTTTTCAACTGAAAGAGGGTAGATTTAGATGAGATCTTAGGAAGAAATTCTTTGCTGTGAGGGTGGTGAGACACTGGAAGAGGTTGCCCAGAGAAGCTGTGGCTGCCCCATCCCTGGAGGGGTTCAAGGCCAGGCTGGATGGGGCTTTGAGCAACCTGGTCTGGTGGGAGGTGTCCCTGCCCATGGCAGGGGGTTGGAACTGGATGATCTTGAAGGTCCCTTCCAATCCAAACCATTCTATGATTCTATAAAATGATTCTGACATCAGCCAGAAGAGGGAACAGACAACACAGTTCAACTTCAAACTTTTTTGCTTCAACCCCTTCACTAGCTTCTTGTACACCCAGGAGATCCAACCTGTCTGCTAGGGAGCAGAGGCAGTAAAATGGAGCAGGGTCCTTCCTAAAAAAGGGCCAGGCTGTGCTGCCAGCGTGGTGAGGAGCTGGGTACAGGAGGAGTATAGTGAATATTACAATAGCATCAGTGCCTTGATTGCAAATCCACTGCAAATTGCAGTACTGCCATCAGGTCAGCACAGGGCTCATCATTAGTATCGATTGCAAATATACAGACTTAGACTTGCAATATATATACCTAGATATATAGATTATTGCAATATATAGACTTGAGAAACGTGTCTTTCTGGGAAACCTTTTGTTTCTGCTTGAGTCTGACATTTGGTCAATGCAAATTAAGCTCGTTAATTAAGCTGAGACAGTCTGGACCATACTGGTTTTTATGTGCAGTGGAGAAAACATAGGGAAGAAGGAGACAGTCTCTTACCTTCTTCAAGCTTTCAGGCAAGTTCCACAGGTCCAGCTGGAATATGTTTCCAAGAAGGGGGAGTGTGATGGGGCCAGGAGGTTGCTTCCCTTTTTGTGATATGCTTCTCCAGGTGGAAACGAGAAGAAGGCACGAGACACAGATCAGCAAGAAAATAGTGGTCACTCCCAGGAGCTCCATGCTGGGCTGAGGAAGAGAAAGGAAATGTCGGAAGAGCCTGATGTTGAACCTGTAAATCCGTGCTTATTTATATGCTGTGATACCAAAGCACATGGATGAAATTAGCCAATAGTGCCTCCCTAACCCTACTGAGATATGAGGTTACTTATTAATCTGCTCAAGATAAGAATGAACAAACTAGGGTGACCTCCTTGTTTACATACTGATTTTTTTCCTCTCCAGCTTGTGTTCCTTTGTGTAATCATTCATGTAGGACTAAAGAAACCACGGTCAAATGCTGTTGAACAAACTCAAAATGCAAAAATATTTGCAGCCTAGCAGCTATGTATATGCTTAAACTCTTGCTGATTGCCCTCATGCATACATGGGCATCTGCCAACCCCTCTAGAAGGTGAGCACAGTGGCAGGAGGTGTTGGGGTTGAAAACGAGCACTCCAAGTTCTTCTTGGTGATTTCACCTCTGTTTCTGGAATGAAATTATGCAATTGTACCCAAGTCACACATGCAGGTTTTGAGGAATACGCAAACCACAAATCCCTCCAGCAACCTGCAGTTTCCTTTCTGATGTTTCTAGAAACTGGTTGAGGATCCATAGAAGGTGTGAAGATCCACGAAAGGTAAAGGCTCTTCATGGATTACCCTGGACAGAGCTTAAAAGAATGATTGGTTTAATTACTACTGAGAATTTAATACGATGTAAAATATTAAATGAAATACAGTACTTAAATGAAATTTCAGTCCCTAAAGGGGCTACAGGAGAGATGGGGAGGGACTCTTGATCAGGGAGTGGAGCAATAGGATGAGGGGTAATGGTTTTAAATTCAAAGAGGGGAGATTTAGATTAGATATTACGAAGAAATTCCTTATTGTGCGGGGGGTGAGACACTGGAACAGGTTGCCCAGGAAGAAATTCCTTATTGTGAGAGGGGTGAGACACTGGAAGAGGTTGCCCAGAGCAGCTGTGGCTGCCCCATCCCTGGAGGGGTTCAAGGCCAGGCTGGATGGGGCTTTGAGCAACCTGGTCTGGTGGGAGGTGTCCCTGCCCAGGGCAGGGGGGTTGGAACTGGATGATCTTTAAGGTCCCATCCAACCCAAACCATTCTATGATTCTTAAAACTAAGTAGGTATGGGAAGGAGCCTGAGTAACAGGTACACCGTCTTAAAACTAAGTAGATATGGGAAGGAGCCTGAGTAACAGGTACACCTTTCCTAAACTACAAACATAATTACTAAATATGTGTGTAAATATTACTAAATACTACAGGAAACCTGTAGTGCATAAACCAGTGATGTAGGTACAAGGGGAGAAAAATGAATTTATTAGGTGCAAAATTATATGTATTTTCTGACAGTGCTTAAATGTCAAGAGCATGAATTACTCTTTTGGGGTTAAGGAATGTTACTAAACTTGACTTTTGTGAGTCTTATATTAGTCCTAAAGCAATGTTAACTCAGACCCAGCGTAGCCTCAGTAGGGGAACAAATAAGTGAAGAGAATGTGGGATGCAGAGACTAGAAGCTGGTAACAACTGCAGTGTAAGGAAGGTAATGGAAACATTACTGGGATAAAAACCCAATTGATTTCATCACTGAAGGAAATCTCAGTGTAATAAGAGACATGAAATTCCTCTTAAACTCACTCTGAATGAGAATCCGTGCCAAACGATAGTATTTTCGTGTCTACCTCTGATTAGCAAAGGTCAGACGTTTTCTGTCTGTGGAACTGGTGCTCAAAGACAACGCCATGGACAGTGCTGGCAAGAAGAACCGAGTGGGTCAGTGTCCTCTGGCAGCACGTATTTCCCTCCACATGCTAGAGAGGGAGGTCATCCAGACTTCCAGGCGGCTAATGTCAGATGAGACTCATCTTACCCAACGACATTAGGGACCATTTCAGTTTCTCTGAACCAGAGAAAGAGGCTCTGCCACCTGCCAACTCTCAGCCCATCCCATTACATCTTTTGAGATGCAGACCCAAAATGGTAATGACCTCTTAGGTGGTGTGACACTGGAAGAAAGTGTGAAAAATTATATATTCTTGTATATCCTGTATTTATAAAGTCTTTTATTTTTCTTTCAGGTAATGGTAGTGGGCTTTGAAAGGTGTTTTCTTTCCTGCATCGACTCATTGGCTTAGACCTTGGGTCCACGTTGGTTCCATCAGTTTTTGAGTGCTCATATCTGCACTTCCATGTGTACAAAAATAGATGGATATATTGTGAACAGCAGACTTTGTTTTCTACTGAGTTGTCAAAAGGGCATTTAAAGGGTGGGCAGATTTTTTCCTTTAGCCCAATTAGCAAAGGACTAGCAGATTCTACAGCAGCGAGGAAAGAAACATTTCCCACCTAAATTTAGATATTAAGAAGGTAGGTGTACAAATCAGCTCGTCTCCCCTGTTAGGGGAGAAACACTGATACTTCCAGAGAACAGGGCATCTGACTTTTCTTTTTTGCCTATTTTAGCATGAAATGAGTCAGTCACTGAAGAAATGTATTTGTGTCCCTTGACTGCAAAGGGAGCCTCAGGAGATTTAAACAGATTTACATGTCTGGCTGCCAGGGATCTGATTTGAGGCAGATGACGCCAATTCCCTGCGCATCTCTCCCTGTCCCGAAGATTTTCTTTATCAGCAACAAATTCTGCATGTTCTGTTACAACAGGCACCACTGAATACTGCACACTGAGGGTATTTAAAACCAGAAGTGGGCAGATGAATGAAATTGAGAGGAGCCTTCTAGGCCAAGTCCGGAGGGTTGATTATATCACTGAGAACACTCATTTTTATTGCCGTCGAGGAAAAACTGAAGTTGTTTGCATTTTTGTTCCCTTTACTTTTGCAGATGAGGTGCCTTGTGTTCCTCTACTGGCAGCCCTGAGGATGAACAACTGCTGTGAAGCCTAATGTGGTGGAAAAGCAGGGCTTTGCTTGCAGCATCACTCCCACATCTGGACGTGGCTTTTTAAATTATTTTATCTAATCACTCGCATAACCCCTGAAGGATTTCAAAATGGTGTTGGGACGAAGCCAGAACTGCTTGGAGGGATCCAGGAGTTGCACTGGAAAGAGATTTAACTGCTAAAGGTCTTGGGTCACCTCTGATGACAGAAAGGCAAGAATTATGTGAGTATGGAAGGCTTATTTGAGTATGAAAGGCTTATTTGGGTATGAAAGGCTTATCTGTGTATGAAAGGCCTATCCTGAGGCAGTTTTTATTCACAAGATGCACCTGAAAAACTCTGTTTTCTTCCTAGTGGGGTATAAATCCTCCTGGGATCCCACCCTGGGTTAATTCATAGCCTTTCGCCTGGGACCTGCACTTACTCTTTAATTCACTTGCTCACAGTCTTCTGGTGGGAGCTGGTGAGTCTTTGCATCACTTTTTCGATATTTTTTTTGTCCTTCCCTTTCCTTAACTGCCTTTTTGTCTTGGCCCAGGAGTTTTTCTCACTTTTACTCTTCCAGGTCTCTCCTGCTGGAGAGAGATTCAGAGTTTCCACGGTGGAAAGCTGGGTGCAGGCTATTAACCAGTGTCTATTCCCTGGCTTCCAGACACAAATAAAAACAACAATAGTTATTGCCTTTTTTTGGCAATAATAACAAATATTTTCAATATTTGTTCAATGCTCAGAAATACTGCCCTGCAAATGAAGCCATCTGGCTATAAACATTTACAACATCAGAATATATACCTTCTGGCTAATCGTGGAGAGTGTGATGGGTATTAGAGTTTCTAAGAACAGCTTTAAAGGGTAACTCTTCACAATTATACACCACAGACAAACTGAAACCAGATCCGGCTTCTGAAGAGGGCAGTCCTTGGGCCCCAGGGGAGGGCTCATATACATATATATATATCTCATATATATCCGTGGATAGAGTAGAGATCTGTGAAACTATGAGGGGTTTGGAGGAGGTGAGAGGGAATGACAGGTCATATTCTCTTCCTGTATAGAGAATAAATAAAATAGAGACTGGCAGGTTTTAAATGGGCAAAAGGAGGTG
>NW_015091042.1:6380769-6431857 GCF_001431845.1 Calidris pugnax
GTGGACTTCCCTTTCGCTAGTTCCTTAGCTGGATGTGTATTGTCAATATTCTCAGACACGGGAGAATGAACATAAGGTCTTAGAGGCACATTTAATGAACAAAACTTTGGCCAGAAGTTGAAGCATGCTGAAAATAGAAAGGCAGTCAGCGAAGCCAACCTGGGACATTAAACAGTTCCCCAGAGGTCTGATTTACTCAAGGGTCCAAGTAATGAGTTGGGCTTTTCGGTTTTTATTGCTAATTTGTATGCACGAAAGCAGTAAATTAGATCCACTATTCCTTCCTCCATTGCCCTCTCAGCTGAAGCACTGACAGCATCAGCTTGGGATGCTAACATTACCAGGGTCATACCTGTGCCTTGGAAGAGTTTTTTAAGCAGTGGTAGACTGCCTCTCCCGCTGAACTCATCTGCCTGGTCAATCAGAGCTTCTTTCACAACATCATACCCATGCAGCACCACAACCTTTTGTGGGCCTAAATACACGGTGAAGACAGGACCATACTTCTCGCTGAGCTGTAGGGAAGAGGAACACAAAGAGCACCACGTCTGAACATTAACCAGGTGAAAAGAAGTTTGTAGCGAAGGGGTCTAAGGGGGAATGTGCTGTTGTCCCAGCATCACTGAGATGTGGCGATGATTAGGGCTACAAAGGTGATGAGGGGCCTGGAGCACGAAATCCCTACACCTGCCACCTCCCAGACCTCGGTCGAGGTCAAGGGGTAACGGTTTTCAACTGAAAGAGGGTAGATTTAGATGAGATCTTAGGAAGAAATTCTTTGCTGTGAGGGTGGTGAGACACTGGAAGAGGTTGCCCAGAGAAGCTGTGGCTGCTCCATCCCTGGAGGGGTTCAAGGCCAGGCTGGATGGGGCTTTGAGCAACCTGGTCTGGTGGGAGGTGTCCCTGCCCATGGCAGGGGGTTGGAACTGGATGATCTTGAAGGTCCCTTCCAATCCAAACCATTCTATGATTCTATAAAATGATTCTGACATCAGCCAGAAGAGGGAACAGACAACACAGTTCAACTTCAAACTTTTTTGCTTCAACCCCTTCACTAGCTTCTTGTACACCCAGGAGATCCAACCTGTCTGCTAGGGAGCAGAGGCAGTAAAATGGAGCAGGGTCCTTCCTAAAAAAGGGCCAGGCTGTGCTGCCAGCGTGGTGAGGAGCTGGGTACAGGAGGAGTATAGTGAATATTACAATAGCATCAGTGCCTTGATTGCAAATCCACTGCAAATTGCAGTACTGCCATCAGGTCAGCACAGGGCTCATCATTAGTATCGATTGCAAATATACAGACTTAGACTTGCAATATATATACCTAGATATATAGATTATTGCAATATATAGACTTGAGAAACGTGTCTTTCTGGGAAACCTTTTGTTTCTGCTTGAGTCTGACATTTGGTCAATGCAAATTAAGCTCGTTAATTAAGCTGAGACAGTCTGGACCATACTGGTTTTTATGTGCAGTGGAGAAAACATAGGGAAGAAGGAGACAGTCTCTTACCTTCTTCAAGCTTTCAGGCAAGTTCCACAGGTCCAGCTGGAATATGTTTCCAAGAAGGGGGAGTGTGATGGGGCCAGGAGGTTGCTTCCCTTTTTGTGATATGCTTCTCCAGGTGGAAACGAGAAGAAGGCACGAGACACAGATCAGCAAGAAAATAGTGGTCACTCCCAGGAGCTCCATGCTGGGCTGAGGAAGAGAAAGGAAATGTCGGAAGAGCCTGATGTTGAACCTGTAAATCCGTGCTTATTTATATGCTGTGATACCAAAGCACATGGATGAAATTAGCCAATAGTGCCTCCCTAACCCTACTGAGATATGAGGTTACTTATTAATCTGCTCAAGATAAGAATGAACAAACTAGGGTGACCTCCTTGTTTACATACTGATTTTTTTCCTCTCCAGCTTGTGTTCCTTTGTGTAATCATTCATGTAGGACTAAAGAAACCACGGTCAAATGCTGTTGAACAAACTCAAAATGCAAAAATATTTGCAGCCTAGCAGCTATGTATATGCTTAAACTCTTGCTGATTGCCCTCATGCATACATCGGCATCTGCCAACCCCTCTAGAAGGTGAGCACAGTGGCAGGAGGTGTTGGGGTTGAAAACGAGCACTCCAAGTTCTTCTTGGTGATTTCACCTCTGTTTCTGGAATGAAATTATGCAATTGTACCCAAGTCACACATGCAGGTTTTGAGGAATACGCAAACCACAAATCCCTCCAGCAACCTGCAGTTTCCTTTCTGATGTTTCTAGAAACTGGTTGAGGATCCATAGAAGGTGTGAAGATCCACGAAAGGTAAAGGCTCTTCATGGATTACCCTGGACAGAGCTTAAAAGAATGATTGGTTTAATTACTATTGAGAATTTAATGCGATGTAAAATATTAAATGAAATACAGTACTTAAATGAAATTTCAGTCCCTAAAGGGGCTACAGGAGAGATGGGGAGGGACCCTTGATCAGGCAGTGGAGTGATAGGATGAGGGGTAATGGTTTTAAATTCAAAGAGGGGAGATTTAGATTATATATTATGAAGAAATTCCTTATTGTGAGAGGGGTGAGACACTGGAAGAGGTTGCCCAGAGAAGCTGTGGCTGCCCCATCCCTGGAGGGGTTCAAGGCCAGGCTGGATGGGGCTTTGAGCAACCTGGTCTGGTGGGAGGTGTCCCTGCCCATGGCAGGTGGGTTGGAGCTAGATGATCTTTAAGGTCCCATCCAACCCAAACCATTCTATGATTCTTAAAACTAAGTAGGTATGGGAAGGAGCCTGAGTAACAGGTACACCTTTCCTAAACTACAAACATAATTACTAAATATGTGTGTAAATATTACTAAATACTACAGGAAACCTGTAGTGCATAAACCAGTGACATAGGTACAAGGTGAGAAAAAGGAATTTATTAGGTGCAAAATTTTCTGACAGTGCTTAAGTGTCAAGAGCATGAATTACTCTTTTGGGTTAAGGAATGTTACTAAACTTGACTTTTGTGAGTCTTATATTAGTCCTAAAGCAATGTTAACTCAGACCCAGCGTAGCCTCAGTAGGGGAACAAATAAGTGAAGAGAATGTGGGATGCAGAGACTAGAAGCTGGTAACAACTGCAGTGTAAGGAAGGTAATGGAAACATTACTGGGATAAAAACCCAATTGATTTCATCACTGAAGGAAATCTCAGTGTAATAAGAGACGTGAAATTCCTCTTAAACTCATTCTGAATGAGAATTCGTGCCAAATGATAGTATTTTCATATCTACCTCTGATTAGCAAAGGTCAGATGTTTTCTGTCTGTGGAACTGGTGCTCAAAGACAACGCCATGGACAGTGCTGGCAAGAAGAACCGAGTGGGTCAGTGTCCTCTGGCAGCACGTATTTCCCTCCACATGCTAGAGAGGGAGGTCATCCAGACTTCCAGGCGGCTAATGTCAGATGAGACTCATCTTACCCAATGACATTAGGGACCATTTCAGTTTCTCTGAACCAGAGAAAGAGGCTCTGCCACCTGCCAACTCTCAGCCCATCCCATTACATCTTTTGAGATGCAGACCCAAAATGGTAATGACCTCTTAGGTGGTGTGACACTGGAAGAAAGTGTGAAAAATTATATATTCTTGTATATCCTGTATTTATAAAGTCTTTTATTTTTCTTTCAGGTAATGGTAGTGGGCTTTGAAAGGTGTTTTCTTTCCTGCATCGACTCATTGGCTTAGACCTTGGGTCCACGTTGGTTCCATCAGTTTTTGAGTGCTCATATCTGCACTTCCATGTGTACAAAAATAGATGGATATATTGTGAACAGCAGACTTTGTTTTCTACTGAGTTGTCAAAAGGGCATTTAAAGGGTGGGCAGATTTTTTCCTTTAGCCCAATTAGCAAAGGACTAGCAGATTCTACAGCAGCGAGGAAAGAAACATTTCCCACCTAAATTTAGATATTAAGAAGGTAGGTGTACAAATCAGCTCGTCTCCCCTGTTAGGGGAGAAACACTGATACTTCCAGAGAACAGGGCATCTGACTTTTCTTTTTTGCCTATTTTAGCATGAAATGAGTCAGTCACTGAAGAAATGTATTTGTGTCCCTTGACTGCAAAGGGAGCCTCAGGAGATTTAAACAGATTTACATGTCTGGCTGCCAGGGATCTGATTTGAGGCAGATGACGCCAATTCCCTGCGCATCTCTCCCTGTCCCGAAGATTTTCTTTATCAGCAACAAATTCTGCATGTTCTGTTACAACAGGCACCACTGAATACTGCACACTGAGGGTATTTAAAACCAGAAGTGGGCAGATGAATGAAATTGAGAGGAGCCTTCTAGGCCAAGTCCGGAGGGTTGATTATATCACTGAGAACACTCATTTTTATTGCCGTCGAGGAAAAACTGAAGTTGTTTGCATTTTTGTTCCCTTTACTTTTGCAGATGAGGTGCCTTGTGTTCCTCTACTGGCAGCCCTGAGGATGAACAACTGCTGTGAAGCCTAATGTGGTGGAAAAGCAGGGCTTTGCTTGCAGCATCACTCCCACATCTGGACGTGGCTTTTAAAATTATTTTATCTAATCACTCGCATAACCCCTGAAGGATTTCAAAATGGTGTTGGGACGAAGCCAGAACTGCTTGGAGGGATCCAGGAGTTGCACTGGAAAGAGATTTAACTGCTAAAGGTCTTGGGTCACCTCTGATGACAGAAAGGCAAGAATTATGTGAGTATGGAAGGCTTATTTGAGTATGAAAGGCTTATTTGGGTATGAAAGGCTTATCTGTGTATGAAAGGCCTATCCTGAGGCAGTTTTTATTCACAAGATGCACCTGAAAAACTCTGTTTTCTTCCTAGTGGGGTATAAATCCTCCTGGGATCCCACCCTGGGTTAATTCATAGCCTTTCGCCTGGGACCTGCACTTACTCTTTAATTCACTTGCTCACAGTCTTCTGGTGGGAGCTGGTGAGTCTTTGCATCACTTTTTCGATATTTTTTTTGTCCTTCCCTTTCCTTAACTGCCTTTTTGTCTTGGCCCAGGAGTTTTTCTCACTTTTACTCTTCCAGGTCTCTCCTGCTGGAGAGAGATTCAGAGTTTCCACGGTGGAAAGCTGGGTGCAGGCTATTAACCAGTGTCTATTCCCTGGCTTCCAGACACAAATAAAAACAACAATAGTTATTGCCTTTTTTTGGCAATAATAACAAATATTTTCAATATTTGTTCAATGCTCAGAAATACTGCCCTGCAAATGAAGCCATCTGGCTATAAACATTTACAACATCAGAATATATACCTTCTGGCTAATCGTGGAGAGTGTGATGGGTATTAGAGTTTCTAAGAACAGCTTTAAAGGGTAACTCTTCACAATTATACACCACAGACAAACTGAAACCAGATCCGGCTTCTGAAGAGGGCAGTCCTTGGGCCCCAGGGGAGGGCTCATATACATATATATATATCTCATATATATCCGTGGATAGAGTAGAGATCTGTGAAACTATGAGGGGTTTGCCTTCACAATTACACACCACAGACAAACTGAAACCAGATCCAGCTTCTGAAGAGGGCAGCCCTTGGGCCCCAGGGGAGGGCTCATATATATTTATTTATTTATTTATTTATTTATTTATTATATGTATCTGTGGATATAGTAGAGATCTGTGAAACTATGAGGGGTTTGGAGGAGGTGAGAGGGAATGACAGGTCATATTCTCTTCCTGTATAGAGAATAAATAAAATAGAGACTGGCAGGTTTTAAATGGGCAAAAGGAGGTGCTTCTTCACCCACCATGCCCTTGAGCTGCAGAACACCATTTGGAGAGATGTATGGGTCCAAAAAATAACCGGACAAATGGGAGAAAAATGGATTGAGGGTACTCAAACACAAAGATACCACTGGTGTCTCAGGAATCACTGCAGGCTGGAGCAGTCCAAAAGCATTCTCCTCTTGCCATGCTTTTATGCTGTTCCTTGGGAACTCATTTTTAAGCCACTGTTGGGCAGGATTCCGGGCTGGCTCGGCAGTTGTCATGAGCCAGAGCATCCATCTTCAGACTTTCACAGTGTGACATTACGCTGAACTGTTTATGGTGCAGATTAGCAGAGCAGCCTGTGGAAATCATTTTACCCGTTCTGCTGTGAATGACGCACATCTCAGCTACTGAACTTTTACTACTTTCAGATAGGACTTCCCATAGTGCCTCGTAAGTAACCACAATATCAACCTCTGTCTTATTTCTGGCAGCAATTTCACACAGGATCTGCCATGATCAGCATGTATTCAGGTTCAGTGATAACTTCAGCATTCAACAATTTATGCAACACCCACATTTGTAACACGCTACACTAGTGCAAGAGATAAGATATGAGTCACATCATTAGTTTTCAGATCATAGAAATGACATTTGACCAGCTAGCTCAAAAAAAACGTGGTTAAATATTTGTGTATGAACTCACTGGACCCAAAACATAACTCAGCAAAAAAGGATGAAGCCAATTAAGTTCATCAGTCATTTGCAACACGTAGCAAATTGCCTGTTTAGTCTTCAAAAGGGCAAGGAAATTAAGCTGATAACAGCTTTCCTGTGATCTGTGCTGTGACTCCACCAACAACACATCATTGTGCTACTGATGCAACCCATCATTTTTAAATAAAGCCAAGATGCTTAGCTCTGGACCACGGTCAGCATTAAGAAAGGACAGATCCTTCCTTGTGCCAGGCAGAAAAAAAAAAAAGACAGAAAATGGGAGAAGTCTGTCCCGGCGCTATATATGATAAAGAGAGACACAGAAGTGAAGACAAAGACAACGGCTGAGCTTAGTGGGGCTCCTGGGACTGCAGCTCCCAGTTGGCTCCAGGGGCAATGGAGCTCCTCCTGAACCAGCTGCAGGACCACCATGGTGTACAGCAGGTCATCTGAAAGGTCCATGCCCTGGGAGGTAAAGAAGTGAAGGGGCAACTTTATCAGATGTCCCCAACTGTGATGTCATCACCACAGGGCAGAGTGCCCACCCTGCCTTTCCAAAGGCTGAGCCAGGAACCTGCAGTACAAAAAGAACCTGAACATAGACCTGCTGAAACTTGGGCCTTAACTAGAGGCATTCAGCAACTTCAAAAAAGTTGCATATTATCATGACAAAAAAATAATGGAAACATAGAGCTGCGAAGATGATGAGGGGAGTAGAACATCTCTCACATGATGAAAGGCTGAGGGACTTGGGATCTTTATAGTCTGGAAAAGAGAAGATCGAGGGAGGACCCGATCAACACCTATAAATACTTAAAGGGTGGGTGTCAGGAGGATGGGGCCAGTCTTTTTTCAGTGGTGCCCAAGGATAGGAAAGAGGAGACGGGCACAAACATGAACACAGGAAGTTCCATCTCAACATGAGGAGGAACTTCTTTTCTTTGAGGGTGGCAGAGCCCTGGAAGAGGCTGCCCAGAGAGGTGGTGGAGTCTCCTTCTCTGGAGACATTCCAAACCTACCTGGACACATTCCTGTGGGACCTGCTCTGGGTGACCCTGCTCTGGCAGGGGGTTGGATTAGATGATCTCCAGAGGTCCCTTCCAACCCCTACCGTGCTGTGATTCTGTGATGTAACTTGCTGATAGTTTATATGTACTGAAAACAGTGTATATCATGAAGAAAAATGATGATGGAAAAATACCCCAACTGACAATTTAAAATTCAAGAAAAATCCAGCAAGCACCAAGTAACAAAGCCTTTAGCTACAGTTGGTGATATCAAGTAACTGCAGTGATAAGAAAAACAGATGAGAAATCATGCATTTAACATATGAAAAAAAAGGTAACTCATGCTAATGCCAAACAGTATAATGTATGCCTTCACTGTGCTTTTCAGCCCTGCCAGAGACAGAAGCTCCAAGTGGTTTGGGAAGTTAAAGTCGAAAATCAAAGGAAGAGAACATACCTAAGAAGTGATCCCACTGCAGTGGCCCAGCCAGCACTGGACTGTTCCAGCAGGAGGATGGTGGTGGAGGAGGATTCTTCTACTGTGGTGCCACCACGTCCCTGTTGATTGTGTAGAAAGTCAGGCTGTGGCAATCTCCTCAATATCATATGAGAAACCCCTAACGCACTACACCTGCCATGTCTGTGGGAGAACACACTGTTGGCTATTCTTCTCATCAGCCTCATCTTCCAGACAAGTTACCATGGAGGGATTTTTACCATTTTCTTACCATTTGGGAGGCTTCCATTTTTTAATGCAAAAAAGAATCCAGAAACCAGTAGCATTTTAACTTCAGGCTTGCAGGTGTTAGTATCTGTCAGTCAAGCTTTTCTCCTAACTGTGCCAAAAAAAGAGGAAGTGCAGTAGAAGTGTAAATCTCCTTTCCCGACTCTAAATGGTACCAGAGGGAATGTAGAATCATAGGCAATTCTATGATTGCCTAGGTTGGAAGGCACCTTTTAGATCATCTAGTTCAACCATCAAATAACATAAATATATAAATAATGTAGAATAACTTTAGAAAGAAGAATTGGGTAAGAAAATGGAAGAAAGTGAGGGAAGTATGTTTAATATTTTACAAGTCAGAGAGAAGTGCAGAGAGCCCAGGACAGGGTGGAGGGCACTGCTTGGGAGGGACCTTTCTCTGTAGAAGTAATTGCCTAATTATTGATTACAAGGACAAGGGTACAACAACAGAGACAGATGAGACAGGGAGGATGAGTGGTTGCCTTGGCCAAAGGTCTAAAGTCATTCCCTCTGTGAGGGCCTACACCAGCCATGTGGTGACACGCTTCCATTTTTTAATGCAAAGAAGAATCCATAAACCAGCAGCATTTTAACTTCAGATTTACAGGTGTTAGTATCTGTCAGTCAAGCTTTTCTCCTAACCGTGCCAAAAAAAGAGGAAGTGCAGTAAAAGTGTAAATCTCCTTTCCCGACTCTAAATGGTACCAGAGGGAATGTAGAATCATAGGCAATTCTATGATTGCCTAGGTTGGAAGGCACCTTTTAGATCATCTAGTTCAACCATCAAATAACATAAATATATAAATAATGTAGAATAACTTTAGAAAGAAGAATTGGGTAAGAAAATGGAAGAAAGTGAGGGAAGTATGTTTAATATTTTACAAGTCAGAGAGAAGTGCAGAGAGCCCAGGACAGGGTGGAGGGCACTGCTTGGGAGGGACCTTTCTCTGTAGAAGTAATTGCCTAATTATTGATTACAAGGACAAGGGTACAACAACAGAGACAGATGAGACAGGGAGGATGAGTGGTTGCCTTGGCCAAAGGTCTAAAGTCATTCCCTCTGTGAGGGCCTACACCAGCCATGTGGTGACACAGGGAAAAGGAGAATTTGCAGGGTCAAGGTGGAGCTTCTGGGCCTCCTTTTCCACTCCTCACAGTGGAAACCACCCATGAAATGCTCTAGTGAAGTGACACAGCTTGACCTTTCATGATCTGCATCCCACAAGGAACAAGAACTTGCCTGACCTCACAAGCAGATGAACAGACAGTGCTTTCCTGGCAGAACACAAACACCAATGGCTTACAAGATGAACTTTTCAATGAACCAAAGACAGAGTTCACTTAAAGCAAAATGTGCGTTTGTTTCATGCTGAAGTAAGATTATCTAAGCTAATCATTGTGTTTGAGTTTCATTTAATGTTTGACAGTGACATTCTCTTCTATGGCAGCTTTACAGAGTCACGTCTTGATTTTCTTGCCCCATCCCACAGCCAAAGCTTGTAACAAGCTCTTCCAGTCCTCCCCCAATACAGGTTTCACATGTGGGACCACTGGGGGAACAAGGCCCACGTAAAGACAATTCTGCTGCAGGTCTCATCCCTGCCTCCCTTAAGTGTGGAAGGTGGCTCAAAGTGGCCATCATCTTCTGCAGACATCACCTTCTCTGGAAATGATGGTGCCTAATGCATTTTCTCTCATAAACACAAAATGTAACCCCTATCCTTTGGCTTAAAGTGATTTGGAATAGTGGAAAAGCAGAACATCAACTATGATTTATTTTTATCTCTCAAGAGGTGTGAAATTTGACATTTCAAAGCAAGATTGTCAGTAAAAAAATATTAAATTTTGAATATGTACCCCTACCCTCTTTGTATGTGAGTTTCTAATAGAGTTTGCTGAAGGAATTGTCCCAATAGCACCAGTGATCCACGCACAGTACAGCACACTACATCCTGCCAGTACTCTGTAGCTCAGATGATACAGCTGCTGGAAGCACGACAAAGTATAAATAAGATCTGAGCAGACACATTGCAAAGCCTACCTGCTATTTCACAAGGAGTTGGCAAGAAGGATATTTGATTTACGAGTGCAAATGGGTTGGTTAAATGTTTCTTAATGAACTCAGTTAATCCAGGCATCAGCTGAAAGGGTCCAGCATCGGACCTTTTAAATAGCTTTCATTGAAAATGGAGAGTGAACTTCCATGACCTCTGCCAATGTACCTTTCAATGTACCATGACCTCTTTCATTGTACCTTTCAAAGTAAGGTACATTGACTCTTTGAACTAAAAGCTATTAAGGAAGGACCATTATTTGTTATTTCAGCCAGGCACTGATGGAGCCAAGCTCAGGCTTGGCCGATGGCTCTTCTTACACTCCTTCTGCCCACACCCCCAAGGGATGTACAGGACAGGAAGCTTCCAAGATGGACACATTTTGTGGTGCAGTTTTTGAGTAATGTATTGCACCCTTGTACTCCACACAAGTTACATGTTCACTGGGCAACAATATGCATCCAGTTATCCCTGAGGGTTGGAGAATATCCCACCGGAGACCATAACCACCATATATACTGCTGGCCTACGTGGTCGATCTTTAGCACTGGTCCTCATGCCACTGCTCTGACTTGGCAATACGACAAGGTCAGATGGAGATCCTTATCTGCCATAGGCAAGCCAACAACATCATAGGTGACACATTAGTTTCTACAAGTTTTGGCACATGTGAAAGATAAGCTATGTGAGAGCAAATGCAGTCATCAATTCTGAGAAGTAAGGCTTGAAACCCAAGCCATCATGGTTTCCTGTGTGTTGTCACCCCGAGCCCAGTCTGGGATGAGAAAACATCACTAAGGGTGAAGACCCCGAGAGCGTCAAAGAAGATGCCAAGAGTTCCAGAACATCTCTTACCACATCAAATCCCACTTTCCACTTTCTCCTAGGCAACTTAATTTCATAATCTGGAAACAGATAGCATGAGGGAGCACTAATTGCTTTTTTCTCATGGTTTTCTGTTTCTAAATGTTGTTTCTAGTCAAGTAAGCAAAAGGGAAATAAGAAATTCACCAAAAGTCTGCTCTTTAAGGAAAGGAAAAGAAACTTCAGGAGCAAGACCTGCAAAACAGATCTAGTAGCAGATAAGTCTGAGTAGGTGAATACACTACTAGTAACTAATGAACCATCTGCAGCTAGGAGGTTTAAAAAGAGAGAAAAGCATAGCTTGTACCATCAAATGCAATTAAAATGTAATTAAAATGGGATCTGAACCTGCCAAGGAGTCTTGGCTGTGACATTCTTCCCAAGGACTTTTGTCTTGCAGTTACCAAATAAACACAACAGTGAGCCAACCAGTGCAGTTCACCCCATAGGGAGCACGTCAGGAAAGAAAGGAGGAAGAAAGTCAGCAAAGCCAGGGACAAATTCATCTCTTCTATAAAATCACCGGGGAGGTTAAGCTAGAAATACATATTTTACTGCCTCCACAAGAAATAAAAGTGACATGACTTACCACAAGATGCTCACAAGTCCCACCAGGGTGTCTGCTCCATCCCTTTCTTACATCTTGAGCGTGGGTTTTATAGACAGAATGGAACATCCTTCCTGGTTTCTCCCATTGCCAGTTCCTTTTCTTTCCTTCTTCCCTGTACAAAGCCAAATCCCTCTTATGTCAGCAGCTGGATGTACGGTTTGAGTTGTGCTCACCAGAGAAGCTGGAAAGAGATCTACCATAAGCCAGATGTTAAAACTAGGATATTAGGTTCCAACTCAACAATTAGAAAGAAAAATTTAAAAAACAGATCATTTCCTATTTCTTCAAGCATTGTCCACCACTTGCATATGTACAAATAGGAAATTTGTTCAGTAACACAGATAATTGCTGCGTGGATTGTACAGCAAAATCAACTCTTTTGAGCGCAGGCTGCAATCCCTGAGGTGAGCAGTAGAGGACACCTCCAAAGCAGGCACTGAAAACTATGAGCAGATACATCCCGATCCTTCTAATTTGATGATTTCTTCTTTCCCAAGCAGTGACCATGTTGTGCCCTGAATCTTGGCGATAAATAGACAGGAAGAGATGGATCAGAGCTAGAAAACTAGACTTTCTCTGGATTTGAGAAAGATTTGGGTAATTCCAAAACCCCATGATCTAAGGTCTTCATTCCAGTTTCTGCTTTGTTTATTATTAATTTAAATTCAGTTGAACTTATCTAGCCTTTTGCCTTGACATCATCTAGCTGCACTACCCTCTTCCAGCCAAGAAAACATATTTCCCTTAAATTAAGAAAGCGAGGGTTTGGCCCTGGACCCACTGAACCAAAGAGTGTTGCTAGTTATGATGGTAGAGATGTGAAGTCATCTGTTGAAGCTGAAAGGACTTAATCCAGCTTGACTTTTCCTGCTCTAGCTGACTGTGGTGTAAGTGCAGGCTTTACCGACTGCAATTATCTGCAGACCCACACTGTGTTTAGGAACTCTAATCACATACACTTTAGTCTGTCATCTAAAATACTGAACTCTTACTGCTTTGGCCTTGCCTGCCTCAAAGAGATCTGTCCTTATTTTGTATAAAATAAAGAAAACAAAGCTCTCAAATGTCTACTTTACAGAGAGCAATGCCAAATAACCTGAAGAGCATCTAGTCTTCTACTGCAAAATCTCAAGAGCAGCAAAAGTGTTGGATTAGAGGATATTTCCTCCAAACCAAGAGCAGAGATGTGAACACCCTGTTCAGAATCACCCATAGATTTGTCACCAGCTAAGAGAACCTGGCACACAAAACCAAAAGTAGGGACTGTGTCTAAGCAACAGCCTTATCTGATATTACCAAATAGATGGACACGTGACATCCTGCTCAATCTCAGTAGGGGCTGTCCTTTAACAGTGCTGCTAGGAGAGCCCATCAGTCAGGAGGTGGCCAGCAGGAACAGCGAGAAAGCCTCAGACAAGATCATCTTATGTACAGTGACTTGCGTGCAGAGGGAGCTTCTTCATGCCCTTCCACCCAATCATAGTCATAGAATGGTTTGGATCAGAAGGAGCCTTCAAGATCATCCAGTTCCAACCCCCCTGCCCTGGGCAGGGACACCTCCCACCAGACCAGGTTGCTCCAAGCCCCATCCAGCCTGGCCTTGAACCCCTCCAGGGATGGGGCAGCCACAGCTTCTCTGGGCAACCTGTTCCACTGTCTCACCACTCTCACAGGAAAGAATTTCTTCCTGGTGTCTAATCTAAATCTCCCCTCTTTCAGTTTAAAACCGTTACCCCTCATCCTATGGCTTCACCTAAGCATGTATTTAACCCAGCAAGTGGTCTAGTGCAAAGACAGAGGTACTGAGTACGAGCCATCACACCATACCCAAGTGGCAGACTCATGTATTTGCAGCCTGCTTTACTACAGAAAAAAAAAAAAAAAGAAAGAAAAATTTAAAAAAATCAGTGATATAACATTTGCCCTAGCAATTAGAATTGTGATTGAACAAGATTACCAGCTCTGTTGGAGAAGAGAGCTAGAAAGAGAAACCAGGGCTCATCCTGGTGGTGCCCGTATCGTCCAGATTGGAAAAGAAATTTATTTGTAATATACTACTGATGCCCTCTAGTGCTTTGGAACAGAATCCGCCCACAATTACTAGCCATAACAGATGTTAGGCAAGAGAAGTGTGTTATTTCCAGGAATGAACACGAAAGGATCAAAATAGTTGGCAGTATCTGTACAGGAAAAGATTAGAGAGAGCTCTGAGTGGGTATACATCCACGTGGCCATCAATTATTTCAAATTAGCTACATCAATTTAAAGCATCCCTGGAATCTTGCCTGTTTTTGCTGCTAGCAAACAGATCTTCTGCCTTCCCTTTGCTGAACATTTGCCCTAGCAATTAGAATTGTGATTGAACAAGATTACCAGCTCTGTTGGAGAAGAGAGCTAGAAAGAGAAACCAGGGCTCATCCTGGTGGTGCCCGTATCGTCCAGATTGGAAAAGAAATTTATTTGTAATATACTACTGATGCCCTCTAGTGCTTTGGAACAGAATCCGCCCACAATTACTAGCCATAACAGATGTTAGGCAAGAGAAGTGTGTTATTTCCAGGAATGAACACGAAAGGATCAAAATAGTTGGCAGTATCTGTACAGGAAAAGATTAGAGAGAGCTCTGAGTGGGTATACATCCACGTGGCCATCAATTATTTCAAATTAGCTACATCAATTTAAAGCATCCCTGGAATCTTGCCCGTTTTTGCTTTCAGTATCAACAGACTACAAGCAAACAGATCTTCTGCCTTCCCTTTGCTGTACCTTGAGGCAAAGGCTTTCATCAAGAGACTGGTAGTTGCTGAAGATAAGGTGGCCATGGCCAATAATCTACCACCCCTGAAACTGCTCCTGCCACTAAACCTGACAGATGGCACACTCTAATATATTATAGCTATTCAATTATCTTCTGACCTCAAATGATAACTTCAGATCAGCAGTCAGAACATCCCTCATGGTCTCCAAAACACACTCCACTTACCTCTGCCTTTGCTGCACGCGGTCCGTGGCTAAAGAGAGCTCATTAAAATAAACACTGTGAAAAATAATCTCTATTCACATCTGCTTCTTCAAAAAAAAAACTAAAAAAATACAAGCACACAAAACCCCACCAAACGAACAAACACATAAACCACTCTGTTGCTTCTGATTTTCAAAGCGATAGCACAGGTCTGCGAGAAGCAGCTCAAAATAACTTCAGCTCCCTTTCCCCCCGCCCTTCCAAAGCAATTTGTGGTGTATCCATCCAATTAAAAAACGTTGTTGTGTTAGAGCTTACCTCACAGGAATGAAAAATCGTACTTCTCCAGTCTCTGGGGAGATCTTTCAGAAGCAGCAACACCTTTTTCAGCGTCTCCATCTTACTACACAGGCCAATTAACCAACCTAGTGTTTCCCAGATAAAGGCATATTGAGGCTGGAATTTAATTCTTCACCTGATAAATCTCTCCTGCCACTGCTGAAGGCAACCAGCATCTTACCCATTGTTTTGTCCATTTATCTGGACGACTGCAAATGCAACAGCAGCTTTTGCTTTGCAAGGGAACTCTGGGAGGAAATTCAGGCCTTGTGGTCAGAGCTCTGAACTGACACCCTCGTTTTAATGAGTTTTGCCTCTAATTTTCGGTGTGATTCTGGAAAAGTCTCCACAGAATCTCTGTCTGCAGAGTTGACATAGTCCTCAGGTCACTGGTACCGATCAGGCTGGCCCACCAAGGTCGACCTTCAGTCCAGACCATCTCTTGAGCTGCTGGTTGCAATCAACCAACCTGTTGTTTTGTTTTCACGTGTCAGAGAGCTCAACCTACAGACCAACTGCAGACACGTAGTTGCAGGCAGGAGGAAATGCAGCCTGTGAAATAACTACTGAAACAGCCATTGAATCGTGGTCGGTGTCCACTGCCCACAGGGTGTAAATAAAGATGCAGTGGGAGTGGGTAAGATGTTAAAGTCTTAGAGCAAAAAACTTCAGGAAATCAATTGTATACTGAAAAAAAATGTAGCAGGGAACTGGTCGGAGAAGGATCTTCAGCCACACAAAGCTACTGCAAGAAGCTGTCTGTTGCAAGAGGCAAAAACGGAATGAATGCAGAGCCAGGAAGGTGGCACGTGTCTTCCATGGCAAGAGGGATTCACCACCCAGACAAGTGACTCGGGCACCAGGGTGAACTGTGTATTTGGGTAAATCATGCCAAGAGATAAATCATTCCACAGGAGAGAGTTTCCTGGATCAAGCGCCCTGGTGTTGAACTTGCAGAGGTAAATGCTTCAGGGAAATCCAGAGACCTGTGTTACGCCGGGATCAGCCTGAGCAATCAGAGCCACATCTTCTGGCCATAAAAACCCATGACTCAGTTAACCTCTAAAATTAACCAGCCATGTTTGATTGTGCAATGTTTATTCCTCTTTATAGCACAAAGAAAGCAAACTAAGCACTTTGTGCTGCCACCTCGGCGTGTGCAATTAGCTACAGCTGTGGCAGGAAGGACCAGCTACTGGTTAAAACTTCCTAGTTAGAGACAGGTCTTCTGGGGTCTATGCCATCTTCTGCTCTACATGCAACAGAGCCAATAATTCTGATCGGCCAAGCCTGACCACGTTGTCCACACTCCAGAAGGCTAAAATTAACATGCTGCAGGTAAACAACTTTCTCACAATCTTCCTACAATGGAGGCACCTCAAATCAGAGCTGACCTGCTGGATTTAATTTCTCTTAATCCATTTCCTCAGCTATAAAATGGGGATTGACTTAAAAAAAAAGGGTAGCTTACTTCATGTGGGATGCCCTGATTTATTTCCAGGGACAGCAAGACTCATGGTATTATTGCAAGGAATGTTTGGGGATTGTGGAAGGGAATGTCCCAAAATGAGTTGACAGGGTTAAACTCACCCTGCAGAAAGAGGAAAGCATGGGAGGTCAGCAATGAGACCTGGGCTGGCTGTGAGGTCTATGTCCTCACTGTCACCAACAAACCCAAAGTCAGAAGAGACTTCAGTAGGGAAATGCCTGCCCTGTCCTTTCATTGATGGTCTCTCTCCATCTAAAGGCTTCCTTTTCTCCTCAAGGAAAGATTTTTTTAGAATCTGCTTGGGAAGAAAACATTAGGGGCAGGGTCTCCTCTACTTGTGACAGTCCTTTTGGACAACCCTTTCCAGTTCTTTTCTCATTAGCATTACTGGTGTTTTACAGCTGGAGTGCCCTCTCCTGTGATGAAATGCCAGGGTTGAGATGTCAGAGTCTCCTGAATTACTGCCAGGACTTTCTGAAGGAGACACCTCCCCGTGCAATCTTCCAGCCAACTGACAGTCACTGCAATTGGGAAAGACCTCAAGGAAGCTTGAGTTGGAAGGGACATGCTAAATTTCTCTTCAACTGGCCATCAGCAACAACCATTCAGCCAAGATGTGCCATTGGCTGTCAAACCCCATGAGACATGGGACAATGCACATCCAACAGCAATATTTATCACAAAGCTGAGTGCACAACCCACTTCGGAGAGAGCTGACCCTTTCATTTCCACCTAGGAGTAATTCCATGAGTGGACCTCAATGTCCCTTAGTAGCATGACTTAGGAGACACCTCTGTGCAAGTCATGGCTAGAGATGGAAGGGAGGAACCTACAGCCCATGCACAGGGAAGTGACTTTCTGGTGGAAAGTCACTCTCTGAAGAGGGAGCAGGGGGCAGGAAAGCAACACGTGTACGGATGGAGGGGAGGAACCTACAGCCCATGCAGAGGGAGGTGACTTTCTGGTGGAAAGCCATTCTCTGAAGAGGGAGCAGGGGGCAGGACAGCAACACGTGTACCCAACCCCCAGGAAAGAGTGAGAACTTTACTATTTGTGTGTATTTGCTTCCTTTCTGGTGCCAATGTTACTTTTAACCTCCTTACCTCTTTCCACAGCCTCTCCTGCAGTTGACTCACAATGCTAATATTGGCCTTCAAAGCTGCACAGTCAATTCCCCAAACATCCCATCAACCCTACTTGTATTTTTTCTTTTTGTAATTTTTTTCTTTTTTTTTTTCTTTTTTTTTTCTTTTTGTAAATTTTTTTTTTTCTTTTTTTGCTTCTTTTTTTTTCTCTTTTTTTTTGTGGCTCACATGTTATAGTCTCCCATCCCCTGGTCCTAAATTCCAGTGTCACTACATAATTGCATGCCTCAGAGCCTACAGTCATCACTTCTCAGGGGCTGCAGTAAAAGGAAGACGCACACATCTTAAATGTACTTCCTCAGTAACAGGAACTGGTCTTACCTTCCACATTTCTGCCGAAACTCTTTAGCTGGGGGGAAGAAAAAGGAAATCAGTCTGCTGTAAAGGGTCTAAAATTGGTTGTGCTTCCACGCTGGTGTTTCATTCGAAACAGAAAGGATGTATATTTTAGTAGTACCCTTTTCCAAATCACACATGAATGGCAGAAATAACTATATTTCTTGAAGTGCAGGAGCTTCATTTCTCGACACAGCACATTGTGCTTCTTCCAATGTTACTTTTAACCTCCTTACCTCTTTCCACAGCCTCTCCTGCAGTTGACTCACAATGCTAATATTGGCCTTCAAAGCTGCACAGTCAATTCCCCAAACATCCCATCAACCCTACTTGTATTTTTTTCTTTTTGTAAATTTTTTTTTTTCTTTTTTTGCTTCTTTTTTTTTCTCTTTTTTTTTGTGGCTCACATGTTATAGTCTCCCATCCCCTGGTCCTAAATTCCAGTGTCACTACATAATTGCATGCCTCAGAGCCTACAGTCATCACTTCTCAGGGGCTGCAGTAAAAGGAAGACGCACACATCTTAAATGTACTTCCTCAGTAACAGGAACTGGTCTTACCTTCCACATTTCTGCCGAAACTCTTTAGCTGGGGGGAAGAAAAAGGAAATCAGTCTGCTGTAAAGGGTCTAAAATTGGTTGTGCTTCCATGCTGGTGTTTCATTCAAAACAGAAAGGATGTATATTTTAGTAGTACCCTTTTCCAAATCACACATGAATGGCAGAAATAACTATATTTCTTGAAGTGCAGGAGCTTCATTTCTCAACACAGCACATTGTGCTTCTTCCTACAAGGTTTTCGAGGCACACAGCGTTAGATATTCAGAAATAAAAGCTAGATAGATGTTCTGGTTCAGTTTTTTTTTATTAGGACAAGGGGCTTTCTTAGCTATTGAGGAAACACACTGCAGGCTGGTGAAACTAGTACAAGGAACAAATTCTGGGAAAAGTAAACCAAAACTGTTATTAACAAAACTACTACTCTTAAATCCCCCGAACCTCATTTTTTGCGTTGATTATATCAATGACTCTCTAACCTTTAACCAAAGCCCAAGTACTCACCCCAAATCACCTCTAAACAAAACAGACAAAACTCAGTTATTTCTAACTAAGTTGGAACATGCCAGTTATGCTTAATTGTCCAAGTCTGAAGATTTCCCTTAGAAGCTGTCAATTAACCACTTCTCCAGTTTTTTTCATTATAAAAAGTGGACTCGTCATCCCCCACAAAACAGAGGAAACCATACACAAAACCCATCAGCCTCAAGATGCAGTAGAAACTGAGCATAAGCAGTGCTAGGTCTGTACTCATTGCTGTTGTGCTAAGCAAAAAATTTGTCTGTACATACAAACAACATCAAACTCCGCTGGCAGAGGCTGAAACAAACCTGGCTAGTTTTATGTAGAAAATATATAGGTTTACATAGGTACAAAATTTTTGTCTCCTGTGAAGCAGGCTGTCTCATTTCATATGAAATCGGTGTGAAAGAGATAAAACCCGTCTGCTGTGTTAAGAAAATGTCCTGCTTCTACCTTCATCCTGATTAGGACACTCACAGCTGTAGTGAAAATATTTAACATTTGTTTTAATTGGATTAAAAACTATGCAAAAACTTTAAAGATTATATTTTTATATGTCACCAGTGTCACCTATTAAAAATAGGAAGGATTTTAAAGATGCGACTTGCTTATTGCTCATGATACTCTTTTTGTTGAATAAATGAATGTATGATGTTATTGTTTTGGCCAGATGAGGGAAAGCTAACAGAAATGTGGATATTGATTCTGAGATTATTTAAATAATTTTGGAAAAACAAACCTGTAACAAAATTGACCTAGAGGGTTGTCAACTAGATTTTGCAAGACCAGTCATAATCGAATTGGTTTTGAAAGTCCAAACCAACTATGGGTCAGCTCCGATGGAAAAGGTGGGTTTCTTATTTTATCCATTTCTGCAAGTTCATTGACAAAAAGCGCATGTAACAGGAAAGCATCATTAGCTTTACGCGCCTCCAAACTCCCCTGGGTTTCTGCTCAAACAGCGACGCTGTTGGGGATGCGGTCTGGGGAAAGGTAGTAGTAAGGAAGCTTCTTGTTCTTGTTGCGCTCGGCGATGGCGTTGACGATCTCATCCAGATTCTTGCGGAATTTTTCCATAGCCTCTTTCACCGGCTTCTCCACGAAGTGTTCATCTGGGTACATGCCCAGAAACAGCTGATTGAGAAACACCAAGAAATCACACTTTGAGAAAGCAAAAGCTATTCCTTTTCAACGTTATGTTCGTTCAGCAGAACAACACCCAGAACCTCGCAAATGCTACTATTAAAATAGTACTATCAATATTTAAGCTATTCCACATTGGCACTGCCAATGAAGGATGCTGTCCTGTCCTCCCTCCATCATGAGCTGCTTGATTTTATCCCTGCATTCTTCTGCAGAGGTGGTTCAGGTGTCTATGTGGCACCTCCTTCCTCTTTCAGTGACAATTGAAGCTTCTGTTGACTTAAAACTGTCCTTCAAAGTTCAACTTGAATCTGACAGTTGCTTTAGTCAGCTTGGAATCTGAGAGTCCTGAATACTGCATTGCCAATGTGCATACTGGCATATTACCTGTTTCAGGTAATTATTTCCCATGATACCATGACACTATTTTCCATACTACAGCTTCTCAGCTGAAATCTGCTCTCTTCTTCAGAGAAGAAACTTCAGAAGTACCCTCTGCCCATCACGTTCCATTTAAGGATTTCAAAAGACATCTTCCACACACAGACCTCAGGTGAGACAACCAGGTACCAGATACCCTAATTACCATTGTAATGAGGGAAATGGCTATGGACCATGCTTGTAGAGCATCCTAGAAGCTTGTTTTTTTTGCATTCCACACCAGCCACGCACTGGGGCAGACTTTCCAAAGGGACAGGATGTGGGGACACAGTGATGCTATAGTTTCTCTACCAGCACTGCTGGGGCAAGGAGTGGAGAAAACCCTTGTGGCTCTGAAGCCCTCTTCCTCCCACACCAACATCCTTACTCAGCAATGCCATACTTGAGGTTAGACACTCATTTTGGCTGAAACGCAGCCTCAGAGTAAAAATACAACTTCTCACTCAGAGCTGGTTTGCATCTGGGCAAACCCCCACCATGGCTACATCTCCGCAGAAAAGCAAACATGGTCCAGTCAAGCACAGAGCAGCACTACAGTCGTGGGGGTCCATTTGGTCTTGCCATGGCCCTCGTGGTCTCACCTACATTTCCACCACCTGGAGAAAGGAGGTTGACTTACTTCATTGTCCTGGAATTGGCTCAAGGCCCAGACAGCTCCAAGATGCCAACAAGAACGGCCCCTGTCCGGCAGACTCTCCACGATTTGCTCGATGGTGACCGTCCCCTTTTCTGTCGGAGGAGGGCGGCGCATTGTTGGTGGGGCATTGGGAATCCAGGAACACCAGTCATACTGCACAACAAAGCAAGACAGCACAGTGAAAAGCTACAGCGGTTGGTATTTCAGGGAGACCATGAGCCAGAAATGTGCCCTTGTGGCCAAGAAGGCGGTGGAGACTCCGTCTCTGGAGACATTCAAACCCCACCTGGACACATTCCTGTGCAACTGCTCTGGGTGGACCTGCTCTGGCAGGGGGGTTGGACTAGATGAGGTCCCTTCCAACCCCTGTGATTCTGTGATTTAGGGACACTTCCAAGAAAATCAGAAGTCTTGACACCAGGGAGTTCACTTCTGTAATGTGAGCCACTCAGAAAGAGAAGACACTGACTAAAGGGCAGAGAGATGCTCCAGAGAAGGACTGCGGTAGACAAGAAGTCCCTGCCAACTTTCTCAGGATCTCACAAGGGAGATAGTTGGGTTGCCTTGATGGGAGCAGTTACTCTGCAGTGTGGCCAGCAGGTGACAGGTCCCCCTCTGCTCTGCCCTGATGAGGCCCCATCTGGAGCACTGGGTCCAATTCTGGACTCCCCAGTTCCAGAAGGACAGGGAACTGCTGGAGAGGGGACAGCAGAGGGCTACAAAGATGATGAGGAGACTAGAACATCTCTCTGATGAGGAAAGGCTGAGGGACTTGGGTCTTTTTAGTCTGGAGAAGAGAAGACTGAGGGGGAAGCTGATCAATGCCTATAAATACTTAAAGGGTGGGTGTCAGGAGGATGGGGCCAGTCTTTTTTCAGTGGTGCCCAGTGACAGGACAAGAGGGAACAGGCACAAACTTGAACATAGGAAGTTCCATCTATACATGAGGAAGAACTTCTTTCCTGTGAGGGTGGCAGAACCCTGGAAGAGGCTGCCCAGAGAGGTGGTGGAGTCTCTGTCTCTGGAGAGGTTCAAACCCACCTGGACACGTTCCTGTGCAACCTGCTCTGGGTGGACCTGCTCTGGCAAGGGGTTGGACTAGATGAGGTTCCTTCCAACCCCTGTGATTCTGTGATTCTGTGATTTAGAGACACTTCAAAGGAAATCAGGAGTCTTGACACCAGGGAGTTCACTTCTGTAATGTGAGCCACTCAGAAAGAGAAGACACTGACTAAAGGGCAGAGAGATGCTCCAGAGAAGGACTGCGGTAGACAAGAAGTCCCTGCCAACTTTCTCAGGATCTCACAAGGGAGATAGTTGGGTTGCCTTGATGGGAGCAGTTACTCTGCTAACCACAGGCATGTATCACACAGCCCACATTCACCATCCAGGCTTGGGACTTCGCTATTTTATTAAACAAAGATCTCTCCTGATAATCTGAGGAGACTTCTGATAAAAAAAAACATATAAATGATAAAAATCTCCTTTTCTCTGGTTGTTTTTTTCTGCAAAATTTGCTCTAAGAACATGCCCACTGTACTGTGGGCAGGCAGTAAGAGAGGCAAAGGATGCTGATGCATCATGAACTATAGCATGTGGATGTGACCATGGTGAGGGCCAGACTGGGAACTCAGAATCCCTTCTGGCCTGCTTCAGCGTTGTGGGATGGTGATGTCTCGCTTGGCCTCAGATATGACCTCAAGTTTTGACACCATCTGAGATACTGCATTTACCATAACTTTTTCTTTTCCAAGCATTTTTTCATTACCTTCACACGTACCCCTGCCGTGCCCGAGGAGAAGTCCCATTTCAGCTGTGTCCCATGCCTACCCGTGCTACCAGATAAGCAAAGCTACAACAGCAACCCGTGGTCACTACCCAGGGCTACGCTCACAGCAAACACAAAGCAAAGCCACGGAGCAGAACTCATTGCATTTCCTTGCAGAATGTGCCACAGGCAACCAGCACGGGCACTTCACGTGGTGTCTGGAAGGGGTGGTAGCTAAACGGTGCACCTGAACCCTTCTGCATTTCTGAAAGGGGTCTTAGCAAGATGTTCAAATGCTTAAAGCATTGTTCCCAATAATAAAAATCATTAAAAATAAAATACACAAGCTAGAACCCCTAAATTTGAGCTTTGGTACCTATTTAGGACTGAAAATACCCTTCTCAGCTTTCAAAACAATTCAGTTTCCACAGGCTCCATGGGGATTTGCAAATGTGTCTGCAGTTATTTTGACCAGAGAGAGCAATGTACAATGTCTGTACATCTACTAAAAAACATTTCTGAGACCTTGCCTTGGTAGATGCATCTCCCTGCCCAGAAAGAAGAACAGACTTCCCAGAAATTCCTACCTGGCCAAAATTCACCGCTGCGTGCTGGGCCGATGTGGTGAATATTACCACGGTGAGATACTCCGCCAGCTTCTCTCGTGTCCTGATGGCCTTGGGAAACCCTAAGAGAGGGAGAAGAAAAGCTTAAGTAACCCAGCTATGAAGTAATTCAGTGAGCAACCAGCTGTTCAAAAGGCATGAGGTGGAGGACCGTGAAGCAGTCACTGAAGAGCAGGGCACTCTTTTTCTGAATCTTGTTGTGGTGTCCAACAGGAGTCACCCAAAGTCTCTGCATCTGGCCTGTCCAGCCATAAAAACAGATTAAACCTCACACAGGTTTGTGAGGCACCACCACCATTTGTAAAATATGTGGTGGTGCTTAAGGGAAAGGCAAAGTATAATCAGACCTTCAAAAAACCGCTATGTCCATGTCTTCTCACCCTACCTACCCTGCAGCAAGGAACCCAGAGAGTCCACAGAGGCCTCAGATGCTCCCTTTTTCCTCAGTCTGCAGTGCAAGCAGGGAAGGGCCATGCCAAGGAGCAAATGACTGTGAGCACATAATAAAGGTCCGAGGCTCAGCAATCAAGCGGGCTGCGAGAGAGAGAGCAGGGAGAGCTGATTTGCTGAAACAGGAAGTGAGGAAACGAGAACTTCTGGAAGAAAAACAACAGAATGAGGAACAGAAATAGTTGCATCAAGCTGTCTTTGAAGGGGAATAATCAGTCACATAAAGAAAGAAGGGAAAAGAATCATAGAATGGTTTGGGTTGGAAGGGACCTTAAAGATCATCCAGTTCCCACCCCCTGCCCTGGGCAGGGACACCTCCCACCAGACCAGGTTGCTCAAAGCCCCATCCAGCTTGGACAAAATGTGAGTTGAGGGAAAAAAACTAGGTTTAGGGAAAGGCAGGAGATGTTAAGTCAGGTGAAAGAATAGAGCTGTGTTATGGGTGAGAGCTCCCACAGCCAAGTAATGGTTTGCAAGAAATGAGAGACAGCATGAGGAGACAGAGCAAAGGAAAGTATTTCTTGGAAAGGATGATGAGTATATCTTCTCTTGAAGAGAGCAGAACAGCTCAACAATGCCACAGGTGCTGAACAAAGTGCAGCAAGATACTCCTGGGGAAGTTCTTACTTGTTCTTAATTTGGTGCTAGGTTTGGAGGAGAGGATTCAAGGGCATCTCACTGCTCCTTGTGATTCCTATCAGTCTGCCTGGTGATTCCAGCAGTACATACAGACATCCCCTCTCCTAATGCTTAAAGCATGAGCAGACAAGGTCACAGGACCCAGCGTACAGAGAGATTACAAGAGTTGCTCAAGCTCATGGTGCGAATCTGTGGCAAAGGAAGAAGCTGTCTCCTGGGAGAGGGAGGACCTAATCCAGGGTCTCACCCATGAAACTGAGCATCTTTGGGACAAGAAGGGAGAGGGTCTCCATCAGCTCAAGATCTGCTGTGCATGGAGCATTGCTGTCAGCAGGGACTCGACAAGCTTCAGACCCAGCTGGGCCATCATACCTTACCTGATGCCTTCACGCCCCTCATCCCATAAACGTAAACGTCTTTGACGAAGGCTTGGAGCTCCACATCCTCACACACCACCTCGTCGCTCTCATAGTAGATGTGAATCACATCCTCTGCAAAACTACAAGACACAGGAACAAGTGAACAAGACAAAACGTAAAGGAGAAAGCAAGCCTGCCATTCCCTGAAGACCTTCTACTGACCTTGCAGAGGAGGCAGATGATGCACGGGGAAAGAAGGGCAAGAGCAGGTCTCAGCACCCTCCTACCTCCTTCCCACAAGCAGTGGGAATGCGCAGAGGCAACTTTGATTAACTTCTGAGTCACTTCCTCCCCCAACCAAAAAATGCTGGACCACACTGCATCCCCTGAAAAGTCATCTGTGCTTTACTCTCCTATTTGAGGCTTTACTCCTGCCTGGACGTCTATCATCACGTCTACATCCTTTCCTTCACTTAATATATGCTCCCTCTGGCATATCCACATGGCTGTCACACTGGGAACACGGGTTCCCAAACTGTGATACCAGCACCACCCCCTGTACGTGGGATGCTCCAAAGCTGCTCCTGAATATATCATTCAAACAGTTGATCCCCTCCTTCCGCACATCCTTTTGACAAAACTCAAGTGGCACCCTCCAAAGTGGGGGTGGCCCAGGAAAATTCTCTTGGGGAGGTCTAGAGCTTTTTCCTGCACCCACTGCATAGAGCAGACACCTCCTCCCTGTTCAGTTCCTCTTCTCAAAATCCCTGTTTCTATAAAAACTTCCCAGGCTAAACCATCTCAAAAGGAAAGGCTCTTAAAACGCTGAGATAACAGATATAGTTCTGAAAGCAGTGAAAATAGGTAAGCCTGATTTCCTGAAGATTTGCATTTTGTGACTGAGCAACTGCTTCACGGAGCTATGCTGAGATATTCTGTTAGCTCTGCAGGTACCTGTATTCTCTTGCTAAATATTTTGACAACAACCCATGGGGTGAAACATTTGACTGTGGAAGCTGACTAATGGGATCAAAAATTGTTATCCAACACCGATTTCTCCCCTGACAAGCTACAAATTTATTGCAATTTGGAGACCTTTACAAATCTGTCAATGTGGTTTGTATTAACCAACCAAGTCAAGAGTTGCCATTGAGGCAAACAACTGCATGAACACCAAGAATTTAAATAATTTTGGCTTCCAGAGGAAGCCAAAGGAAAAGAAAAACTCTGTAACAGGCAGAGACAAAGCTGCCCTGCATGAGGTCTACCTCCACCACCTGGCACCTCTGCCAAACGCATACAGAAGATGATCCTTCTCTTACACAATGGCAGTATTTTAGATCCTCTTCCATACAAATATAAATAAGTGTATAAAGTGTGGATGAGGCCTTTTGTGATGGAATATATATCTGCAGTTTGATCAGAAATAAGAATCACAGGATGACATGGGATTGGAAGGGATCTCTGGAGATCATCTAGTCCAACCCCCTGCCAGAGCAGGGTCACCCAGAGCAGGTTGGGTGTCCAGGTGGGTTTGAATGTCTCCAGAGATGGAGACTCCACCAACTCTCTGGGCAGCCTCTTCCAGGGCTCTGCCGCCCTCACAGGAAAGAAGTTCCTCCTCATGTACAGATGGAACTTCCTACATTCAAGTTTGTGCCCATTTCCTCTTGTCCTGTCACTGGGCACCACTGAAAAAAGACTGTCCCCATCCTCCTGACAACCACCCTTTAAGTATTTATAGGCATTGAGAAGAAGCTGAGTATTAGAGAAGGGTTTAAGAATTTGCCATGTGAACCTCGTTGTCCCTATAGGAACAGCATTATCAGCTTTCTTAAGTCTTGGCCTTCTACCCCATGTGAAGCAATGCTAGGGATATAAGCTATTTCATAAAAAAAGTAGAGACTGACACCTCTGCAGAGCGTAGGAGATTCATGGTGACTAGACACAATCATGCCCGTGGGTTCATGGGTGAGGGGCATCATACACTCAAAAGGGTACTTGCCCACGCCATTTCTAACCCAAATTACTCAGGAAGAATTTCTCAGCCAACTCTGAGGCAGCGTAACACCTTCCTCCAGCTACGTTAACACCCACAAACAGTCAAAATTAATTGAGTTGACTAAGTACTACCTGGTATTTGAAAAGGCATCTCTCAATCAGCAAAGACTACATAGGAAAGAGAAGAGGGACAAAAAAAACCCAACACAGACTGCATCAAGAAAACAACCACAGAGGAGTTATAACTTCCTTTTCTCTCAAATGGGCTCTAACAATTGCAGGAAATATTGCAAGATAACCCCTTGCCAAAACACAGAGAAAACAGAGGAGACAAATGTACCCAACACTTTAAACATTGCATTATAAACCCCTCACTCTGCATACACAAAAGATCTGATTTTTAATGAACACGCTTTTCAAAAGCTATGTGACCAGAAACAGCTGCACGTTTAGCAAGCAATTTGTGCCATGCAAAAATACGCTGTTTGTCAAATGAAATGCCACTGTAGAATTAAAAAAAAAAACGAACACATATGAATCATGCCATTCTGAGCAGCATTTTGTCTCTGAAAAGGAGCCACATTTGTGTGGTCAAGCAGCTCTGCAGCACCTCTCCTGACTCAGAACTGCTGCCCTTCCTGTCAAAACCTGGGCCTTGCAATTTTAAGGCATTTTTAGAAGGTTTGGCTCACGTCAGTTAATGCTTAATGTCTTTACTTTCAAAACACAACTCTCGTGCAAGCCAACCTCATGTTTCCACTCCACAAGAACCCTGAGGAGCTCACGCAGCTGGCTCAGAGATGGATTCTCTCTTGGTTTGTGCAGTGGTAAAAAAAAAAAAGCTAATTAAATTCCCTTTGCAGGGCTAAATTCCAACTCACTAAACCCTGAAAAATCCTGCAGAAGAGTACGTATAAAGGGGCCTGAGAAATGCACGAGACAAGAAAAAGGGGCTGAAAAAAAGCAGGAATTAGCAGTCTTTCAAGGGTGTGTGCTTGACTATATATTTTTCCTCGGATGAGATAAGCCAGATGGAAAAGGCACCGTGTGACTCAACAGCCCAGGTGTTGCTTACCAGGCTGTGATGAAGAGCAAAATGAGAGGAGGGAAAATGAAGTCACATCTCTGTGACAGTGACTTGTATCAGCCATAACTACAACTATGGTCTCTTACCTCTTTATAGCCTCCCAGACTTTAATGCCGTCATCCCGGTAATAGTAGTAGGGGATATCCTCTTTGCTGTCCATCCCTTTAGCTTTGATCTCCTCAGGGAAGCAGAGGGAGTTGTAAGTCAGGTCCTTCATTGCTTTCTGCACCATTTGTACATGTCCTCCTCCACCCGTGGCGTTTGCCTGCAGGAAGAAGGGCAAGACAAGGAACAGTAGGAGAACACGTCCACTTTGGGCTGAGACTGGCTTTCCAAATTCACAGGAGATGGTGTTCAAAAATCTGTTTTTCAAGGAGAAAACCAGATCTACACACATACAAGTACTGAACTAAAGAGGTCTACTGCAACTGTGCATTTTGACTTCGGGGAATCCGTGAATCACTGTTAATATCCACATTTTCTCCATAGATAAGTACGGCACCTCTTCATAATGGAATGCAGTAATAAAGCACAGCAACATGGACGTATGGAACCCAAAGCAGTTTCTGCCAGCCCTATGCTCCAGAACCTGTGTGTGAAGGCAGCCAGGAGTGTGTCAGAGCAGGGCTTTTGTGAAACCACCCAGCAGCAGTGGTTTAGGAGGAAGCGTTCAGGGATGCAGGTCACTATTAGCCACCTTGGAATCAACCAGGAGATCAACCCCGCTGGGTGATTACTCATGAGAATTGGCCAGGGTTTGAGTAGAGGTTACATTTGGAAAACATGGAGTGGCCACAACAAACAGCACTGCAACACTCTTTGGACAATCACTGCAGAAAAGCTCCCAAATGTTGCTTTTCTACCATATGGTGTAGCAGTGGCCACCTTACACTTACTGTCCTCTGGCTGGTTGTTCCTCTACAGTGGAACCAACAAATTCTGTAACTCCAGGCTCCCTGCTGGCAGGTCTCAGCCATGCACTCGTATGGACTTTATGGTCCATATGGGATGGAAGTGCCTGCCAGGACTCCACAGTCAGGAGCAGAGCACAGAAGACAAGGAAGGTGGTGCCTGGATTTAACATCTCTCTTCTCCTTGAGTGAAAAACTCTGGAGCATGGAAGTTATTTTTGGTCTGGTGCTGGAGGTTTAAGGGGGACAGAGTTGTCCTGAAGCACAGGCTCCCTTCTTGAAACCTCCCCAAGCTTCCCATTTGCTGCTAACGTGTTGTCACAGAGACCACTGCATGACAACCAGCTGTGGTTCCTAAATGCAGGATGCCACAACTCAGGCAGCCAGGGGAGGAAGGGCTGGGTACGTGTTAAATACCAGCACAGTCAGACTTAGATGTTCAGGTTTGACCTAAGATCTGCACCGCAGTCCATGACATACAGCTACATCTCACTGCCTCGGATGAAGCTGAGTTTTGACCCCAGCAGATCTGCTGTTCATGGCAGTTCAAGATGACAGGTTGGAATCTCCACCTGCTATTTGTGGGCTTCGAAAACTGCCTTATCTACACATCTTTCCCTGGTGCAAATGTCTCTTTTGCAATCACAAGTTTTTTTGCTCACTACCCTGTCCCAAAATGAACAGCTGAGTACTCACAAAAAAAATTGGGGACTTAACTGCATGCATACATGTGCAGGGATGTATGTGGATGTTATACCTTGCACTCTTATACCCTAAAGCCACACCAGCTATGAGTAAATGAGATACCAACTTTCTAATGACGACGGCCGGTTCTGAACCAGCTATTTAGAGGTAAAAGATAACACCTTTTAACTCTAACATCAGTTCTGTGTGCCACTTTCTCCGGTGGGATTAGTTGTGTTTGCCCTTTAGCAGAAAGGTCAAGAAACAAGGCAGTTTGTGAGGGTTAAGGGATAAAAGCACACACAGAACCATGAAGAGTAACGAAGATTCACAGAAGGGATTATTTACCTTGTCAAAAAGGCCACATTCACAGATAAGCTGTTCTCGGGCTTTGGTGTTGATGGCTATCGTGAACCGCATGTGTGGCACCAAGAGCTGCAAAACGGGACAAAAAAAAAATGAAAGAAGGCAAATTCTCTGACTGAATTCAACAGCAACCAGGCGTAAAGTCTCAAGCCCTGGAAGTCCTGGTGGCTGAGCTGTACATTGCCCTGCAGGGCAGCCAGCCAAACTATCTCCAACTATTCTTTCGGTTTGTCAAACTGATGTGATAACCTCCCTCCACGCAAGAACCAACCTTGAAGAGGGGATGTACAGCAGGCAGCTGCCGGAACATGGCTATGCTGAACACCTCGGAGACCAAGTGTGTCCGCAGGAGGTGGGTCACTGTCTGGTGGATGTGAAAATCAGATGAGCGAACCCAAATTTTAGCTAGCAGCCAGTCGTACGTGGCGTCCGAAGGAAGGAATATGGGATTGTCTGGGCCAGGCTTTTGACCAAGCTGAAAGGTATCAAAAGAATGCAAAAACCCCAAGTCATTTATGTTTAAGATGAAACAACAAATGTGTCCCCGTTGAAGACGCTGACACTGAGCCCACCTGGATTGCAATGGGAACGATTTTATTCTCCAGATTCTTATACAGCAGACAGATGGGTGCAGCCAAGTACTGTATCGTGCACGGGTCAGTTTTGTTGGCATCCACACCATCCAGCAGCTCATAGTCCACAATGAAAATGTTTCCTGCCTGGGGAAATAAAAAAAAAAAGGCAAAAAAAGGCAAGTGTGATGTGTTTTAATGGAGTGCAAGCAGCAAGGCTTGGAACAAAGAAGGCTGTGAAGTCTCTGCCAGAGGCTGGCTTATGCCCCGTGGTTACAAGGGGCCAATGGCCCACTCTTGCTCATGGTGGCCCAGGGGTGATGCCACTGAGACAGGAAAGACCTTTATACAAACTACCTGACACCTGTGTCTGCTGAGTCTGACAGCGAGCCTTTCAGCAAAGAGTGACTATGTCTTTGGCATTTATGCAGTGACACCAAGATGCAAACAAGTTCCACGCTGCCAGCTGAAGAGACCCCCCTGCTCATTGCACAGACCACCCTTGCCAACCCTTCTTCAGCATCTCAGTCTAACTCTGCAGGTCACAACAGGGTAAGACACCATCAGGAAGGGGAGAAGCAACTTTTCCCCTCTGAGGCAGTCGGTCAATCCCTGACCTTTCAAGGGAAACCACTGAAAAAGGGCCCTTCACCTCCTGGTGACACCTCTTTAACTGGACCTGGAGAAAGACATGGCCTGCAGCTTCAGGAGAAAACAGTCAACAGAAGTGTCACCAGTCTGTAGAGACAATGAGCTTTGCCATAATCAGCCACACAGCCTGAAGAGAGGAGATGTGGCTGAAAGCAGTTGGAACAGGGTTTGGAGGTTAAAGGATATGAGAAGGAAGAGATGAAGTCCAACCTCGCTCAGACCCATACCTTCACCTCCTGCTCCAGGGTTAGGTTCCTCTCCAGACTGCATTCTACCATATCCATAGTCACGGGCAACTTCTTGGGTATCTCTGTGCATCTCCGGATCAGCACGGGATTGCATCCATTCAGGAACTGGTAGCCAAACATAAAATCTTCCTTCCAGTGCTGCATCACGTACTCTAAAGGGAAAACAAGGCTGCGGCATCAATATCTGCACTGCATCAATATCCTGCTGTATGGTAGGATTACTCCCTTTCCCCCCACATTCTGTTACGCTGCATTGCAACTTTGACTAAAGAAAGTAGCAAGAAAAGGATTCAAAAGGTGCCACAGAATTTTAAGAAAAATCACTTAAAAGAACAATGCAACCTTTGCTTTTCACTTCGAAAAGAATTAAATTGATAATAATTTGTTTCTCCGTGTACAGAAGCAAAGAGGAGTAAAATATTCTACTGCTATGAAAAAAAAAAATACTCTCTCCATCTGCAGACCACCTTCTCGGGTCTTCCACGATATTTGGAAATCTCACTCTTCAAATTCTCAGGTTATGCAGTACCCTGAGTCAAAATAGATGGCACAGGCAGGAGAAGGGAAATACAGAGCAACGTGGGTAGGGAAAGAGCAGCAGTGGCTGGAGCAGTTCTCTTGGCTGGAGATGGGTAAGGGACATCTGGGGAAGGGTTTTGACTTTGACTCAGTAAAACTGCTCATTTTTATTGTTTAACACCTTTTTTCCCTCTGTCTATTTTCCAACTGCCAATACAAACCCAGATTAACATCACTTCTTAATAAAATGTCCCTGCCTGTGGCAGGGGGGTTGGAACTTGATCCCTTAAGGTCTCTTCCAACCTGAACCATTCTATGATTCTATGAAAATGCTAGTTTTGGGTACTCCATCTCTTTGCTATTACACATACAGTACTACTGGATGTTTTCCCCATTTCCAGTGTCTTCTTTCATAATGTCATGTTGCTACTTCAGCCTACAATTTCAGAGTCAGAAAAAAAACATGTTTAATATTAAAAATCCCATTGGTGTCTTCAGGGGAAAAAACAAAGCAAGTAAAGTTTTCCACAGTTGCCTGTTTTCAGACAAGATAGAATTTTTTCTGAAAGCAATTTATTCTTCTACAAAGAGTGAAAGGATGAAAAAGGTAGGCCTGAAGGAATGCAGCGATAATTAAAAGAAAAAAGTCTCAAAACTCACAATGCTTGCTAACAGAGTGGAAAAAAGTTAAGTTTACTTAAAGCTGACATCTACATCACCTCTGTCAATTTTATAATGAGTCTGGAGCTGTATCTGAAGTCGAGACAAAGCAAAAAATGACTAATCGCTTTGGACAGAAACTGGATGACCGAAAAATGCCTTGAACCACTTTCTCCACTAGCCCTGTTTCTGCCCAGACTGGCAAATAAGCAGATTCAGAGTTGCATTTGTATAACTGAGACTGATGCTTAACGTTTAAAACTAACAGAATTGGAGCTTCCCTCACGAGTATGGAAACATTATCAATGAAATTAATTGTAGATTATATCTAATTCCTGTGTTAAAAATAATTTAGGAAGCAATCTTATTAAATGTAACAAATTGCTGTAATTAGTTTTTAATAGCTCTGGCCAGCTCGTGTGCTTTGTTTTATAGCCGAGACTGCAGAAATTACTCTCATTTCTGTTAACTGCTCCTTAGGCAGCCTGAAGAGGAGCAAAACTTCGGAGCAGGGGGGAAAAGGATTTTCCTTTGCAGGGTCTGAACAGGCCATTGATGCACGTTGGAAGAACCACACAATAATCAACTCATAGTAGCTGTGTATCTATCATTTCCAAAACCACAGTAAAATAACGTGACCATGGGTGATAGTCGAAGGTTGGATCCGGGTCACAAAACCAAGGCTTCCCAGAAACCATGAACTTCAAAACCCCATGTTTATCTGCACTTCTTCTACATAACTGTTAGGAAGCTTGTATTGAAAAGGGTTAAAGAAAATAGTATTTTGTCTTTGACATCTTCATACTACATTGGTAGAGTTTCTAACAGTACGAGTGACCCTGCAGAAACCCAACAGCTGCGAATACAAAAGCGAAACTCTCACTCTTAGAGAGGGATTTTTGTCTTCTAGCAAGAAGATGTGAGTACGCAATGACAAGCACAGCAAGACATTGAATGCAGCAGGCACAGCTCATTCTGACACGTTTTTGAAAAGAGATGGCTTTTTGGATAAATGCCACAAGCCTTTTCAGGCCCAACTCGCACTAATTTCCAATTAAGAACCAGGGTTCCCCGCGTTGTGGTCTGACAGCCCGTCCTGGTTGTAGGTGAAGAAGAAACAGCTCCCAGGTCATTCCCAGCTCTTTGACACCCATCCCCAGATCTGCTGGCCTGTCAGCATGCATTTTTCACAACTTTTGATAAGTTCTGTCAAAACGACCCTTATTAGGAACCATTTACCACCAAAAGGCATTTGAGCTGCCCTATGGAATTGACAGAAATGGCCCAGGAGAACCAACTGAGAGGAGATTCAGGTGAGGTCACGACAGCAGAACCCAGGCAGTGGTACTCTCCCTGTATCAGGACAGGGTCAAGGAGCCAGGACTCTTAGAAGCAGTGCCACCAGGACTGAGGACGTCAGATCTCCATAAGAGGCCAGAGGGGTCACCCTCATACTTGCCTTTAGCAGAGAACATTCTCAAATGTCCAAAATCTCCAAAATCTCTTTGGAGATCTTCCATGTATTTAGATGGCTGAAGCAGGAGACACATGATCAAACCTTCAAAAGAGTGCCCTAACAGCTTATGTGCTCCAAAGAACACTCCCACTAAGCCATCTCTACGTTTAGATGGGAAATACTTATGAAAATTCGTCCTCTGGGACTTGCACATATCTGAAAACACATTTCTAAAAGCCAAAAGGGATTATGACACCCAACTGGCCTGACCTCCAGTAGAGCTCACGTCAAAGAAGGTCACTGAGCAATTCCCAGTAATTTTAAGGTTGTGTAAGATTGTAAACTCTGTTTTTTGGTCTTGCGGGATGCTGGTGTGATCAGCAGTCTGAGATAACAGTTTATTTATGAAAAACCATGGTAAAGCAGAAGTACAGGCCAGCCACTTCCATCCTAATCAGATATGTAGAAGACAACTAATTAGTCATTCTAAGACACAAACATGAACAAATGCTGATAACCCCACCGGAAATTGTGTTGCTGATTCTGACAAAGATCCTCTCAAAATCTGCAAAATCACTCCAGGAGGACTGGAACATGTGCATGAAACGGTTGATATAAAGGTTCTCCATCCTAAAATAAAACAAAAGAAAACATATCTGAAAAAAAACCATCTCCAGCTTCCTCAGTACCCATCCCTATTCTTTCCTGCCCTTTTATATACCTGCACACAATACATTTTCCAGTGGTGGATGTGAGATTGGTCACCCTTACAGGATTAAATTTGTGGGCTGTACCCTTTACGCAGGAGCCTGAAAGGTGTCTCAAGGGTCCAGTCCCTGTAATTGCATTTACTGACTTCCATTCTGGAGTTATTATCAACAGCCAAAAATGGCAGTGTTTTAAGACCTATGTCATAGAAAAACTATAGTCAGAAAGGCACCAGCTGAGGGTGCTAAGATCATTATGAGCCCTGGTTCAGAAAGGGGTTTGGTGACACCAAAGAGATTGAGTGATGCGCACAAAGTCAGAACAAACACGAACCCAAGATCAGTCCAGTCAATATTTGCAAAGAGAACACCTCCTGGAAGTGTCTACATGACCAAGGTCAGACTGGATCCCTACAGCATGAGACCTGAGGTTTTTTGAAAGCTTTCTAACTACTTGAGCTGCTGATTAAACTTGACGCTTATCTATAACCCCAGGAACCGAGTCACTTGGCTGCAGACATCACATGAACACGGTGGGGTTGGGAGCCAGAAATATAGAATCACAGAAGGGTTAAAGTTGGAAGGGTCCTTAAAGATCATCGAGCTCCAACCCCCCTGCCATGGGCAGGGACACCTCCCTCAAAACCAGGTTGCTGAAAGCCCCATCCAGCCTGGTCTCAAACATCTGTCTTAAAGTGCTAATTCAGCCAAGTATTATTTCCACAACACAGTCGAGCAAGTTCATCTCGTAGGAGATCACAGGTCCTAAATTGTTACATAAATGCTAAACTGTTGCTATAAAAACTTCTTTTGTCTAGAAAGCAAATAATGAACTTGAAAAAAGAAAGCCGGCTTTCCACTAACACTTCAAAAGCGCAAAGAAAAGCAAATACATCAACAAAGATAAGGGCAGATAATGGAGGAAAGGTCACAGTGTCACAGGAAATCCTCCCAAACAGCATTTGTGGGAGGGAGAACCTTAGGAGGGTGGATTTACAAACAGTAAACTGAGACTAGGCATCTTAAAAAGATCTAGTTTAAAAGTGGCTGAAGAGCACCAAAAACCTGGAAAAAACTGCAGGTGATCACCTAGAGGAAGGGTCTAGACCAGCATGACCATAACCCAGACAGAGGAGCTGCTTCTGCACTGAGCCCACACGGGATGCACATAGACTGGACCATTTCTGCTGCTGCTCAAGGTAGAAGATATCTGGAGGCACGTTAAGAAGCAAAACTCATGCAACCTTCTAGCCTGGAACAGGAGATGACTTCTCCAGAGATCTCTCCCCAGCTGACAGGGACGCAGAATGACCGCACAAGGATCAAAGATGGGAGTTAACTACTGGGTAGGACTTTCTGGACAGATATGAGGTATCTAAATCACAGATGAACTTCTGGAGGAAGCATGGGGGAGTTAACTACCAGGCAGGACTTTCTGGACAGATACGAGGTGTCAAAATCACAGATGAACTTCTGGAGGAAGCATGGCCATGTGCCATTAGGTAAACCTGGGGGCAGGAAGCATCTGTCTGTCATTTATACCATTAATGAAACTCCTTGTGTGACCCCACAGCCACTTCTCTGGCGTAACAGCTAATATTGCATTAGAAAGTTACAACAGCACACGCTCTACAGCCTGTTCCATCATTCTCCTAACATCCTAGTTTGCACGAGACAGAAAGCTAGAGACCCCTGGTCTTCAAAGCTGTTGAGATGCCTTATTCCAATGAGCTCTGAAATACCAGGTGGGCCATATATGGTGCAAAAACACAGCCATCACCCTGTTCATACCTGCTGGAGATCAGTTATGCTAAGAAAAAAGATTTGCTGATGTTACAAGGCATCAAAACCAGATCCTAGTGTGGAAGAGAGCAAATATTAACTGTTATTAAAAGCTGCAAGTTTCTCAGTGTGGCTATCAAACTCCCAATTTTTTACACCAACCTATGCTTGATGACATATTCTCTCTCTGATCACCCAAATACCAGGAGGAACACCTTTCCAAAATATGAAGAGACCAGCGTATTAACAGAACCACAGATGTAGAAATTGTGGGTGATCTTGGGCCAGTGTTTTCTCATCTCAGACTATCCAACCATCTGATAGTACAGTGGGATGTTTGAGATAATACGATGTGACCTGGGGACGTGAAACAGCTCAGTAGGGGACTCATGGGCCAGAGAGGTCCTGTTTGAAACACTACAGGGTTAATGAGGCTTCATTGATTATTCAGGCTCATCCAACAGCCAGGACTCTTGGTTTTTTTTCAATGACATGACACGTACACGTGGTTGGACAGTGACTTTGTTGCCCCAAGCAGATAACATTCAGATGTGTTTAACTGATGAGCTGCTCAGAGCAGCTTTTCTTCAGCAGGTTCTCGTGGCTGCATTGATAACATCTTCTTTTAGTACGTGACTAAAAGGCCAAATTATGGCTAACAGTCAGGGGAGAGAGGTATCTCTAAGGGCAACTCTGAGAACTAAGCCAAAAGCCTAAGTTATCAGGTGCAATAGTCCTTTTTCCTATGGTTTTCCCAGTGCCTCTCCACCTGTCTACAGCCAAAACAGTGTCTAATGAGAACACAGAGGCTCAGTCCGTTCCCACTGTGAAAAGCTTAAAATATTGATACTTTAAAAAAAAAAAAAACCCTTCAATTCATTCCTACTTTAATTGGCTGCAGATCCAACTGTGAGAAAAGAATCCAATTTGGAGATTTCTATGAAACCTGAAAGGCGATGAGATCCTTACCCTGCCCCAAAAGAGATTTTGCAAAAAAGTCCCCCACACACTTACGCTTTAGAGTAGTTCAGAATGAAGTCGATTCCTTTCTCGTTGTCAAACTGGATGTCACGAGGCAGATCGCTGTGAGAGTGGGCATCGATGCTCAGGGGAAAGCCTGGGTGCCACTCCTTCCAGCTGAGAACAGAAGGGAGGTTGGATTAACCACATCATCCCACCACCAGGAGAGCCGTCTCTGCCTACTCTGCCTCTGTGACTCAACTCTACAAAGTAAAGTGGCATCAGACTCATTTGGGGGCCAAAACCAGTGACTTATAGCACATCAATACCTACCAGTTCCCTACAGGATCCTGAAGTACAACGGAAGGCATCTACTTGGCCGCCCACCTTTCCAAAACTGGAAGTACCAATATCTGTGACATTTCCAAACTCTTGTCACATTTGGTTGAAATTGGGAGTAGCTTCAAACATATTGGGAGGGGAGGGGGCAGAGAGACAGAGATCCGCCCCCCCAAAGCACACTCATTCTTGGGGCTACATTTGTGCAGAACCAAGATGCTCAGACACATATTTAGGTCCCTCCAAAAGGCATCTCTTCGATGGAGACACCGAGAGTCTTAATTCCTAGTGGTCATGGCACACACTCTCTGCCACGTGTGTTCTTGCACTGTGCCCCATTTTTACCTTGAAAACAAAAGAAGGCAATTTGTAAAGAACACTGTTTCAATGGCATTTCCAAATTGCCTGCCACACACAGACAGCATTGTGTGTTATCAGTGATGCATTGGAATTGTAAATAGCTATTTCCCTGAAACTACAAATGGTTTTGCCTTCCTTTTTGCATAAGTAAGTAAAATTTTACACCACACCCCGTTTTCAACTGTGTTTCCCTCTGCTCTATTTCCCACCTTTCTTAGTCAAATGATATCAAAACCAGGCCCCCATCCATCAATTCTAAATGGACGCTCTGTCCTTCTGGTCCTTACGCTCACAATAACGATAGGCCAGTGCAAGAAACTTTTGTTATTTTAACAGAGAGTACAGCTCTAGGAAAAGGAAATGTCTAATGCCTTCTGGAGCTACCCATTGATAAAAGATAGCATTTTCTCATTGTGACCTTGGTTAAGGAAAAATGCCTATGATAGTGTAAAGGTGGGTATCACACTGTGTCCTGGTAGCACATTCCAGGGCTGGATCTTCCACTACACCCCAGGGCAGGAAACAAATTAAATTAACTCTGGTAAGAGCTGACACCTTCAGATTGTGTTCCAAAACTGAAGCACCACTTGTAAAAGGAAAATGAAATGTGTTTTCAAATCATCCTTGAAAGCACTATTGTGTGCCGGAGGGCCCATGCAGAAATTCCGACTTAACCCTTCCAGACAGGCTTAAAAACCATGGCCAACATGGTAATTTATGGTTTCTCTTGCTCAGCAGTCCAGTAATGAGAGCAATATGATAATCTGAACATACTCTGCCAAACTCTGACCTGATGGGAACAGGCCCTGGACCTTCTGGGGAGCGTTGGGGAAACTCACCGGTAGGTTTTTTGACGGGTCTCGAGCTCTTTGCGTCTGTGCTGCTTGAGAATCTGGGTCTTGTCATCCCGGGGGAGCTTTGCTGTGAAACAAGGCAAAAAAGACAGGTTTATGGGGTTTCTCTACCCACCACTGTGCCCAGGGCTTGGGAAGGACAGCCAAGTTTCCAAACCTTCAAATTTCTGGTCTGGCGTTAAATGGTCTGAATAGAGTCATGGCTATTAAATTTAACCAAATTTTCATCAATAAGAGAAATCACAACATTGTCCCAGCTAACCTTCTCTCCTAAAAGACCTCTGCAGGAAACATCTCCTGCCCTCTCTCCTTGAGCTGTGCTCTCCCCTCTCAGCTTGGGGTGATAATCATATCTTCTTATCATGAAAACAGGAAGAAAAACCAATGAGACTTTTTTTCCAGACAACTTGCTCTTCTGACTATGCATTCACTACACCATTAAATAGCACCCAGGCTTCCTTAGTGATCAGAGAAAGGGCAAGGTACGTGACTCAATTTACATATGCAAACGGGAAGGCAGATAAATCCAGCAGGATTTTCATGGAGGCAGTTGTTTGGGTTGGAGATATCAGAGGTAATTCAACCGATAACAGACATGGCTAACGGTTTCCAGCTGGTTGTGTTCAAGTTACCAACAGGGTTTCATCTGCTTTTGTCCTGTACCTCACCATCCTCCAGAAGCCATGCAAAGCCACTTTCCATGGAAGTGTCACAGTTGTTATAAATAAAATTAGGAAAAATGGAAAGACCTTCCGGAGACAAAAAATAAACTAACACATAGTTGTGATTACAGGACAAAAGGCTTCCAGTGAAAAATTCCTCAGCCAGGAGTAGCCAAAAAACTTAATGGAAAGATAAACATTTATTTCCTACCATGTCCTATATTGTTTCAGCTGTCTCAAGGCATTCATGCTGCAGACCACTACAGCAGCCAATCTACGCTAGGAAGCACAGAGGGGAACAAGCAAACATCAGTGACAAATATCTGCCCCGACCCTGATCACAGCAGAGACAGTTAAAACCCAAGTTTTGGGTCCAACAGGCCACTCTGAACAGAGTTTTCTCACTTGGCCACCACTGCTCTGGTGAGACCCCACCTGGAGCACTGTGTCCAGCTCTGGAGTCCTCAGCACAGGAAGGACATGAACCTGTTGGAATGGGTCCAGAGGAAGACACGAAAATGATCAGAGGGCTGGAGCACCTCCACTGTGAGGACAGGTTGAGAGAGTTGGAGTTGTTCAGCCTGGAGAAGAGAAGGCTCCAGGGAGACCTTATAACAGCCTTCTGGTAGCTGAAGGAGGCCACAGGAGAGATGGGGAGGGACTCTTTGTCAGGGAATGTAGTGATAGGACGAGGGATAATGGTTTTAAACTGAAAGAGGGGAGATTTAGATTAGATCTTAGGAAGAAATTCTTTGCTGTGAGGGTGGTGAGACACTGGAACAGGTTGCCCAGAGAAGCTGTGGCTGCCCCATCCCTGGAGGGGTTCAAGGCCAGGCTGGATGGGGCTTTGAGGAACCTGGTCTGGTGGGAGGTGTCCTTACCCAGGGCAGGGGGGGTTGGAATGAGATGGTCTTTGAGGTCCCTTCCAACCTGAACCATTCTATCATTCTATGATTCTATACTTGCAGCAGCCATATCCATCTCATCCTGCCTTCTCCTGGAATTGAGAGCACGCAAAGGGAAGGGGTGAAAAGTGAAGTTGCTGTTTCAAGTCAGTCTTTCACCTGCTGAGCAGCCTACTTCAGGATTTTATTTCACTCTCAAGAAAACAAGACAATTTACAGACAATTAATCAAGGGCTTAGTAAGAAACAAAGATGGGACACTAATCCTAGTTAGATCAAAAAGGCTTCCAGCAATGGAGATGTGGAGAAGACAAAAATTTGGTGTTAGGGCCAGCCTTCAAATGCAAGACCGATGTAACATGCCAGTGTAAGGACTCTACCTCGCACGTGCTCCTCAAAATACCCAACTCAACTGCCACTGCCCAGCCCAACAAAGTGCTCAGAAAGAGCTCCAGGGAAAGCCCATTCCCCAGGAAGCAGAAGGTGAGTGGCAGTGGGAAGAGAAGACTGGGAGGTACATGGAGAAAGGGGAAGGAGAGGTGGAAGAATTCTGGATGTTCTGCAGGAAATCAGATTTCTTATGGCTCTCACCTCTTCCATCTCGAAGGACAACCTCTTTTTCATCTGTAATCCAACGGTAACATGGGAACTCCAAGTAGTCACCCATCGGCGTTTTCACAGTGACGTACTTAAGGTACCAGTCATCCTGGTACCAGTATTTTCGTTTCTCGATTTTTATTAGCTGAATTTCTCCAAGGTCTTCTTCCACAGTCACATCATAGGAGTCAACCTGCAGAGCAGAACACAGACAATGATCCACCGCATGTGGGGGAAGCACAACCAGCACTACACAAGGGTACCTGGCCTTCCCTGAGATGGCATGGGTACGACAGGACTTTCCAGCTTCTGCTGGGTGAGAAAAGGACAATCTAATATTGGACCACAATGCAAGTTCAATGAAAGAACAAAGAAGAACATGTAAAACACTCTGGAGATGGAGAAACGTTTCTGTACGCAATCTAAAAATGATATTATTCCTTGAAATGTAGCCTCTTACCACACATGGGGACGGCACCCACCAAATGACAGTTCTGGTGGCACTTGCATTAAGCAATACCAGCATAGGAAGAAATGAGTAATCGTTTCAAATATAACCAGGAAGACACCACACCGTGTGAGGCAATTAATAGGAATTAACTCTCACTTTCCAGGAGTGTAAACAGCTCCAGACAAGGGGAAATAGCCAATTGCTCATCATGACAAAGCTGAATGGGCTTTGGCAACCACGGGAGCAGCAGCCAAAGCCTGCTCTGCTCAGATGATCCTGCTAAGCTTCATGTGGTTACGAGCAGAGACTTCCTTCTCTTCTGGTTTTTCGCAACACGGTCAACAATCTCAGAGACCAAGCAGCTGCTGGTGTCAAAAGGATGAGTTAAGGCATGAGATCCACCTGCAGAGACCCACCATCCTGGGTGAGCTCTGCCATGGGGCTCCTGACCTGGACACCACACTCGGCTTGTGCTTTTCAGGAGCTCTTTCTTAGGCTTCCTCAGGCATTTGGTATATGCCCACTGGTACTGTCTCCTACTTGCTAGGGAAATGCTAATTCACCTAAGGACCAAAGCTGAAGAGAGAAGAAAGACTAAATTCCAGACAGGAGAAAATGAAAGTAATTTTTAAATGCCTCCAGATGACACTTATTATCTCAACAGCTACAAAAGAAAGATTCACAGCAACTTGCACCCACATGATTGAAGAACACACATAAGAAGGACCCTTTGGCAACCCTTCCTCTCCCATTTTAGCCCAAGTTTCCCCCGTTATTGACGCAAAGTATTCTTTTCTATGAGCTATCCAGGAATTATCAGCTGTCATGATTACTTTGGGATGAAGATGTCTATCTGTCCACCGAAGTTTGGGAGGACAGACCTCAGTTCTCTCACAATGCATCATATAAAAAAACGAGCTTTCGTAAAGTTTGTCACATCTAATTGACTCACAGAAGCCAGAGAAAAATAAAAAAAAAACCCTTTAGGCTTTGAAGTCCATCCTGCAGACAATAAAACATTGTCCTTGCCTGTCTTTCCCCAAAGATGTTCTTCAATCAACTTTGAAACTGTCAGGTCACAACTGCTACACTGCAACTCATACGAGGCTGTTTCATACTAACAAGGTTGTGGGGATTTCTTTTAACATGCAGCCTAATTTAATTTTAGCCTCAAATATTTAAAAAGGGCACGGATGGTGCTTATGCTGATTTGCTGAGACTTCACAGATTAATTTTAGTCTGAGATATATTCTCCCTACGCATATGCAATGCAAGCAATAGACATTGAACTGTTTATTTTAAAAAGGAAGCCCATCATGTCTTAAATAAAAAATTGGCAGTGTTTCTGTCGGTAGCACACCCATACACACCAGGTGGGTAACAAACCACTTCACAAATAGCACGGTGATCCTCGGTGAGCTCAGCCTGACAGCATCCCTCTGCTAGGACGTGAGCTGAGAGACAAAAATCACAGAGCTGAGATTCCAACCGACATATTAAGATTGTGCTTATCACTTTTCCTTACATCTCCATAGCAGAAAAGAAATATTTCTTTCTGTAAAGCCAATAAATATACTGATTTTAAACATTTTTTGGGAGTTTGCGTTGCTGACTCTTCAGCAGGACGTACCCTCATGCTCTTGGCTGAGTGAATGGAGATTCCTCCCTCCCACAACCACCCTGATCTTTGCCTGTCACCCCACGTCCAATATTCTCGGCTTCCCTCTTGTCAACGGACACAAAGAATTCTGGATGATGGCTAGAAAATATAGATAACATGCTCATATTGTTTCCCATTCTTCTAACCTTCTTTCCAGAAACAGGCAGCACGTGAACCATTTCTGTTTCCTATTAATTTCCTGGTTTTCTCAATAAAACCAGTGTCAATAAACTCTTTAACAGGCTCAGCTTTTGCACTGAGTCAGTACTTCTGCAATTTCGTGTGTCCTTCCAGGACCAGGCGGCACTTTGCAGAAGAGAGTCCATCATCACAGGCTGTGGTACCACGTATCTCAAACCCGGCCACTTCCTGCTTGTGCAGCTTTTTCTGCAATTACAGACCAATTTCTGCAATTACAAACCAAACAAAACCTATTTTTAAGTACATGGACATCCCCACCCCTCCCTGCCCACCCTCACTCTGAAAGCCACTATAACCACTCAGCGCCAGTAGAGGAGCAAAACTTGATAGACAAACCCAGAAATCCGACTGCAGTAAGGAGGAAACAAAAGGGATATATAGCTTCCTTAAGTATTCAACATCTGATATCTTCCAAAACCAAAGCACATCATCCTCATTATTTAAAAAGGGAAGATGCTTTATATGTATCTCTCAAAATTAATCCTCTCTTTCAATTTTACCCTCCTCTTGTTGCACCTGGCTGCCAGGAGCTGGAAAAAGTCACCTTGAAGAAGCACAGTCCAAACCCATCCACAAACCTATGTGAATTATTATCCAATATAAAGGGAATTTAACCACATAAAGACGAATACAACAACCTACAGAAGCAAGAGATAAACTGCATCTGGATTCAGATTCGCTTTGTGTTCAGCTGCTTGGGATTTTTATGCTCCATCTTCTCACTCATTTCCATGTGCAGAGAGGAAGAATAAAGTGACCAAAGACACTGTCTGGATAGGGGAAATGAACATCACTATTTTTAGCTCAAGTCCTCATGAAAGCCCGTTGCTGTCAAGCCATTAGTATGGCACAAAGTCTGAAATTAGTCTTATCTTCTCATCAGCTCCGTGTCGCCCAAGATACCTGATATCCTTTTTTTTAAATTCATCTCCTTTAAAGGTTTAGCTAACAATATAATTTTTTAAAGAAAATCCTCATTTACACATATAAATTTCCATAGTTTTTATAATGTCACACCTATATATACATACATCTAAGATTTAAATTAAAGAGCAAAGTGAATCAGATCCAAAGAGTTGATAGAAATGTCACAGTGGCAGCCGATCTTTGGAAGAAACTCATTCCTCTGGTAACAATCTCTTTGCTAATATTACAAGAGCCCTAAAATAGCTGCACAAGTCACTGCCGATGTAATGCAAAAAGGACATTTAATTAGCCTAAATGTTCCTGAAGGTTTCTAAGCTGTTTATGACAGCTCCCATTTTAATGGTGCTTCTGAAAGCGAGCATTCCCTCCTGATATCTCACCCAGCTTTTGAAACCAATGATGCCATGGGCTGACCCAAATTGACAATTTTGCTAATGCAGCAAAGGTACAAAGATGATTACAAAGACAGTGGAATGTCCTGGTAGGAACTGGCAGCTGGTTGCTCAAGGTTTCTATGGCACTTGTTGGATGAGGTCTCCTGGCGAACACATGGCATCCCTGATAGCTGCACAGTGAGCCAGAGATGCCATGAGTTTTCACAGAGGTTGAGCTCAGAGTGAGAGAATAGAATTAATGAAGACTACTGGACCATCCAAACTCCTGTAGCCTCCTGTCCAAGCAATTTAATCTCAGGCAAAACCTAAGCTCTTTCTTTTTGAGGAGAGAACCTTTCAAGGCCAGGCTGGATGGGGCATTGAGCAACCTGGTCTGGTGGGAGGTGTCCCTGCCCAGGGCAGGGGGGTGGAACTGGATGATCTTTAAGGTCATCTTAAGGTCTTCCAACCCAAACCACTCTGTGATTCTATGACTGGTCTAATATTGCAAAAATGATGACGCAGACAACCCCTCTTTCTATAAGCACAAAACGCGTAAGTGGAAAGAGCTGCATTTCCCTTCTGGAAATACTTGTGAGGGCATTTCTTTCAACAAAATCAAAAAGCAGACGAGGGGGAAGAAAGCAGAGTGACACCGTGACACTTGCTTTGAAATTGCTCAGCACCCGCAGGAACTTACTCAAAAGACAGCGAGTAAAGAAAAGCAGCTCCGGTTTTCTACATCGCCTGGGTCCAGTCCTCGGAGTTAAGTCAGGCAAAAAAACACAACTGAGCTACCATTGTGCAAACCCCTTCAGGGGTTTTTTTCCACGTCCCTTTCCCTCAATCAGCATCTGGCATGCAAATCCCTTACTCGGAACTGGCCCGAGCCCTCATTCATCGTTTCTAGCAACGTGCACAATTTGCATTGATTCAAACGAAGACATTACCAGGATAATGGCAAGGACATGGACCTCTTGGAACCGGTCCAGAGGAGGGTCACGAAGATGTTCAGAGGGCTGGAGCACCTCTGCTGTGAGGACAGACTGAGAGAGCTGGAGTTGTTCAGGCTGGAGAAGAGAAGGTTCTGGGGAGACTCTATAACAGCCTTAAAGGGGCTGCAGGAGAGATGGAGAAGGACTCTTTATAAAGGAGTGGAGCCATAGGATGAGGGGTAATTGTATTAAACTGAGAGAGGGGAGGTTTAGATGAGATCTCAGGAAGAAATCCTTTCCTGTGAGGGTGGTGAGAGACTGGAACAGGTTGCCCAGAGAAGCTGTGGCTGCCCCATCCCTGGAGGGGCTCAAGGCCAGGCTGGATGGGGCTTGGAGCAACCTGGTCTGGTGGGAGGTGTCCCTGCCCTGGGCAGGGGGTGGGAATTAGATGGTCTTTAAGGTCTCTTCCAACTCAAACCATTCTATGATAATGGAACTGCTGAGCCTGACCCAACATTGAGAAAAGAAACTGGAAAGTAGACAAAACCTTACAAGATAATACTGTAAAATTCTGGTCACCCACTGAAAAAAGTGCTTTTTTTTTTTTTTTTTTGCAAATGTTTTTGCAATGAATTGCTTTGCAGAGAAAGGAAATTATAGAGATGCTATTGAAAGAAACAGTAAAGGCAGAATTTTGAAAGCAGTTGCTGCATTTTACAAACCAATTTTGCAATTGAATTGCTTTGCAGAGAAAGGATATTTTAGAGATGCTATTGAAAGAAACATTAAAGGCAGAATTGTGAAAGCAGTTGCTGCATTTTACAAACCAATCAACCTGAAAGTCTTTTGGCCAGCTTCAGTTTTATTTTTATTGGTTCTATATTGCTAATTTTTCTTTTCTTTCCTTCTTTCTTTGCCCAATGTATTAGTAAGGCTTACAATGTTTTGGGCACAATGTTACCTGAAAGTGTGCCTGGAAGAACACCCTGTGCTCCCCGAGAAAACATCCTCAACAACAAAACTTAGCACCTTGTACAGCAAGTGTCCAACGAGCCAGACACTTTAGGGAACACCGAGTTATTCTCCTTCTCCACAATGAATACGTGCTGAAAAAAATGACTGTGTATTTGAAGTATCAAACACACAGTGAACAGAAATAATAAATTTGAAGGGGAGAAAAAGCTGTCATCTGGATTTAGCCAAGAACCTCTGCACTTGGAAACAAGTTTCACCAAAAAAAAAAAAAAAAAAAAAAAAGACAGCGCCTGGCTCAGAAAGCCAACAACACATTTTATATAAAATGCCAGGACCTGGGTTAACGGGAAGAAAGCAGAGTGACACCGTGACACTTGCTTTGAAATTGCACGTTCCCGAGGAGATGCAATTACTCCTTTTAGGTGCAGACATCTTCTGCTGGAGTGATACCAACACCCTCAAATCCCCCTTCTCCGCTTTAAAAGAGACAGCGCCTGGCTCAGAAAGACACCACCACATTTTATATAAAATGCCAGGACCTGGGTGAAGACTTTCAAAGGTACGTTCCCGAGGAGATGCAATTACTCCTTTTAGGTGCAGACATCTTCTGCTGGAGTGATACCAACACCCTCAAATCCCCCTTCTCCGCTTCCTCACCCAGCAGGGTCCCATGCCCACAGGTACCTCTGCTCCTGCTGGACCTGGTCCCACAGCAATTCACATTTACTGCTCACATCACAGCATCTCCTCCCTGTGACAGGAGCCACAAGGTCGCTGGAGACCCCGGTGCTTATCTCCTCATCCAGAAAGGGCTTACCCCTCATAGAAAAGAACCCTAAGTCTGAGGTTTTCTTCAACCCCTCTTTCCACTGTTGTTAAGCTTTGCTTAAAATATGTGACTATTCACCGGATGAGAGAGAAGGAATGGCTGGATGTCCCTTTGGGAGATCTAAATAACAAGGTTCTAAGCTAATGGATGTTTAATCATGAAGGAAAATAACTTCAACAGCAGTGGCTGGTAAGTCCCCACACCTGAACTTGCTAGAGCACCTCCTCAGAACATTGGGGATAATTATCCGGGGACCATAATTACACAACGCCATCAACACCCACTCAAAGTGCTGACTGCTGTTAGCCATGAGTGAGATGTCTAATGCAGAAGGGACGAGGCACCTCACTTGGGCTGTGGACCCTGTGACTAAAGAAACACACCTCAAGGCAGAGCAGCACCGTGGGAGGGAAATCTCACTTGTCTGTGCAGGGGCAGGTCTCATTTCCACAGAGACTTAGGAGGAATTTGTTAAAATTTTCAAAGCTGCTTACATCCCACCAGACCTTTTGGAAACTCCGAGTTAAGTTTCCAGATAAAATACACATTTTGGGAGGGGGGAAAAAAAAAATATAATAATTAGCTGAGTGTATTATTTCCACAGTGGACAACAAGCAAATAAATGAATGCCATTCTAAACCAGTGCTCAGAGGAGAGGTGATCACAGATGGATAGTGTGGACATCTCCATGGGACCCCAGAGAGGACAGGGCACCACACAGGGCAGAAATGAAGGACAGAAGGAATAGCGTAGCCCATGTCCCAGCCCCAACCCCATTCTCACACCAGCATCTTCACGCTCTTTTCCAACTTCCACCGAAATTGCCCTACAAGTCGGAATGCCCGACAATTCCCACGGGAAGCTCTTACCTCTTTCTGTAGAGGTTACCTCTTCTCACAGGTAATTAGTGACAGAACGAGAGGGAACGGCTTCAAGCTCCAACAGGGTAGGTTTAGATTGAACATTAGGAAAGAATTTTTCACCGAAAGAGTGGTCGGGCATTGGAACAGGCTGCCCAGGGAGGGGGTCCCTCTTTCTGTAGAGAGGTTGGTGCTGGTCTCTTCTCACAGGTAATTAGTGACAGAACGAGAGGGAACGGCTTCAAGCTCCAACAGGGTGGGTTTAGATTGAACATTAGGAAGGAATTTTTCACCCAAAGAGTGGTCGGGCATTGGAACAGGCTGCCCAGGGAGGGGGTGGAGTCCCCATCCCTGGATGTGTTTAAGGGCCGTTTAGATGCAGTGCTGAGGGACATGGTGTAGGGGAGGACTTTGTAGAGTAGGGGAGATGGTTGGACTCGATGATCCCAAGGGTCTCTTCCAACCTGAATGATTCTATGATTCTATAATTCTTTAATTCCTGGGGAGATATTGGCACCGCTAGTAAAGACTGACCCTAAACATCACTCTAGCAACGGGAAGCACACTATTTCGCTTAATATTTGGAAGGAAAACAGGAGGAAATCTGCATTCCTTGGGAGACATTGGGACCGCTAGTAAACACTGACCCTAAACATCACCCTAGCAACGGGAAGCACACAATTTCGCTTAGTATTTGGAAGGAAAACAGGAGGAAATCTGCAAGCCCCGAACCAGAGGAGCCCCCCCCCGCAGCCCCGGAGCCCCGCACTCACCGCACCGCGCTCGAAGTCGTTGTAGAAGGGTTTGTCCAGGAGGTGCCTCTCGCTGCAGCCCGCCGTCCCCTCCAGGCTCAGGTACACGTAGTCGTCGGTGCCCGCGAACCACTGGTTGCCCGTGGCCACCGTGACCGTGTAGGACGGCATGGTCCCCCCGCCACACAACCCCCCGACCTCACCCCACCGGCTGCAGCTCAGCACAGCTCCTGTCCCAGCACGGACCCTGCCCAGCGCCGCCGCCTCCTCCTCCTTCTCCTCCTCCTCTTCTTCCTCGGTCTCCGCCCGGCTCTGCCCTGCCCGCCCCTTCCCCAGCAAACCCACCCCGGGACCTGCACCGCCCCCCCGGGCAGCCCGTGGGGCACAGACACCCTCTGCTGACACCTGGCCCCGCACGGACACCCCACACCGTGCTGCACCCCTGGTTCTGCACAGACACCCCACACTGCACCCCAGAACAGCCACCCCACACTGCACCCCTGTCCCTGCACAGATACCCCACACTCTGATCCTGTCCCCTCACAGCCACCCCACACTGCACCCCTGTTTCTGCACAGCCATCCTGCACCCCAGCCCCAGAACAGCCACCCCACACTGTGCCCCTGTCCCAACACTCACCCTGTCCCTGCACAGCCACCCCACACTGTGCTGCACCCCTGTCCTGGCACAGTTACCCCACACTGTCCCCCTATCCCAGCACAGCTACCCCACACTGCACCCCTGTCCCTGCACAGCCACCCCACACTGTACTGCACCCCTTCCCCAAAACAGCCACCCCACATTGCACCCCTATCCCAGCACAGTTACCCCACACTGCACCCCCTGTCCTGGCACAGCCACCCTGCACCACAGCCACCCCACACTGCACCCCTGTCCCTGCACAGTTACCCCACACTATGCCCCTGTCCCAGCACTCACCCTGTCCCAGCACAGCCACCCCACCCTGCACCCCTATCCTGGCACTGCTACCCTGTGCTGCACCCCTATCCTGGCACAATTACCCCACACTGTCCCCCTATTCCAGCACAGCCACCCCACACTGTGCTGCACCTCTGTCCCCTCACAGCCACCCCACCCTGCACCCCTGTCCTGGCACTGCTACCCTGTGCTGCACCCCTATCCTGGCACAATTACCCCACACTGTCCCCCTATTCCAGCACAGCCACCCCACACTGTGCTGCACCTCTGTCCCCTCACAGCCACCCCACCCTGCACCCCTGTCCTGGCACTGCTACCCTGTGCTGCACCCCTATCCTGGCACAATTACCCCACACTGTCCCCCTATTCCAGCACAGCCACCCCACACTGTGCTGCACCTCTGTCCCCTCACAGCCACCCCACCCTGCACCCCTGTCCTGGCACTGCTACCCTGTGCTGCACCCCTATCCTGGCACAATTACCCCACACTGTCCCCCTATTCCAGCACAGCCACCCCACACTGTGCTGCACCTCTGTCCCCTCACAGCCACCCCACCCTGCACCCCTGTCCTGGCACTGCTACCCTGTGCTGCACCCCTGTCCTGGCACAGTTACCCCACACTGTCCCCCTATCCCAGCACAGCTACCCCACACTGCACCCCTGTCCCTGCACAGCCACCCCACACTGTACTGCACCCCTGCCCCCACACAGCCACCCCACCTGA
>NW_015091042.1:6432361-6433653 GCF_001431845.1 Calidris pugnax
CACACCAGCTCCTCTTCCCACAGCCCTTTCCTCCCCTGTCCCTCCATGGTGGTTGCACACCCCGGGGCAGCGCTGCCAGCCCCGCATGCCTCGCTGTCCCCACCACCTCCACCCTTCCAGGGGTTCATCCCCGCACCCTCAAACTGCCCTGCGCTCCGAAACCTCCCCTGCCATGCACCCCGGCTGTGCAGGAACACACACTCGTCCCTACCCAGCCCTTGCACACATAGCACACCCACTCAGGGCACTACCACCATCTACCCCTACGCTCACACCCTCATTCTGCACACCAAATCTGCAAATCCACCTACAACTTGCCCTTTTCTCAGGTCTAGACCCCCCCATACACGCTGCTGCTGCCATGCTGGACTCCTCTAAGCCTCACAAACACCCCCTTGTCTTTGCACAAGCGTGTGTAACACCCACTGCCAGCACGTCAGCGTGGTACACAGGCAACCACCTTCCTCTTTCCACAAAGCACTTGAAAAAATCCTCCAAGTTCAGTCCCCACCCTGAGTACAACCAAGCACCAAGCACCTGCCGTCATTAAGACACTGTCATTAACACAAGAGAGGACCTCTCTGTCCTTCTTCCCAAGTCCAATCTACCCCAAAGGAGACAACCCCACAGCAGTGACACTGCACACCGGCCACCAAGACCACCAACGCTATTCTCCTGCATTTCCACCAGGCAACCAAACGCCACGTGCTGTCACCCCTGTCACCTCACTGGCCATCTTCCCTCAGTCCCTGGGGAGAAGGACTTGGGGTGTTGGTGGAGGAGAACCTCAACATGAGCCAGCAACACGCGCTGGCAGCCCAGAAAGCCAACCCCATCCTGGGCTGCACCAAAGACAGTGTGACCTCTGCTGTGAGGACAGGCTGAGAGAGGGAAAAAAAAAAAAAACCAAACACATTTCTTGGGGGCTATTTTGCATTCTCTTTTAGGACAGGGCTTCCTTGAAGGTGCTGGGCAGCACTAGCTCCTTTGCCAGGGTGGAAAATGTAAAAATAGTCAGAGTAATCAATGGCCAATCGCTATCGATACCTTAATTGGTATCGCCTTAACACCAGGCTGGGTGCCCAGACTCAGTGTTGGTTCCTGGCACCCACCTGCAAAACCAGGCACCCTGTCCCGTCCCGCACCCGATGGTGGCACCAACCCCAGGCTTGTTTCTCCTCTTATTTCACAGAATCACAGAATCTTCTAGGTTGGAAGGGACCTTAAAGATCATCTTGTCCAACCGTCAACCTGACTGACAAAAATAGACACCCGCACAACAAACAAGGAGC
>NW_015091042.1:6433735-6453834 GCF_001431845.1 Calidris pugnax
CCACTGCATGGGACGAGGGAAACCCTGACGCCACCTCTCCAGCTTCCTTTCTGAAAGTGCCAACTCAAGGCAGATGGTTCTCCTCACCACTTCTGCCTCCTCTTCCAGCGCCTGCCTTTTAAAGAAGACTACGGAGCCCTTTGAGAAGATGGAGGAGGGGCTGGAGAGCATGGGAGATGCAGCCTGTAAATGGAGAAGGGGATGGAGAGCACGGGAGGTGCAGCTTGTAGATGGAGGAGATGATTGAGACCACACAGCCTGTAAATAGAGGAGGGGATGGAGACCACGCAGCCTGTTGGACACATGGTGGGACCAGGGGCTTCTTGGCCAAGGTGCCAGCCTGCACTGGGGACCACTGTCACCTCGTCCCCAGGGCTTTGGGTCATCGAGGGGCTGATCCCACAACCCTCCCAGCTCCCTCGGAAGGACCAAGCTCCCCTTGGAGCCAGAGGGGGGATCCCCAGTCGCTTTACCACGCAGCCTGTTGGACACATGGTGGGACCAGGGGCTTCTTGGCCAAGGTGCCAGCCTGCACTGGGGACCACTGTCACCTCGTCCCCAGGGCTTTGGGTCATCGAGGGGCTGATCCCACAACCCTCCCAGCTCCCTCGGAAGGACCAAGCTCCCCTTGGAGCCAGAGGGGGGATCCCCAGTCGCTTTGGGGCGTGTGGCCCGGGACCCCCCTTCCCGCGGGGCGGTCTCTCACGCTCACGGAAAACACCCGGAACGGGAAAAACACCTGGAACGGGAAAAACACCCGGAACGGGGACATTGCGGGGACATTGCGGGACACCGCTCGCCGGGCGGCAGCGCCCCCTGCTGGTCACTCCAGACACGGCCCCGAGGGCCGGTGGCCACCGGTGGCCACGGAGACAGGACCGGGGGGGGGGGCTGCTGGGAGCGCAGGGCGAGGCCACCTCCTTCCCGGTGTGAAAAACAGAATAAAAATAAGGAAAAAAAAAAAACCAAACACATTTTTTGGGGGGGGCTATTTTGCATTCTCTTTTAGGACAGGGCTGCCTTTAAGGCGCTAGGCAGCACTAGCTCCTTTGCCAGGGTGGAAAATGTAAAAATTGTCAGAGTAATCAATGGCCAGTCGCTATCGATACCTTAATTGGTATCGCCTTAACACCAGGCTGGGTGCCCAGACTCAGTGCTGGTTCCTGGCACCCACCCACCCGCAAAACCAGGCACCCCGTCCTGTCCCACACCCGATGGCGGCACCGACCCCGGGCTTGTTTTTCCTCTTATTTCTCCCTGGGGAGGCAGGAACCTGCATCAGTCTCTGCCCTCCAGGTGCTGGCAGCCCAGAAAGCCCCCCGCATCCTGGGCTGCACCAAAAGCAGCATGGCCAGCAGGGCCAGGGGGGGATTCTACCCCTCTGCTCCAGTGAGAGCCCACCTGGAGTCCTGGTGTCCAGCTCTGGAGTCCTCAGCACAGGAAGGACATGGACCTGTTGGAATGGGTCCAGAGGAGGCCATGAAGATGCTCCAAGGGCTGGAGCCCCTCTGCTGTGAGGACAGGCTGAGAGAGTTGAGGCTCTTCAGCCTGGAGAAGAGAAGGCTCCGGGGAGACCATAGAGCCCCTTCCAGTCCCTAAAGGGGCTCCAGGAGAGATGGGGAGGGACTCTGGATCAGGGAGGGGAGCCATGGGATAAGACGTAATGATTTTAAACTGAAAGAGGGAGATTTAGGTTAGATCTCAGGAAGAAATTCCTTGCTGTGAGGGTGGTGAGACACTGGAAGAGGTTGCCCAGAGAAGCTGTGGCTGCCCCATCCCTGGAGGGGTTCAGGACCAAGTTGGATGGGGCTTTGAGCATCCTGGTCTGGTGGGAGGTGTCCCTGCCCAGGGCAGGGGGTTGGAACTGGATGATCTTGAAGGTCCCTTCTAACTCTAACCATTCTGTGATTCTCTGTAGGGTTGCCATCATGAAGATCTATCTCTTTATATAAATGTAAGTGTGTGCGCATATGGATGATCTTTAAGTCTCTTCTAACCCAAACCATTCTATGACTCTATGATGGTCTGCTACAGATTTTGCTGCTTGTTATTCACAGCCCCCCCTTGGCCCAGACGTCGCTCAGATTTACTACATGGAAATTCACAGCAGAAACTCAGCTGCTGTCCCTCTCTATCTCCTTGTGACACCAGTGAAAAACAAGGTTGTTCTGTGAAGATGTCCCATCTTACAGCCCTCCTGAGGCTACAGGCAATTTGGGTGGGCAGATGGCTCTCTGGAAATATGCTAGGAAGGGGACTGGGAGTGGGGAGCAATGATAGAATATGGTAATTAACAAATGACAGAGGGGATCAGTAGAGCCTACAGGAATTTCCAAGCTACATAAATCATCTAAGGGGCACGGGCTTAATAGCCGAGAACATATGGGTGCTAATTGTGTATCGCTGCACCAGAATGGGAAGAAAAAGCTCCTTATTCATAGACCTGCCTCTGCCCCAGCTCACAGGGTCCAGAAATTAACTCTGGGATTGCAAAGCTCAGGACAGCGTGTCCTTTTTCTCTGCCATCCAGGCACTGCAATTCTGACACCAGCTGAATCTCTCACAAACCCCAAAGGGAGCTGCGATACCAAGACTTATTACAGTATTTCTATACCCTTTTTGTGAGGGATCATCCAGATTGCACGGGGCTGTGTGTTGCTCTCTCCTCATGAACTTCCCATCCCCTTTTTGAGGTGGTGTTCCTTTAACCCTCCACAGAATCATGGAATAGTTTGGGTTGGAAGGGACCTTAAAGATCATCCAGTTCCAGCCTCCTGCCCTGGTTGTAGGACTTTCAGGAGCAAGAAGTTAAGCAGGGAGAGCAAGGCAAGGGGTGAGCCAGGCTCCAGAGAGACCTCAGTTTATCCCCAGGAAGGGGACAATGGGGCTTTGTGAGTGAATTTGGGATGCTCAGGGGTAAGACACGTGTGAAATACTGCACCCATCTCTGACAGCTCTGCTTTCTCAGTTAGGATGGAGTCATCAGCCAGAGACATTTCCTGATCCCTCCCAGCCACAAGGATAACTGCTCCCCTGGACAAAGGGACCTGCTGTCCCCAGCACCAGACCCTGTGGCTCTCCCAGTGACAAATTCTCCCTGCCCTGTTTGCAGGTGGCCTTGGAGACAGAGGGGACGTAGAGCAAACCAGCTCGGCGAGGGGCTCCCAGTAAAAATGACTGGGAGGTTAATGTTAGTGAGGTCTTAAAATGTCAGGAATTGCAATCCCGACTCCTTGAAGCTTGAGGATTTAACCACCCTGAGCGGTGATGTCCCCTCTCTGCTCCCTGCAGCCTCCTGCTTGTTTCATCCAGTTATTTCAAACCCTCCTCTGATGTTAAAGCTTTTGAGACAACTTCACTCAGCTCCTTAACACTCCCAAGCAAGGTCTCCTCTCTGTTTTCAGCTTTCAGTTCCTCTGCTACCAATCTTGCCTTTTCCCTAGAATACATTTTAAAAGAGTGTTCTTAACGTTTGCCATCACTTCACCCTGAGAAATATTATATTTCCAATTATTCTACCCTGTGTAATGTGCTGAACTTGCTCCCTGTTTCCTTTACCCAGAATTATCTAATGAAATTTGATTTTTTTTAAAAAAACCTCCCCTGAATCCCTTCTGAATTATATTTCCCTCTCTCTCTGTTCAGATGAATGAATTTTTCCTCTGCTCGGTTCTTGTTCTATAACGAGATATTCTTGCCTGATTTTCTGATGTCATCCATCCATCCCTCCATCCCAAAATTGTTAAAAAGCATCCTCTTCTGACTGCCAATCCCCAAATGCCAGAGAGCATCCCACGCACCAGAGACTGATGTAGATCCTCAGCCTAGAGGATTTACAGGAAAAACTGGGACGGCAGGTGCACATTGAGCACATGGTGGCACTTTTGGGCACTTCATGGTCATCCCTGTGACTCACACCCTGATTATAATTTGGTTCCTCCTAACACAGCCCTCCCTGCCCAGGGGCAGGCTGAGAAACAGTGGTGGTGGTGAAAGAGGAAGAGGGGGAAGAGGAAGGAAATTCAGGTTGCACAAGGAGAATGAATGGAAAGGGCCAAACACACCGTGATACGTGGCTGGGGACAGTGACATCTGAAACAGAGGGGGTGGGTGACAGGAGAGTGGTCCACAGGGTGGCCATGGGGAGAGGGCTGAGGACCCTCTTCTGAGGAGGGGGATGTCCAGCCCCTGCAGGATGGGCTGAGCAGTGATGCAGCCACAATCCAGGCTCTTGAGACCCCTTGGGGCTTGTTTTTCAGGGTCAGGAGCTGGAATTCCACCGTTTGACACCTCCACAGCCTCCAGAAAGCACTCAGGTGGATCTTCCCAACCTTGCTGCTGCTCTCCTGCCTCCCCACAGCCACCCTCTGCCCTGCTCCGAGAGGCAAATCATACTGGTCACCACCAGCCAGGGACCAGTAACTACTCACCAGATGGATCCAGTTCCTGGGAACCCGCTGAGAAATCCTGCTCCTGGAGTCACAGCTGAGCCACTGCCCTGCTCCGCTGCCGAGGTGGACACACTTCACACAGGGACAGCCACAGTCTTTCAGGTGGAAAATGAGGTTTACAAGAGGGAAGTAAGTTATTTTATAATTAACCCGCGATGAGGAGGAGCACTTTGCAACCAGCAGCCTGCTGGCTCAGCAAACTCCCTCCTTTAAACCTTCTATCGGCTTTCCATCCCGCAGACCCCCAGCCCCTGGAAACAATCCCACCCTCTCCCCAGCAGGGTATTCCCGGTGGGTTTGCAAATTTTATGCAAATAGCCTCATTTACTACAACGGGACCCGCTTCGCTAACGAACGCAGGGCAGAACCCTTTGTGTCACAGGGGGGACACCTCTCTGGGGTGGCATTAAAACTTCTTCCCCTTTCTCACCTACAAGAAAATTAAAAAGCTAATCACTCCTCAAAAAGAAATATCAATCAGAAGAGGTTTTTTGAGCCCCCCCTTGTGTCTATCACAGACACAACTTTCCAGATCTTACACGCTCTTTGGCATTTATGTTTTTTCTAGCTACTGGTGCTAGAAACATATTCAAGAGAAACGGCTGAATTCTTCCTATTCTGAGGCTCAGTCCTGGCAGGAAAACACAGGGAGCGCTGCCATCATGCCCGTGGCATCAGCAACGAGGGATAAAAGCCATCCACCACCCCACGCTCACACAAAATGCCTTTTTCTTTTTAGAGGAGCCCCATATTAACGAGGGCCTCCTGCTCCACGTCCCTGCACAGAAGCTCCAGGTTTTAAGGCCCAGAGAAATCCTCTCTTGCCCAGCACAAGCCAGAAAATTCTCCCCCTGAATTCCTGCATCTGAGCCCGAAGCACCTGCACGGTCACATCTTCTCACAGCATCAGGGTCACCCACTTATTCTGATGGCTAACCGTCCCTTTACCATTACCAATCGTTTTCACACCAAATTGTCACGGGATGCTACTCTACATTGGCCTGCTCTGCTGAAGACCCATCAAGTTCCACGTTTACTCCAGTGAAAAGCAACTCACTTCAATCATCTGAAATATTAACCTTAATTTTCCTCTTGCACGGGCCTCTGATGCTTTTTCAAACAAAATGGATACTATAAGGGTTTTGGTTTGTTCTGGGTTTGTTTTTTTTTTTTTTTATAGAAACACTTTATTGCTGCAGTCAATAACCCTGTGTATCACACACAAATAACCAATTACAGTTTAAGAAACTAAAAATAATTCTTCAAGTGGTAATACTGAGAAAAACGAACATACATGAAAGGATACAAAACTATACATTTAAGTTACTAGAAATTTGCTAACTAAAAAAGTTCTGCAGAAGTGTGAAGTGTCCTGTATAAACTATACAACACATGCCAGTGTAAAGTCGTTTAACATTATACAATTACCTATCTACAAATGTTTTACCTAAACACGAGATCAGCTGCAATTTTACTTTTTTTTTTTAAACAATTACCTTCTATACAGAGACAAGTGCTTTCAGTACTCCATCGGAATATACAGACACTGCAATATCTCAGAACTAAGAAGATAATCACAAAAGAAAAGGTCCCGCTTCGAAGTTTTCTTTGCGTATCTAATGAAAATCCAACCAGCGATATCCTTGTTTTTGTATTTTTTTGCCCTGTTTCACCCATATTTGAGATGATTCCAAGCCAGGATCACCAACCTCCTCTCCATCACTGGCCGCAATCTCCGACAGCCCACTGACACCCCAAATCTGTCTCTCTTAACAGAGCTCAGCTGCAGCAGAAATTTGGAGCCAGGTCCCACTTTGCCACAAACAGTGAAGAAGCAACGTGTCCATGTCCATGGACCACCAGTGCCATCCTCCTTCCTCCCAGCACCTCCACAAGTGGGACTGATGCCCTGGCTGGTGCAGGGGGATGGCAGAAAGGGGCTTGGACAGGGACTCACTCTTGCTTCCCAGGATTTCCCAGGCCCAGCACTTCTCTAACCCCTCACAGAGTTGGTGTAACCTCCATTGAACCCCCCTCGCTGAAGCCAAGCCCACCTCGATGACCTTCCACCAGAGGAAGTTGTCCCCAGGTCTGGCCATCTCTTCAGACAACAGGGCAACACCTTAAACACCACCCCCGCTCCCAAAATACAGGGTTTTCAGTTAAGAAAGTCCTGAGAATTCATAGGAATTTAACATCTCATGATGTCTGAAAGGGGGGCAACCTCCTGGATATCAGAAATACAGGCAGCACCCGCCTCCAGTTCTAATTGACTGCATGTTAATGACCTGGCAGACAGACCAAATACGACATGGCAAGGAAACTTCCTTGGCACAGCTGGTGGTTTTTGGGACAGGATTTATTTAAGCCAACAGACTGGGAGTCTGGTCAGATGTCTGGAGCATGGGGCAGATCAGCCAAGGCTCTGGCAATCTCAGGATGGGGTCGCAGTAGATGGTATTAAGCCTGTATTTCCCCCTTCAGTTGGTCTCAGTAATGTCCCAGGTAACCCAAACTAACTTTGGCCAAGGAACAAGGTCTAAAACCAATAAAATTCTGACTTGTATTTCAATCACTTCAAAAGGGGCCAGGAGGAGGTGTTGGAAAGCCTGACCTGACAGGGAAGGACGGAGCTCACCTGAGCTATAGCATCAGTGCCTCGCAGCTGGAGGCTGAAAACCAAGTCAACAGAATCTCCTCGAGGAGAAAGAAGGAAAAAGCACCATTCAGCCTTCTCACACCATCTGAGGGCACCACGGGGAAGCAGAGAGCTGCAGCTCCAGAAACCCACTGTTACCACCGAGCAAGGATCAGCATGAGAAGCGTGACCAGCATCAACGAACGCCCCGATAGACAGATCTCTCCTGCAGCCCTTCCTGGAATGAGTCCTCCTAGGCCATATAAAGAGTTTAAATATTAGGCCTTAACTTCCATTCAGAAAAGACCTGCTGGGAGAGGGAACACTTAGCAGCAACACTGGCCAGAACAGTTTAATCCACAAATATTTCTCCCCAGGTGATTTCCCCGGAGATGATTTTTCTTCCCAAGTTAAGATACGTGGGGACACAGCAAAAAAACCCTCAGTATCCTGAATACACCGAGCACTCCCAGCCTGTGTCACACGGAGCTTCCACAACACCAAACGAGATGTCCCCACGTTTCACCCAGAACCACCTGTGACAGCCACAGAACCAAAACCAGCACATCACAGAGTGCCGTATCCATCAGAATATTGGTCCCTCTCAGGGGCGAGCTGGAGAACACCCAGGCTTCATACCAGAACTTGGCCAGTTTGTGTTTCACCCGCTGGCCACAGATGGGATGAGAAGGCACCTGGCATCAGTCAGCAGTTGGTTCTGTGCATCTCGCAGACGTGTAGAGCCTCGTGCTCTTGGGCATTTCAGAAGAACCTCACGAAGGTGTGCAAGACCTGATATCGAACCCACCTGAGTTTATCCAGTAAATCTTTTCACAGAACAAAACAGAAAACAAAACAAGCCAGTGTATTATCTGGGTTCTCCCAACAGAAGTTTTTGTATTTTTTTGCCCTGTTTCACCCATATTTGAGATGATTCCAAGCCAGGATCACCAACCTCCTCTCCATCACTGGCCGCAATCTCCGACAGCCCACTGACACCCCAAATCTGTCTCTCTTAACAGAGCTCAGCTGCAGCAGAAATTTGGAGCCAGGTCCCACTTTGCCACAGACACTGACCCAGCCACAGACAGCGCAGAAGCAACGTGTCCACGTCCATGGACCACCAGTGCCATCCTCCTTCCTCCCAGCATCTCCACAAGAGGGACTGATGCCCTGGCTGGTGCAGGGGGATGGCAGAAGGGGGCTTGGACAGGGACTCACTCTTGCTTCCCAGGATTTCCCAGGCCCAGCACTTCTCTAACCCCTCACAGAGTTGGTGTAACCTCCATTGAACCCCCCTCGCTGAAGCCAAGCCCACCTCGATGACCTTCCACCAGAGGAAGTTGTCCCCAGGTCTGGCCATCTCTTCAGACAACAGGGCAACACCTTAAACACCACCCCCGCTCCCAAAATACAGGGTTTTCAGTTAAGAAAGTCCTGAGAATTCATAGGAATTTAACATCTCATGATGTCTGAAAGGGGGGCAACCTCCTGGATATCAGAAATACAGGCAGCACCCGCCTCCAGTTCTAATTGACTGCATGTTAATGACCTGGCAGACAGACCAAATACGACATGGCAAGGAAACTTCCTTGGCACAGCTGGTGGTTTTTGGGACAGGATTTATTTAAGCCAACAGACTGGGAGTCTGGTCAGATGTCTGGAGCATGGGGCAGATCAGCCAAGGCTCTGGCAATCTCAGGATGGGGTCGCAGTAGATGGTATTAAGCCTGTATTTCCCCCTTCAGTTGGTCTCAGTAATGTCCCAGGTAACCCAAACTAACTTTGGCCAAGGAACAAGGTCTAAAACCAATAAAATTCTGACTTGTATTTCAATCACTTCAAAAGGGGCCAGGAGGAGGTGTTGGAAAGCCTGACCTGACAGGGAAGGACGGAGCTCACCTGAGCTATAGCATCAGTGCCTCGCAGCTGGAGGCTGAAAACCAAGTCAACAGAATCTCCTCGAGGAGAAAGAAGGAAAAAGCACCATTCAGCCTTCTCACACCATCTGAGGGCACCACGGGGAAGCAGAGAGCTGCAGCTCCAGAAACCCACTGTTACCACCGAGCAAGGATCAGCATGAGAAGCGTGACCAGCATCAACGAACGCCCCGATAGACAGATCTCTCCTGCAGCCCTTCCTGGAATGAGTCCTCCTAGGCCATATAAAGAGTTTAAATATTAGGCCTTAACTTCCATTCAGAAAAGACCTGCTGGGAGAGGGAACACTTAGCAGCAACACTGGCCAGAACAGTTTAATCCACAAATATTTCTCCCCAGGTGATTTCCCCGGAGATGATTTTTCTTCCCAAGTTAAGATACGTGGGGACACAGCAAAAAAACCCTCAGTATCCTGAATACACCGAGCACTCCCAGCCTGTGTCACACGGAGCTTCCACAACACCAAACGAGATGTCCCCACGTTTCACCCAGAACCACCTGTGACAGCCACAGAACCAAAACCAGCACATCACAGAGTGCCGTATCCATCAGAATATTGGTCCCTCTCAGGGGCGAGCTGGAGAACACCCAGGCTTCATACCAGAACTTGGCCAGTTTGTGTTTCACCCACTGGCCACAGATGGGATAAGAAGGCACCTGGCATCAGTCAGCAGTTGGTTCTGTGCATCTCGCAGACGTGTAGAGCCTCGTGCTCTTGGGCATTTCAGAAGAACCTCACGAAGGTGTGCAAGACCTGATATCGAACCCACCTGAGTTTATCCAGTAAATCTTTTCACAGAACAAAACAGAAAACAAAACAAGCCAGTGTATTATCTGGGTTCTCCCAACAGAAGAGGGTCACCCATGGCAGAGTTTAGGAAAAGGGCCCCAGTAATTGCACTTTTTAAATTATGGCAGGCAACAAACTCTACCTGCGGATGGTCACGAAGCCTGCTGCCCCGAGAGCAGCAGAGGTGCCTGTGTCACCTAGCACCTAGCACGGGACACAGACCCATGCCAGTGCACTTTGTCTAGAGGTCTGGGTATTTTCAAACATCTCAAGAAGGTACCGTGTTGTTCATGAAGATCACAGCCACTGAGCTTCAAGCATGAGGCACACACAGGCTGCTCCTCTGACAGCTCTCAGAAACCACCACTGTGTGTCCTCTTACCATAGTCCCTTCTCTGCCTTCTTTTAAAAGATTGTGAAAATCCAACCAGCGATATCCTTGCTTTTGTATTTGCCCTGTTTCACCCAGATTTGAGATGATTCCAAGCCAGGATCACCAACCTCCTCTCCATCACTGGCCGCAATCTCCGACAGCCCACTGACACCCCAAATCTGTCTCTCTTAACAGAGCTCAGCTGCAGCAGAAATTTGGAGCCAGGTCCCACTTTGCCACAGACACTGACCCAGCCACAGACAGCGCAGAAGCAACGTGTCCACGTCCATGGACCACCAGTGCCATCCTCCTTCCTCCCACTGAGGCACACACAGGCTGCTCCTCTGACAGCTCTCAGAAACCACCCCTGTGTGTCCTCTTACCATAGTCCCTTCTCTGCCTTCTTTTAAAAGATTGCACACACAGGCTGCTCCTCTGACAGCTCTCAGAAACCACCACTGTGTGTCCTCTTACCATAGTCCCTTCTCTGCCTTCTTTTAAAAGATTGATTTAAAAATAAATTAATATTACATTTAAAAAAAAAAAAATAATCACCCATCTCTTACTGTTATACTTCGGGAAGCCTTAAGTAACTTCTTTTATTATGACAAAAAGTTGCTCGATGAAAGTTGTACTTGAAAAAGACTAAGGAACACAGCAACTTCTTTTATTATGACAAAAACTTGCTCAATGAAAGTTGTACTTGAAAAAGACTAAGGAAAACCTGAACCAGAGCTGGGGATTTAGTTCAGTATCTTGACACACAAACTTTTACCAAACTAAGGAGTCCAGGAAACTCCTGCTAAGACCAACCAGGAGATTATTATTGACTTTCTGGAGATTTAGAGAGGGCTCAGGTAGAGAAAGTGGGTTTTCAAGCGCAGAGGCCTCACGTGCTGACTTTTGGTGGGGTTTCGTTTCTGCTCCGGTCGGATCAAGGCTTTGGTTAAACGAGGGCTTGGAGCTGGACGGGGGGAGCTCAGGGACGCAGGTGGGTCGAGCAAATTAACTGCAGACACTCCAGGCTTTGGCAAAACTCTGTCTAAAAGCCCCACAAACAAGTTTTAAAGCTGCCCCTCTCTTCTCTTTGAGGCTGATGGATTAAAAAGCCAGTCCTGAATTCAAAAACACAGGCAAAACTGAGCACGTAACGCATCGCACCAGGACCAAAACCAGGCAGGTACTTCAAAACTCATCCACTTAACACAACATTGACTTCCTAGACCTCAAGGTCAGTATCTCCTCTGACAACATCAAGTTCTTGGTTAATTCACACATGACACAGCACTAAAGAAGGAAAACCAATTTCAGCTGTATTGACTAAGAACCTTTACCCTTTTTTTTTTCCATAACTGTTCACATTTTTACCGATATAGCAACAAACCCTTTTGCGAATAGTTTGGAATGAAAGTTACATCAGGTTGTGTTGATGGTCTGACCTATTAAAAAAAAAAAGACCAAAAAAAAAAGCAAACCCAATCCCCAGAACACAGCATTGAAACCATTATGCCTTGAAACCAAAGACTACGCGCATCCTCTGCTCCCCGTACAAGTCACAAGTGCAATACCCTTCGAAAAAAAAATTGCTTCTCAAAGGAAACCCAAAGAGGCAGAGTTTTTTTTAGTGTTATGTTTAGTAAGATAATGTGGGCATGTGTCGGAAACCACAGGTTGGATTTTTTTTAATTTTTTTTTGTTTGTTTTTTCTTGTAAGGCAAGAGGTTTAGGTTCCAGAAGAATATATGGGGTAAAGAACGAAGAAATGTTTCGAAAATGACACATTCTTTCAAGTTTCATTCTCATTTGACATACATATTACAAAATAAAGATTTTTTTTTTTTTTTAAAAGTGCTATATGCTTTGTAAGTCTCATCACGATACGTAAAGCAAAATTTTAACACCTGCTGCCTAAGACAAAATGTTAGTGGCAGTGTTAGTGGCAGATTAGACTGTAGGGCTCTCATTTCCCTCGGTGTCTGGGACAACCTCCTTCATCAGGCTTAAACGAACAGACAAACAGACAAACCAACCCCACTCTACACATATTCCAGAATCATTTAGAGTCATCTTCTAAAGTAACAGACTCCATGAAGTTGATGGCAGTTCGCTGGCGGCTCTGCTCGACACCAAACCCTTCTGACCCCAGGATCCCGTGGCTCCTGGATGGGCTGGTCCGAGAGACAAAACGTCGAGAGGTATGAAACCACAATGACATTGATGTGCCAAAGGGATTTAAAAAAAAAAACACATTCCGATGAAAAAGAAATGTAAAAAAAAAAAGAAAAAAAAATAAAAATCCATCCGCCAGCCCTCAGCTGTTAGCCGGTTTTAAAAAGGTAGAGCAGTTTGCAAGTAAACAAAGGGATTTTAATTTTAAATCTTCGAGGACGTACAGAAAACAGCCCTCCCACCCGGCAATCAGACGTGAAGGATTTCTGCAGCACAGTCTTCTGGCTCCGTGTAATGCGAAGAGTTTGTGTCTGAATGGTGAACCCCAAGCATTTCTTTACTTTCAAAGTTTGGCTCCATTAGTGCAGGTTTTTCAAAAATATTCTTTTTGCTAGTTTCCGGACAGTTTTGTACATATATTACTCGGTTATAAGCTTTAAGTCTCTTCCACAGCTGTACGTACACTTTGCATTGCACATACATGAACAGAAGTCCTCCAGTGAAACCAATAGCCACAACCACCAGCTTAGTCCAAAATGGCCATTCTAGAATCCCTGGGGAAAAAAAAAAAAGGAAAAAGTAAAAGGATTCGGTCAGTATCTGCTGGAATGCACTGGATCTCTCAAAAACATCTTATAAAGAAACTGTCACAGAGTTTGGGCCACGCAAACTGTTCTTATTCTGCCATTTTGCTCGATTGGCCTTTTTTTTTCCACCTTCAAAGTCAAACACCTGCAGATTTTTACTTTATATATCACATTTATACTCACCCAGAAGGAAAACCAATGATCCTCTGTGCTGAACAAGGGCTCAGGCACAATCACAAACAGAGTGAAGGCGACAGCCAGTAATAAGTTTAGGTCCTTTTACACTTGTTTTTAAATGAAAACTGGATCAGATTATGGAAGGGATGGTATGGCATGGTTCCCTCTTCACAGCAGGAGGCTGGAGTCAGTGACCCAAGAAGTCTGTTCCACTCCGTGATCACACAGGACGTGGAGTCATAGTCTTTAAACTCATAAGGCACCGATTGTTACCCTCTAGATTGACACATTCGTTACACAAACTGTCCAATTTTATCTGCATCAGCCCCAGTAACCTGTAGCTGGAACCAGAGCATCTCTTCTGATGCACAACTGCAGGTGATGGAGATGCTGAAACGTTCTGGTGAGTTTAACCTCTGTATTAAAAATGACCACCACTACTTTTCCTGAACTTACCTAGATTGAACTTTTAGACATTGGACCTTGTCACATCTCTATCGACTGCTTTTAAATGAGAGACTATTCACTTTACACATCTCCTGCTTACATCGCTCCTGTACCCCCCCAATTCCTCTCCTCTTTACAGATAAGCAGCATCACAAGGTGGATAGGAAACAATGCTGAATCACCCCAGATCAGGTGTCTCGGCGAATAAAATCATGGCCTCCCAAGTATTCAAAGTGTTTACCAAGACACAGGCCAGTGTTCTTTTGGAAACACATGGTAGCGTGGGAGGAATGGAAATATTTTAGGCCCAAAATACAGAGGGCACTGCAGTGTGACTGCTGATGAAATCCCACTCGTGATTAATACCTGAACGCCTGATTCACAGGTGAGCAATCTGATGCCATCTGCAGCAGTGATAGCACATACTTGCCCCTGTGGAGACGTGAATATGTACCCACACACGCTCCCCACCCCCCCACAGCTCATTACAGCACTGCCCAGATTGAATATCCAAATGAAGGAAGCAAAGGCTGCACTGGGACAAGTACTAAATAAATCAGATCACTGATCTATCTCTTGGCTAAAACAACCTGGAGAGAATAAATCTTTGACAGCATATACTTTTCATTACCATATGGTAACCTTATACTGAAAGGCCAACAATTTTCAGCATAGATGGAAGAGATGGGGTTGGATGGAACAGAAACGCAAAGATTTCATTCAAAGCAGTTCCCCAACTGAAGTCATGAACAATCCAACTACAGCCCAAATGAGAAATGATCAGTTTGAAGTGTGAATCTGCTCTGAAGACACTGTAAACAGCTCTGTGGATCTGCAGGTTTATTGATGCTCAGCTGCCTCCCCAGATGATGGATGCTCCATCCCTGGAGGTGTTAAACACCAGGCTGGATGGGGCTTTGAGCAACCTGGTCTGGTGGGAGATGTCCCTGCCCAGGGCAGGGGATTGGAACGAGATGGTTTTTAAGGTCCCACCCAAAACCATTCTATGTTTCTATGATGCTCTTCAGTCACCAGCAAAACATTTTCCAACTGTGAATCCAACTGGCACGCAATGCTCTGTGAGCAAGGACAAACTGCTCACAGAGGGATGTCCATCCCTTCCATCCCCATCTTCAGGGACATCTCAGCTTCCCAAAAACCAGTTCTATGATGGATGCAAATTCGCAGCCCAGGACACCCAGGTAAAGGGATTTAAATTTGGTGAATTTACAGCCAGCACACTAAAGAAAAATCTACTGTTCCAGGAGCAGAGACGTCCTGCAGTGGGGCAGCAGCCACCACATGAACTGCAGTGAACCTCATCTCAGTTGCATGAACTGGAGTTCTAAGAATCAGCCTGAATTTCTTCTGCTTCAGGCACAACCACTCAGAAAGTTTTCTCCAGTCTAACGTGGCTCTCACAGGCACCCCACAGATGACAGAGTAGAAGGAAAACCCTGTTCACCCTGATTTACTTCAAAGATTTGGATTTGGGTTCCTCTTACTGCTTCTCTTTTTAAAAACAGATCTGGTTTTGCTCAGTTAAAAGGTAGCCATAGCAGCAAACAAATGCCTACATCCTTATCTGCTCAGTAAGTGTTCCAATTCAAAATCAAATTAGCTAAGGCAGTGCAATTTTGTTTCTGGCTACAGTGGATTAGCTCTGGTATCTCTGCATTTCACAAGTGCACACTAAATTGACTTGAAATAGGCTTAAAAAGCACCCACTGATGAACTTACACTGATTTAACTAAACCAGGGCTACAAAGATGATGAGGAGCCTTGAACATCTCTCTGATGAGGAAAGGCTGAGGGACTTGGGTCTTTTTAGTCTGGAGAGGAGAAGACTGAGGGGGTGAACTCATAGATGCCAAAAAATACTTCAAGGGTGGGTGTTAGGAGGATGGGGCCAGTCTTTTTTCAGTGGTGCCCAGGGACAGGACAAGAGGAAATGGGCACAAACTTGAACAGAGGAAGTTCCATCTGAACATGAGGAGGAACTTCTTTCCTGTGAGGGTGGCAGAGCCCTGGAAGAGGCTGCCCAGAGAGATGGTGGAGTCTCCTTCTCTGGAGATATTCAAACCCCACCAGGACACCCAACCTGCTCTGGGTGACCCTGCTGTGGCAGGGGGTTGGAGGAGATGATCTCCAGAGGTCCCTTCCAACCCCTACCATTCTGTGATTCTGTGATTTTAGAACTGTGCTTTTCAACCAACCCAACGCGTCTAATTATAAATATTACCTGCGCCCTCTCCGCATTCAGGATAAATAATTATTCCAAGAGACTAAGTGGGAAGATAAGCAAGTGACATACCGGTTGTCTGTCCCTGTTTGATCTCCTCTGCTGTCCTGTCTATGAGGACGTAGAGAGACCAGACGACGCAGGTGATGGCAATGATGTGGAATGTTACGGAGCACACGATCTTCCTCCTCTCGCTGGCCGTCATCTGCAGCTTCTCCCACTGCAAGAAACCCAGAAACAGAACCAGAGATTAGGCGTTTGCTGCAGTTTAACTAGAGAGTAGGAAAAGAGAACGTTGATATGTGCTCTTCACCCTCTCTGCATTCAGGATAAATAATTATTCCAAGAGACTAAGTGGGAAGATAAGCAAGTGACATACCGGTTGTCTGTCCCTGTTTGATCTCCTCTGCTGTCCTGTCTATGAGGACGTAGAGAGACCAGACGACGCAGGTGATGGCAATGATGTGGAATGTTACGGAGCACACGATCTTCCTCCTCTCGCTGGCCGTCATCTGCAGCTTCTCCCACTGCAAGAAACCCAGAAACAGAACCAGAGATTAGGCGTTTGCTGCAGTTTAACTAGAGAGTAGGAAAAGAGAACGTTGACAAGAACAAAAACCAGGCAGGAAACCAGTTTCCTCCGAAGATGGATTTTAGAAGTCAGATGGGATTACTGCTCTGAGCACAGCACGTGTGTGACAGTGGGCAGCCCACTGTGGGCTTTCACTCAGTCTTCACTCGTATTTAACACTACTTACAGCAGCAACACCTGTATTTTATTTTCAGTTTCAAGTGCACTTAAAGACACATGTCCCAAGAATATACACAAGAACTGCACAGCTTTTCTAAGTGAGAGGAGGCAGCAAATTAAATCCCTGGACCCGCCTCTATCCATAAAGTTTGTACAGACCAAACAGAAACCCCAAAGTCAGGCTGCAGTCATTTAGGAAAGCTAAAAAGAAACAACAACAAAAAGCTAAAAGAAACAATTATTATAGATGCTTCTAATAAACAAGGAATTGTTCAAAACCGGATTTTATTTTTTTCACCTGAGACACCTGGAAGCTTTTTCCTAAATAATTTTTTTTTGTAATACAATTATTATAGATGCTTCTAATAAGCTAGGAATTGTTCAAAACCGGCTTTTATTTTTTTCACCTGAGACACTTGGAAGCTTTTTCCTAAATAATTTTTTTTTTGGCAATTTCCCCTGTGTATATAATATAAGCTTTTGCACGTGGGTTATACACCCCTCGGCGCATCTGCTTGGAACAGAGAGTTAAGATAGGCTTTTCTCACCCTTTCACAAGGTATAGGCCAGGGCATATAAGCCCGTGTGCTTCTAGAGAGGTGCATTTGACATCTCCTACAATAATTTGCAGAAGGACTTTGAAAAGGAGGTGTTTACTTTTGATAGAAAGCATAAATTAATTAATTTGTCAACATGTAAGTGGGTGAAATCTATTTGTGAATGCTCTTACAGAGCCACGGGGACTTGTATTTTGGCTAAATTATATTTCTCCTTTCTGTTCCACAGCTTGAGCTCCTCCACTGGACAATCTCTCCTGTGAACTGCTGGCTCCACAGCCACCAGACCAACTCATACCATCTCATCTCCTCAAGAGACACGACCGCATAGCAAAGAAAAAGATAACTCTGCAAACTATGCACAGGCCCAGAGAGGAAACTCAAATCTATAGGTCCCTGCTGCATTATTCTGATGACACAGCACGTGGTGTTTCCCAATTACAACAGTCAGCATTTCTGGGCTTCTGAAGTGTTGTTGAACAAAAAAAATTCAGCAGAAAATTTAGACTTAATGTCTTTTTTTTTCCCCCATTGAAATTTTAAAACAAAGCATCCCTCTCTTGTCTCCCCCATCTTCACTTAAATCATGATACATCTTTGTTCTCATCCTCTTCCCTGAGTAACTTGGTGTTTGAACAGACTGATGCACTCTGCTGTGACAACCTTAAGATGCTGAGGATGTTTAGTTCCACTTCCACCCTACGGACAAGCACAAGCCCTGTTATTTGTCCCATCCTGTTCATAATCACCAGTTTTGGACTGTTTTCTCCTGACTGACAGGCTACCATAACGGCTGAGTTGAAGATACAGAGGCAGCTCATCTTCTGGCTGCAGCTGAACCTCTATGAGATTCTTTAGAAGTATTTAAGAGGTGAATTCCTTCTCCTTCTCTTTATGGCTCTGTCCCTACCTTCTGGCATCTGGTCTCTTCCCCACAGGTGACCTGTTCAGTTATAACTAATGATGAAGGATGCATTTCTGATGATGCCCAACAGATTTTTCTCACAGGGCATAAATATTGAGAAAATGTTTCCCACCCCCCACTCCAGGGGGAGAAAGCACAGAAAAACCAGCAGCCAATGGCCAACTCTTTTCACTTGGGATTCTCTACACTAATTCCTTTAATATCCTATAGATGGGCTGTGCTAAGTATTGTCTGTGCAGATAACAGAGCCTATGATGGCCAGTATTGCAGCTCAGAGGTATTACGCTCTGTGCCAAGGGGCTACCAAGGAAAAATCTCCAGTTCTTAGAAGGCAAGGATTCACCACAGACATAAGCAGAGGTTGTCTTCTCATCCTATCAACCAGACACACAAAGCTATATACTTTGCTGATTGTATTTCTCTGTAAAAAGCACCCAGAAGTGTTTGAAATCTGCTCTATTTCCTGCTGGGAGTCAGTTTTAGGAACTGGACAAGTTCTCATAACAGATTTTGGGTGGCTGCAGCATGGACTTCCCACTCCACATACAACAGCGTTCCAGTCCCTAAAGGGGGTACAGGAGAGATGGGGAGGGACTCTTGATCAGGGAGTGGAGTGACAGGATGAGGGATTACAGTTCTAAACTGGAAGAGGTGAGATTTAGATGAGATATTATGAAGAAATTCTTTGCTGTGAGAGTGGTGAGACCCTGGAAGAGGTTGCCCAGAGAAGCTGTGGCTGCCCCATCCCTGGAGGGGTTCAAGGCCAGGCTGGATGGGGCCTTGAGCAACCTGGTCTGGTGGGAGGTGTCCCTGCCCAGGGCAGGGGGTTGGAACTGGATGATCTTGAAGGTCCCTTCCAACCCAAACCATTCTGTGATTCTATGACTCTAACCTTACCAGACTTACTAAGGAGCCCCAGAAACATGATAAATAGGTGTGGGGCGCTCGTGGGGAAGGGCTGCCTCTCTTCAGAGCGGATCTGTGCCTAACAAAGCCTTTCCCTGGGGAAGTGGGTCTCGTCCCTACCTTTCTCAAAGGCTTCAGCTTTGTCTCCATGATGAACTCGTACTTGCAGAGCTCGCAGCACCGCGTGTCCGAGCTCTTGATCCACTGCTGCAGGCAGGCCTGGTGCACGAAATGAAGACTTCCCGTGCAGTGACAGGGGGTAATCAAAGGGCTCTCATCGTCTCCTTCGCAGTGACATATCCTGGATCAGAAGCAAAGCTGCTCGTTAGGAGAAGGGGAAGCAGGAGGGAGGAGGGGGGAGGCATGTCATATCTGCGATCGCACGCGGCCCGTCCCGCTGAGGAATCCTGAGACATACATATCAAAAGGGATGCGTTCCACAAAGGAGCTACAACTAAAGAACTCCATCACTGAGCAAGCACATCCACAGGCACAAAATAACTGAGCACAGACACCAGGCAGCTGCTTTCCAACAGATGAGGCGGACGCGCGGAGCCTGACAGAAATGCGGTACCCCGAAGGGGGGAAAAAAAAAAACAAAACAACAACGAAGGGAAGAAATGACAAGGCTTCATCCAGAACAATAGCACTTAACTGAAAACAGCATTTAAACACATCAGACAGCACTTCCCAAGACAAAAGATGCACAGAGAGGTGCAGCTACTCATGGATTACCATCTGAAACAGAAGATAAAACAAAATTCCCAAACCCATGGTGAGACAGCCCACCTCTGCATCACGAAGAGTTAATTTAGACAGCCTAGAAGTGATTTTTTTTCCAGTGCCAATTGCTGAGAGACAGATCCACACTGGAAAGCACTGAATCCTCCCCAAAATACACCTACTCTAAATGGACTAATGGCTTTGCTCTCCGATTCCTGCTTTGCCAGGAGCTGCTAAGGAAGCACCAGCTCTGCAGAATTCCCCTTTTCCATCAGAGTTCCAGCGTGCAGAGGGCAAGGACACCCGATACAGTGTTAACTAACAGGTGCTGCTGTTTGATTCCCAGCTTCAATTTATACACACAGCCCTTGGGTTGCACCAAACATCATCACCCAGTCCTTCTAAACCACGTAGGAGAGGCCA
>NW_015091042.1:6453844-6483490 GCF_001431845.1 Calidris pugnax
TTTAACTAAACCAGGGCTACAAAGATAATTAGGGGCCTTGAACATCTCTCTGATGAGGAAAGGCTGAGGGACTTGGGTCTTTTTAGTCTGAAGAGGAGAAGACTGAGGGGGGAAACTCATAAATGCCAAAAAATACTTAAAGGGTGGGTGTCAGGAGGATGGGGCCAGTCTTTTTTCAGTGGCGCCCAGGGACAGGACAAGAGGAAATGGGCACAAACTTGAACAGAGGAAGTTCCATCTGAACATGAGGAGGAACTTCTTTCCTGTGAGGGTGGCAGAGCCCTGGAAGAGGCTGCCCAGAGAGATGGTGGAGTCTCCTTCTCTGGAGATATTCAAACCCCACCAGGACACCCAACCTGCTCTGGGTGACCCTGCTGTGGCAGGGGGTTGGAGGAGATGATCTCCAGAGGTCCCTTCCAACCCCTACCATTCTGTGATTTTAGAACTGTGCTTTTCAACCAACCCAACGCGTCTAATTATAAATATTACCTGCGCCCTCTCCGCATTCAGGATAAATAATTATTCCAAGAGACTAAGTGGGAAGATAAGCAAGTGACATACCGGTTGTCTGTCCCTGTTTGATCTCCTCTGCTGTCCTGTCTATGAGGACGTAGAGAGACCAGACGACGCAGGTGATGGCAATGATGTGGAATGTTACGGAGCACACGATCTTCCTCCTCTCGCTGGCCGTCATCTGCAGCTTCTCCCACTGCAAGACACCCAGAAACAGAACCAGAGATTAGGCGCTTGCTGCAGTTTAACTAGAGAGTAGGAAAAGAGAACGTTGACAAGAACAAAAACCAGGCAGGAAACCAGTTTCCTCCGAAGATGGATTTTAGAAGTCAGATGGGATTACTGCTCTGAGCACAGCACGTGTGTGACAGTGGGCAGCCCACTGTGGGCTTTCACTCAGTCTTCACTCGTATTTAACACTACTTACAGCAGCAACACCTGTATTTTATTTTCAGTTTCAAGTGCACTTAAAGACACATGTCCCAAGAATATACACAAGAACTGCACAGCTTTTCTAAGTGAGAGGAGGCAGCAAATTAAATCCCTGGACCTGCCTCTATCCATAAAGTTTGTACAGCCCAAACAGAACCCCCAAAGTCAGGCTGCAGTCATTTAGGAAAGCTAAAAAGAAACAACAACAAAAAGCTAAAAGAAACAATTATTATAGATGCTTCTAATAAACAAGGAATTGTTCAAAACCGGATTTTATTTTTTTCACCTGAGACACCTGGAAGCTTTTTCCTAAATAATTTTTTTTTGGCAATTTCTGCTGTATATATAATATAAGCTTTTGCACGTGGGTTATACACCCCTCGGCGCATCTGCTTGGAACAGAGAGTTAAGATAGGCTTTTCTCACCCTTTCACAAGGTATAGGCCAGGGCATATAAGCCCGTGTGCTTCTAGAGAGGTGCATTTGACATCTCCTACAATAATTTGCAGAAGGACTTTGAAAAGGAGGTGTTTACTTTTGATAGAAAGTATAAATTAATTAATTTGTCAACATGTAAGTGGGTGAAATCTATTTGTGAATGCTCTTACAGAGCCACGGGGACTTGTATTTTGGCTAAATTATATTTCTCCTTTCTGTTCCACAGCTTGAGCTCCTCCACTGGACAATCTCTCCTGTGAACTGCTGGCTCCACAGCCACCAGACCAACTCATACCATCTCATCTCCTCAAGAGACACGACCGCATAGCAAAGAAAAAGATAACTCTGCAAACTATGCACAGGCCCAGAGAGGAAACTCAAATCTATAGGTCCCTGCTGCATTATTCTGATGACACAGCACGTGGTGTTTCCCAATTACAACAGTCAGCATTTCTGGGCTTCTGAAGTGTTGTTGAACAAAAAAAATTCAGCAGAAAATTTAGACTTAATGTCTTTTTTTTTCCCCCATTGAAATTTTAAAACAAAGCATCCCTCTCTTGTCTCCCCCATCTTCACTTAAATCATGATACATCTTTGTTCTCATCCTCTTCCCTGAGTAACTTGGTGTTTGAACAGACTGATGCACTCTGCTGTGACAACCTTAAGATGCTGAGGATGTTTAGTTCCACTTCCACCCTACGGACAAGCACAAGCCCTGTTATTTGTCCCATCCTGTTCATAATCACCAGTTTTGGACTGTTTTCTCCTGACTGACAGGCTACCATAACGGCTGAGTTGAAGATACAGAGGCAGCTCATCTTCTGGCTGCAGCTGAACCTCTATGAGATTCTTTAGAAGTATTTAAGAGGTGAATTCCTTCTCCTTCTCTTTATGGCTCTGTCCCTACCTTCTGGCATCTGGTCTCTTTCCCACAGGTGACCTGTTCAGTTATAACTAATGATGAAGGATGCATTTCTGATGATGCCCAACAGATTTTTCTCACAGGGCATAAATATTGAGAAAATGTTTCCCACCCCCCACTCCAGGGGGAGAAAGCACAGAAAAACCAGCAGCCAATGGCCAACTCTTTTCACTTGGGATTCTCTACACTAATTCCTTTAATATCCTATAGATGGGCTGTGCTAAGTATTGTCTGTGCAGATAACAGAGCCTATGATGGCCAGTATTGCAGCTCAGAGGTATTACGCTCTGTGCCAAGGGGCTACCAAGGAAAAATCTCCAGTTCTTAGAAGGCAAGGATTCACCACAGACATAAGCAGAGGTTGTCTTCTCATCCTATCAACCAGACACACAAAGCTATATACTTTGCTGATTGTATTTCTCTGTAAAAAGCACCCAGAAGTGTTTGAAATCTGCTCTATTTCCTGCTGGGAGTCAGTTTTAGGAACTGGACAAGTTCTCATAACAGATTTTGGGTGGCTGCAGCATGGACTTCCCACTCCACATACAACAGCGTTCCAGTCCCTAAAGGGGGTACAGGAGAGATGGGGAGGGACTCTTGATCAGGGAGTGGAGTGACAGGATGAGGGATTACAGTTCTAAACTGGAAGAGGTGAGATTTAGATGAGATATTATGAAGAAATTCTTTGCTGTGAGAGTGGTGAGACCCTGGAAGAGGTTGCCCAGAGAAGCTGTGGCTGCCCCATCCCTGGAGGGGTTCAAGGCCAGGCTGGATGGGGCCTTGAGCAACCTGGTCTGGTGGGAGGTGTCCCTGCCCAGGGCAGGGGGTTGGAACTGGATGATCTTGAAGGTCCCTTCCAACCCAAACCATTCTGTGATTCTATGACTCTAACCTTACCAGACTTACTAAGGAGCCCCAGAAACATGATAAATAGGTGTGGGGCGCTCGTGGGGAAGGGCTGCCTCTCTTCAGAGCGGATCTGTGCCTAACAAAGCCTTTCCCTGGGGAAGTGGGTCTCGTCCCTACCTTTCTCAAAGGCTTCAGCTTTGTCTCCATGATGAACTCGTACTTGCAGAGCTCGCAGCACCGCGTGTCCGAGCTCTTGATCCACTGCTGCAGGCAGGCCTGGTGCACGAAATGAAGACTTCCCGTGCAGTGACAGGGGGTAATCAAAGGGCTCTCATCGTCTCCTTCGCAGTGACATATCCTGGATCAGAAGCAAAGCTGCTCGTTAGGAGAAGGGGAAGCAGGAGGGAGGAGGGGGGAGGCATGTCATATCTGCGATCGCACGCGGCCCGTCCCGCTGAGGAATCCTGAGACATACATATCAAAAGGGATGCGTTCCACAAAGGAGCTACAACTAAAGAACTCCATCACTGAGCAAGCACATCCACAGGCACAAAATAACTGAGCACAGACACCAGGCAGCTGCTTTCCAACAGATGAGGCGGACACGCGGAGCCTGACAGAAACGCGGTACCCCGAAGGGGGGAAAAAAAAAAACAAAACAACAACGAAGGGAAGAAATGACAAGGCTTCATCCAGAACAATAGCACTTAACTGAAAACAGCATTTAAACACATCAGACAGCACTTCCCAAGACAAAAGATGCACAGAGAGGTGCAGCTACTCATGGATTACCATCTGAAACAGAAGATAAAACAAAATTCCCAAACCCATGGTGAGACAGCCCACCTCTGCATCACGAAGAGTTAATTTAGACAGCCTAGAAGTGATTTTTTTTCCAGTGCCAATTGCTGAGAGACAGATCCACACTGGAAAGCACTGAATCCTCCCCAAAATACACCTACTCTAAATGGACTAATGGCTTTGCTCTCCGATTCCTGCTTTGCCAGGAGCTGCTAAGGAAGCACCAGCTCTGCAGAATTCCCCTTTTCCATCAGAGTTCCAGCGTGCAGAGGGCAAGGACACCCGATACAGTGTTAACTAACAGGTGCTGCTGTTTGATTCCCAGCTTCAATTTATACACACAGCCCTTGGGTTGCACCAAACATCATCACCCAGTCCTTCTAAACCACGTAGGAGAGGCCATGAACTGAAAGGGGGCAGGAGGGATGGATAAGGAGCTCAGGGAATGAATATATGTTACTAAGCATATGTGAAGCACGTCCTGGCCCGCTGCCACCCCTGTCTAATACTGAAATCTCCTGACTGATGTGTAGCATCTTGCCTCTTGCAACCTTGCTGAGAGCTGGCAAGTGGAAATGAGGGAGTGGGCGGATTGCGACAGCGTCTTGTTGATGACAAGCCAGCACGGAGCTAGATTTTGCTGGTAATGAGGGGGAGAAATCAAAATAATATCGGCAAGTAGTAACAAAGGCAGCTTCAGAAAGTGCCATCAGGGAGGAGAAAGATTAGGGTAGTAAAACACTAGGTAGAGGGATGGGACATTTGCTTCTGTACTTGGTGACTCCTGCTCCTCAGCTGCATTTTGGAGCTGGGATGGGGCACACCTGAAGAGAAGTCACCATGAAGACAGTCCAGAGCTGGCTGATGATTAAACCTCTGTAGCTGGAACTAGGACAGCTCATCCTTCCTGGGACCTCACACTACGGACATCCCATGGGCCCACCACTAACACCCAGCCCTCAGATCCCCCTTTCGACCAAGGCATCCAGAAAGCCCTTTAAGAAAGATTGTGGTGGGAGACAAACTATGAGAAAAAGATGAAAAAAAACCTCTTAAGCTATATTGACCTGCTCTCAGCAGCAATTTTCAAACATTCTGTTTTCCTCCTGACTCCCCACCCTCTGGCCAAACCAGCAGCGATGTCAGGACAACATGTCACTCATTAAAAGCTAAGACAAGTTCATCTTCACCTTTAGTTCTCTCATGATATTCCCAGTTTGGGCACTGATAAGGGAAAGACACCATCTCAGAACCCCCAAACCCCAAACCGAATAGCAATTTATTTGACTCCAAAGGAAATTCTTTTGCTTAGTTGCCTTGTTAAGTGCCTCAGAGGGGTGGGGGACAGCAGAGAGAAGGCCGCATGCTGCCAATCACAGGTAGTAAAGCAAGGTGACAGGGTGACGAAGGGAAGACAAGACACGGCACGAAGGCAGGGGGGGAAGCAGAAGGGTCACCACCCACACGTGGGGAGGGCTCGGAGGCCGGCGGTTCTCTGGTCAACCAACCTGCAGGTATCCCCCGATGTGGACACAGGGGAGAGAGGGGGGAATTTTTCTGAGAGGGGGGATGGACAGTCAAGGTCACTGTCCTTCTCAACGGAACAGAGCGGGGCCCGCTGCTCTTTTGTCCTCAGTTTCACTGAGGTGCTGTCCTCGAAGACGTCGTCGTCTCCCATGTCATCGGAGCAGAAGTCTGTGCTCTCCACCAGCACGCTGGAGGACTTCTCCGCTTGGAAGTGACTGGAATAGCTCTCCAGCTCGTGGAACTTATGCAGGCTGCTGGTGCTGGAGGTGTGGGAGAAGGAAAAAAGGTAACGCAGCAGTTTTTTGCTCCTTGAGGTGTCATAGTCCACTTTGTCCTCCAGCAAGGGGATATGCACAGCGCTGTGGTTCTCGGCTCCTCCCGAGGCGCTCGAGTAGTTGGAAAGGGAAGGGAGGTAGGAGTGCTTAGAATTGCTAAAAGAAAGAGGCCTGAGACTGAGCGGTTTCCTCTCTTTGAGATGAAATTTGTTAATCCTCAAACACTGCTCTTGAGCCGGGATCAGCTTGCCTTCCGAGCGCGTCCGCTCCACGTAGTCAAAGCCCTCGCTGGTGCCCTGCGCCTTCTGGTCCACGTCGTTGAGGGACTTGGAGAACTTCAGGGCACGGGTGGGCTTCACGTTCTTAGCAGACCTGAGAGCCTGGCCCCGATCCTGCCCGCGGGGGTTTCTCTTGGCTGGGTGTAAGGCGTCCTGACAGATTACTGTCACCGTGACCCCTTGTGTCAGAGGGCTCTGGCAGTGAGGATTTTTCAAGACAACAGCGGACTGCACTGGACTGTGATGACAACACTCAGAAAACACTGCACTGGAACTGCATGCAGAACAGTGGAATAAAAGCACAGAAAGTGAAAAAAAAAAAAAACAAACCAACCCAACAGATTACGTAAGAGAACACGTATAATTAAAAAGCGAAGAGATGAGAATTACAGCTAGGGTGGGAAGGGCAAACATAGCAGGGGGCTGAACGGTCAGTGGGATTCGAAAAAAAAAAAAAAAAAATCTTAAGCTATATTGACCTGATCTCAGCAGCAATTTTCAAACAGTCTGTTTTCCTCCTGACTCCCCACCCTCTGGCCAAACCAGCAGCGACGGTCAGGGCAACACGTTCCTCATTAAAAGCTAAGACAAGTTCATCTTCACCTTTAGTTCTCTCATGATATTCCCAGTTTGGGCACTGATAAGGGAAAGACACCATCTCAGAACCCCCAAACCCCAAACCGAATAGCAATTTATTTGACTCCAAAGGAAATTCTTTTGCTTAGTTGCCTTGTTAAGTGCCTCAGAGGGGTGGGGGACAGCAGAGAGAAGGCCGCATGCTGCCAATCACAGGTAGTAAAGCAAGGTGACAGGGTGACGAAGGGAAGACAAGACACGGCACGAAGGCAGGGGGGGAAGCAGAAGGGTCATCACCCACACGTGGGAGGGCTCGGAGGCCGGCGGTTCTCTGGTCAACCAACCTGCAGGTATCCCCCGATGTGGACACAGGGGAGAGAGGGGGGAATTTTTCTGAGAGGGGGGATGGACAGTCAAGGTCACTGTCCTTCTCAACGGAACAGAGCGGGGCCCGCTGCTCTTTTGTCCTCAGTTTCACTGAGGTGCTGTCCTCGAAGACGTCGTCGTCTCCCATGTCATCGGAGCAGAAGTCTGTGCTCTCCACCAGCACGCTGGAGGACTTCTCCGCTTGGAAGTGACTGGAATAGCTCTCCAGCTCGTGGAACTTATGCAGGCTGCTGGTGCTGGAGGTGTGGGAGAAGGAAAAAAGGTAACGCAGCAGTTTTTTGCTCCTTGAGGTGTCATAGTCCACTTTGTCCTCCAGCAAGGGGATATGCACAGCGCTGTGGTTCTCGGCTCCTCCCGAGGCGCTCGAGTAGTTGGAAAGGGAAGGGAGGTAGGAGTGCTTAGAATTGCTAAAAGAAAGAGGCCTGAGACTGAGCGGTTTCCTCTCTTTGAGATGAAATTTGTTAATCCTCAAACACTGCTCTTGAGCCGGGATCAGCTTGCCTTCCGAGCGCGTCCGCTCCACGTAGTCAAAGCCCTCGCTGGTGCCCTGCGCCTTCTGGTCCACGTCGTTGAGGGACTTGGAGAACTTCAGGGCACGGGTGGGCTTCACGTTCTTAGCAGACCTGAGAGCCTGGCCCCGATCCTGCCCGCGGGGGTTTCTCTTGGCTGGGTGTAAGGCGTCCTGACAGATTACTGTCACCGTGACCCCTTGTGTCAGAGGGCTCTGGCAGTGAGGATTTTTCAAGACAACAGCGGACTGCACTGGACTGTGATGACAACACTCAGAAAACACTGCACTGGAACTGCATGCAGAACAGTGGAATAAAAGCACAGAAAGTGAAAAAAAAAAAAAACAAACCAACCCAACAGATTACGTAAGAGAACACGTATAATTAAAAAGCGAAGAGATGAGAATTACAGCTAGGGTGGGAAGGGCAAACATAGCAGGGGGCTGAACGGTCAGTGGGATTCGACGAAGCGGTGTTAGGCAGCAGTCGAGTCAAACAAATGGGACACCTCAAATGGGAACCCCCACATCGCTTACTTCCCCGTACACATTGTGCTTTTTCAGTGTGGGTTTTGCTTAATTTGGACCTCGCAGGGACCTGACTGTAGCCCCGCGAACAACAGACTTTACCTGCAGATGTCCTGGTTGGATGGGGTAACAGAAGTCCGAGAGAAGCTATGGGGGGCAGAGATGGAGGTTGGACTTCCAGCCTGCAGTGAAATGAAAACAAACAAACAGCAAGTCACAAGTGGGAAGAGTTTTTGGTACGTACAGCCATCGCCTTCGGGGTTAAACACAGCATATGGAGGCAGATATCGCTCTGTATCAAATGCTCAAGGGCCAGTGGCAAGGAAGTGGCTTTACTGTAGAATGCTAAAAAGGGAGGTGACGCAGCCTCTTCCCTGGAAAAGCAGTAATCAGATCAGAAATGTTTCCTCCCAAGGTCACACGCGGCCATCTCTGGCTTGGAACCCGCCAGCTGTCAAACATCGCACGAAACAATAGCTCAGGAAATGAGCAACGCTACGGTAATTAGAATAATTAGATGGAGGTGTGTGTATAGACTAGTCGGAATTTAGCTTCCTCATAATAGCTAATTCTTCCACTTAGAACGATGTCAAGAGATTAGAGGCTTGGGTTGGGTTTTTGTTTTTTTTTCTATTTCACAAGGCAGTAATTCAGTCACTCAGACACTACTTGGGGCTTATTTTCCATCCTGGCATATGCACATGAGCACCATCTGCCAAACCAGACCATTCCCCAAAGTACTCTTTGTACTTCGCGAGGCCCTTCATCCTCCTCTCCCTCTTGACAGGGTCCTCCACCTGCTTGGAGAAGAGGTGCGGCAGCAGTCACATTCATAAGACCCACCAAGAGAACAGTGAGAAGTCAAATAATGGAAGAATTCAGCTGAATTAACTCAAAAAGATAAAGCATATTGGCTTATTAAACACTTAACAGACAAGCCTCCAAAAATCAATATGGTGAGAATGATCATTGTCTCAGAGCTGGGTCGATGGGCTGTTATTCCTGCCGCTATATTCTGTGGGTCACTAACAGAAACTTCTCGACTCTTCCTGGAGATCTCTCAATTCTAAACTTCATTTATTAAAAGCCCCTATTTAAACAAGGTTTCTCTTCCCAACAGCACTGCAGTGGGCAACGTATCTGGCCTCATACTGGGATGTCCCAAGCCTGAAAAAACAGGTATCCATTTACCGCTGGGTCTGCAAGAGTCGAGGGCAAGACTCCAACACACACCTCCTGATCCACAGGAAGACTCCGTAACTTATTTCACAGAATCACAGAATTCTATGGGGTTGGAAGGAACCTCTGGAGATCATCCACTCCAACCCCCTGCCAGAGCAGGGTCACCCAGAGCAGGTCCCACAGGAACGTGTCCTGGTGGGTTTGAATGTCTCCAGAGAAGGAGACTCCACCACCTCTCTGGGCAGCCTCTGCCAGGGCTCTGCCACCCTCACAGGAAAGAAGTTCCTCCTCGTGTTGAGATAGAACTTCTTATGTTCCAGTTTGTGCCCATTTCCTCTTGTCCTGTCCCTGGGCACCACTGAAAAGAGACCGGCCCCATCCTCCTGACACCCACCCTTGAAGTATTTATAGGCATTGATCAGATCCCCCCTCAGTCTTCTTTTCTCAAGACTAAAAAGACCCAAGTCCCTCCACCTTTCCTCGTCAGAGAGATGTTCTAGTCCCCTCATCATCTTTGCTGTACCCTCTCCAGCAGTTTCCTGTTCCCTGTAGGATTTCCCATCCTACGCAGCTTAATGTATGTGCAGAAAATTCCCCAAGAGAATAGCCTTGGGCAAGAGAACAAGCTGACCTATGTTATATGATTGCAACAAAGCAAATTAAGGACTAATTACTAGCTTTGTCCTGGACACTATGGTTCTTCCCGTTTTACACCACTTGCACACGCTGATGACAGACAATGCTGATGACACAGTGAGATGAATTCAGGTATTACTCAGAAATTTGTTCTCTATTTAATGCTTAACCTCTCCTAAATGCAGGTACCTCTCTGACTTCAAATCCTCTCTTTTAAAATGAGTTTGTGTGGTAATTACTTTTTTTTAAAGGAAGACTGACAAGTTAGTGAAAGACCTGACACACTATAATCTGCTGCTGTAATTATGCAAATGCAAATTAATAAGACTGAAATAATGAATTATTTAAAAAGACATATTTAGCAATCTTCTAAAAACAAAATATTGAACAAGTAAAGCAGCATGTTGCATTCTGCCATGGAAACAGAGCCATATAGTGCTGGAAATGGAGGCACAAATCAATTAATAAATCTGTCTCGGGTTTTACTTTATAAGCAAATCACAGAAGGTAACCTGCTTACAATGAATCCGATCTCTCTACTCCTTCACTTTAGCAATGAAGCTTTTTACAAAAAGAGAAGATGGGTATATATGATGTGAGTGTCTAATAGCAGATGAGTAGATTCAATGATCCAAAATTTCCCTTCCGAAACCACGTTCCTGGTTTCTTGATCCACTGGCACCAAGACAGCACCAAAATCTTGTCACTTGGGAAACTGAGAAGCTGGGACAAACAAGAAAGTGTGGAATTTCATTTTCAATTTCATTTCACGCTCACTATTCCCTTTCTGTTCAGGACAGCTTGCAAAAACCCCACATCTGAGGCACGCTTCCTTTTCCTCCTCTTTTCCTGCTCCAGTACAGGAGCTCCCCTGCTCCATCTTTATACATAATGCAAATACAACCAAAATAGGAACAGAAGCTACCACGCTTGGAAAGGCACCACAAAGCGGAACAACAAAACACTGGAGGAAGTTTCGCCTCCACCCTGGGTTTAAGCTCACGTCAGCTGTGGGGGCCACCAAAAGCCACGGCTCAATGAGCCTCCAGTCTCTCCGTCCATCCCTCCTTTCCTTCCCACGCTTTTTGGTGGTGAAACTATTTACCCAGCTGGATTGCAAATCACACAAGGGTGGTGAGGTGAGGGAGAACTAACCACTCCTTGCAAATCAGATGAGGGTGGTGAGGTGAGGGAGAACTAACCACTTCTTTGACTGAGCTTGTTTAACGCCAGTCACTTCCCCACCTTCAGGTGCTGGAGGAACATCAGTCCGTTAGGGCAATGAGCCTCCAACGGTGAGGCACAACTCAACGGCAAGACAAGAGTAAAATGCAAACTGCTGCCAAGAGCCCAAGATATAAGTTCTGCCAGCCCTAGAAGCAGAGGTGCACAAGCACACAGCTCGCCTGGGTTTACTGACATCAGCCTGAGAGGTGCCTCAGAAAAGAAGAAACCTGGTGGTCTTGGGCCAGAACAAGGCAAAGAAGAGGCAACGCGATGGGTGAATGCAATAGAGAGGTGGATCCAGCTGCCTGGAGCTCTGAGGTTGCTCCCAGGCAAGGCTCAGCTCTGAAGAGGCTGGGAAAATAAGCAATTAAAGCCTTCACTGCTCTGTAGCTTCTGGCGCACACACCATCCTCAATGCCCCACCAGCAGCACCTTGGCTGGACTGGCTACTTAGAGTGGTGACAATGGTAACAGGTTTTAAAGCACTCCTTGTCACAGGGGGTTTTTGCCATGCTTATTACGTGGTGGGTGGCCTAAGCCTCAACCCTTCTAACTCCACTTGCTGAATCTCTGTGGACTTTCATGCCTTCAAATGGCGGAATATCATCACCTCCAATGATGAGCACCAGGAGTTACGTGCTAGTGACTTACCCTGAACAGCCAGACTAGTTGCCTAAAATAGCTCTGGACTAAAAGTCAATAGTTAGTTAATTACGTATATTGACATTCCCATCTACTGCAATTCAGTGAGGTCACACCGTGGCCTTCTACACTGGTGGGGAGATATTGGCAGTGACTCTGAAGGCAGCAATTCCTGGAGGTGATTCTACCCCTCTGCTCCGCTCTGGTGAGACCCCCCCTGGAGTCCTGGTGTCCAGCTTTGGAGTCCTCAGCACAGGAAGGACACAGACCTGCTGGAACAGGTCCAGAGGAGGCCACAAAGATGCTGAAAGGGCTGGAGCACCTCTGCTGTGAGGACAGAGGTGCTGAGAGAGTTGGGGTTGTTCAACCTGGAGAGGAGAAGGCTCTGGGGAAACCTTAAAGCCTCTTCCAGCCCCTAAAGGGGGCTCCAGGAGAGATGGGGAGGGACTCTTGATCAGGGAGTGGAGCCATAGGACAAGGGGTAATGGTTTTAAACTGAAAGAGGGGAGATTTAGATGAGATCTTAGGAAGGAATTCTTTGCTGTGAGGGTGGTGAGGCACTGGCCCAGGTTGCCCAGAGAAGCTGTGGCTGCCTCATCCCTGGAGGGGTTCAAGGCCAGGCTGGATGGGGCTTGGAGCAACCTGGTCTGGTGGGAGGTGTCCCTGCCCAGGGCAGGGGGTTGGAACTCAATGATCTTTAAGGACCTTTCCAACTCTAACCATTCTATGATTCGCTGTAGGGTTGCCATCAGGAAGATATATATCTTTATATAAATGTGTGTGCACATATATATGTACATATGTGCACATATTTATACACACACACGTGGGCTGCCACAGCTGGTTGTTCTCATTCTGCCCCCACTCCATGAACAGCGTGATCTGTTGGTGAAGGAACTCGGCCTTTTCTGATTACCTACTTTGAGTACACGCTGCACACTGAAAAGCAAAAAACCCATCCTGCCTCCGAAAATAAAATCATCTTTGACGTGAGCCACAGTGAACATGTCAGTGGCTTGGGTACATTCCAAGATAACCTGATTATCCGAGATGGCACTTCTGGATATAGTTGCTGTCGTCTCACTCTGGGCTGCACTTTAGTACTAGCAATTATACCTCATTTTAAAGAGCAGGGCCTGTCACAGTCTAAAAACCTTATTAAATTATTCATTAGAGGTTAAAAGTTAGAAACAACTTCACTCCAGAAGGATTCCTCCACTGATTAGAAGTCTGAAGGAACTTTAGCACAAGGAGCTTCAGACAAATACAAATTCAGCGATAGAGCAAGGAGCCAAACACTCCACAGCCCAAATTTCAACCTGGCGCCTTGATTATGGGTTTGCCCTTATTTTACACTGTGATGAACCCGTTTCAAAGCCATGATCTTCTGTTGGGCTGAAATAAAATAAAATAAGAGAGAGTGGTTTCTGTCTGCCTCTCTTCCCCATAAGAGCAACAGGAGCACAGTGAGGGTCTTCTATGCTCAGCCAACTCCAAGTACCACCATCCTTCTGGGGATTAAAGAGACACCTTAGTAGGTGTTGGTCAAGTGGAGACATCTCTCATCACTGCCCCAGAGCTCTCCCGTCCCAAGCACAACCAGTGATGGATGCCCACCACCTTCAATCACCACCACAAACAACACCCCCCTGCCCAGTGATGCTTCTTCAGCACCGAGATCTGCCATGAATGGGCCACCGGGAGTTTTGTTTGACTCAGATTTGTCTCTCCTGGTATTAAGACATCACAATGACAAATGTGGCAGAAGCACATGGGAAGGACAGAATCAGAGGGAGGGTTATCACACCCTGTGTTTTAGAAGAACTCATTTCCAAAGAGCTATTTTATCTCTCTCACACAGATCCTATTTACATGTGAATGAAGAAGGCAAGGCTGCTGCTAGACATGGACACGGCAGGCACTTACCTCGCATGATGCCATCTCCAGAGGCAGCAAAAGCCCCAGACTCTGCTCCCAACTTTGTTTTACACCAGAGAAACCAAGAGCAACCACCCCACACCCGTTCCTCCGGCAGGTTCTAGGTACAGACAGTGATTTAGCAAAGAAAACAGCACTGATGGAGGCCTTGTGAAAAAACAAGTAGTGCCAGTGCAAATAGCTCCATAGCTCACGTGGTGAGTCTTCAGAGAGGGAAAGGACATCTGCAAAGAGATCCAGGGAATCTGACTCTGTTGTGCCAACCCTGCCCCTTTCATCTCCCCTCCCTTTGACAGGGGCAGCCCCAGCCCCGTCTCATCCACCGTGGCAAAATTCAGCTTTGCCTGCTCTGCTGGAGAAGTCCTGAGCCTGGGCTGAAGGCAGACAGGGAGGTCTCGATTCAACCCAAGGGACACATTCATCATTTCTCTGGAGCCACTTGCAGAACAGATATATTAATTGCTTGGCTCCAACCATCTGCCAGGATGCAACATATTTGTGTTTTCCTGCTTTCAGCCAGTGCTGTATTCCACAGACACGCTGGCTGAGGGCTCTCCCTGAGGTTCTCTGCAGCTGTAAGGTCTCCAGTGCTCATCTCTGGAACAGACACGGTTGTGTCACCACACAAGTGCCAAAGGAGGCTTCCAGCTGAACCAGCACACCGGGGCAATGAGACCAACCTGCCGTGCCAAGGGTACTACCCTGACATGGAGATAGCCACAACAGGGCACCACAGACAGACCGGGTGTTGTGAAGGGCAGAGAGACTGGTTTTGAGAGCTTTTCCTAAATACCAATGGGAGGATCAAAACACCAGTATAGAATCATAGAACAGTTAGAGTTGGAAGGGAGCTTAAAGACCACTCAGTTCCCCTCTGCCCTGGGCAGGGACACCTCCCACCAGACCAGGTTGCTCCAAGCCCCATCCAGCCTGGCCTTGAACCCCTCCAGGGATGGGGCAGCCACAGCTTCTCTGGGCAACCTCTTCCAGTGTCTCACCACCCTCACAGCAAAGAATTTCTTCCTCATATCTCATCTAAATCTCCCCTCTTTCAGTTTAATACCATTACCCCTTGTCTCGCCACTACAAGGACCAGTAACTTCTGGTCTTCTCCACTAAATTCTCCCTCACCAGGCTTCTGCCATTTTGACTGGCAGCCCATGTTAAAATCAAGTATCTTTAGCTGGGATAAGGTGCATTATTAGAATGGAGAGTGGTTAAAAAAACTGGGAGAGGGAAGAAAAAAAAAAAAGATATGGGAAAGAGGTATCTGAAATTTTCAGGATCATCAACTCCACCATGTAATTTTGGCAACAATTCGATTGGAACCAGCAGTCCACTGGTAGAAAAACTTTGTTCCATACTTTATATAATGCATGTGACTATAATTAAGATTATGGCTAGAAACTAGGAGCGGAGCTGAAGTCGGCTTCGCCTCATTGTTCCTGAAGAAATCTAACGGAGGATTGTGGCAGGAGCTCTCTCTAGAGATACCAGAGCCGGAGGCACTGGAGAAAGGAAGCTATCTATCCTTTCAAGATCTCCCCAAGCATAATTCAACCTGCCCATAGCACAGGGCGAATGTTGACTAAACCCAGTAATAATTATACAGGTACTTCAGGGAGAAGGAAAAAAAAAATAGCACTTTGACTTAAAATCCTCCTCAAAATAGCTTGAATGGACTGAGGGAACAAAAGGGGAAACTCCTGCAGGTTCCTCCTTCACAGGGGGCCCTCACAGCTTTATGAAGAAAGAATCCAGCCCCAGGAGAGGGGATTTATCACAGCACAGAGTGACTATCACACTCCTCACCAACACAACTACACCATGCCCCAGCACGAGATGACCTCCTCTTGCGCGTGGGGGGAAAGAACATACCTTAATCCTCACACTACACAATTTTTCCTGTCTTTTCCTTTATCCAATAGCTCAGCAGAAGGATTTTTAAAATTTATTTCTTTTTTTCCTCTTTCCCTACCCCCAGGCTCATGCACCTGATCAGAACACCAGCTCTTTTCAGTAAGCCGTGGTCATCTGATTGTTTATCACAGCACAGAGTGACTATCACACTCCTCACCAACACAACTACACCATGCCCCAGCACGAGATGACCTCCTCTTGCGCGTGGGGGGAAAGAACATACCTTAATCCTCACACTACACAATTTTTCCTGTCTTTTCCTTTATCCAATAGCTCAGCAGAAGGATTTTTTAAATTTATTTCTTTTTTTCCTCTTTCCCTACCCCCAGGCTCATGCACCTGATCAGAACACCAGCTCTTTTCAGTAAGCCGTGGTCATCTGATAGACTCCAGGACAGCTAAGCTCCGCCACCGAAAAACCCAGGCTGCTTTTCTCCGGCCGAACGCCCGCTGAATCCATCAAAGCTTCGGGCAGCAGCGGACGTGTGTATTCATATGCTTTGCTAAATCTGTTCCAAGCTGATGAACAGCCTAAATGGATTTTAAATTTCATAGCAAGCTTAGGCTACCACTTCGCATCTGCACTGGCTGCCATTCAGCCCAAGAATAATTTAATACTTTACACTGCGCCTCTGCTCAAAAGATAAAACGGTACAGGTCTTCAGAAAAGACAAAGCATTTACATTTTTTATGGAGTGCATTTTTGATCCCTTTGCGGCGATCTCAGTCTTAGCATTTTCAAAGTTTACGCCTTGAGAGTGCTACGAAAACAAGACTAGGAAGTGCTTCCCCACGACGCTAAAATCAGCCCTCAGATGACAGGAACAGCACACAGATGACCTGAGATATTTCCATACATTACATCACCAGTTTCAGGATGTATCAGACACTTTAAAGCTAAACAATATCACTAATTTCAGGACAACTCTTTATGGACCAGCTCTGTTAGTGACCTCATTTAATCTGCTTGTAAAGCACAATTCCTTTATCTAAGAGCAGAGGGCATGAGTTACCACCCCTGTGAAAATCCCTTTTTTTAGCTGCTGGCAGTGACTCGCTGTGTTTTAGGGTCAATTTCATCTACATTTATAGGACGAAGCTTCTCTAAAGCTTCATTATTTCTCTGCGTGGCTTGTAGGATGAAGTCATTTACCAGCGAACAGCGGCTTCTTGGCAGAATCGCCGGCTTTGGGTAAACAGTCGAGATGTGGATGTGGGCTGTACACCCACCCCTGTGCCAATCGGGGGGGGTTCAACCAGCATCACTGTGCTTGAACTGGGCAAGCTGGGAATCGGGCTGTGGCCAAGTCCCATGACTAAATCAATCCATCCTGCCTAAAAAAAAAAAAACAACAAAAAAAAAAACAACAACCCCCTTTTTTTTCTTTTAAGCAATCCAACCTGCCTAAAAAAAAAAAAACAACAAAAAAAAAAACAACAACCCCCTTTTTTTTCTTTTAAATTTCAAAACAAATGCAGAAAAGATTCCACAAATCCAAACGTTTCACGTGGAACAGATTTAAAAGGAGCGTTTGAAATGCACATGACAAAAAAGCCAAGAAGGGCCTGGAGGACTGGAGGAACGCCACATCCCCCAGCGGGCAACAGACTGCTCAAAGCCCATGGCACCACATGAAGATCCTCCTACATCTTATTCCCTACTCCTTTTTTTCTGCTGCTTCTAGCCAAGAATTCAGGTGATTGTTTTTTCTTGGCCTGGCCACACATCCTAACATCTCTTCAGCCTCTCTTAGCATCTGCCTCTTGGAGAACTGCCTTTTGGTCCCTTCCTCCCAAGGGACGGCTCCACCTGGCCCCAACCCTTGGGGTCCATGTTCGGAGAGGTCCTCCCACCTCTCATTTTCAGCAGCACCATCTGTCTGCCTCCCTCCTCCACCACTTTTAGCCCTTGGGTGTTGCTTTCCTTGGTGACACCGAGCCACACAGCATCCTCTCTTGGCCGGAGGCTGAGTTCTGACTCAACCCTTTCCACTCATAGCACATTCTGCAACCCAGAGCAGTGGGAAAGACACACAGTAATAATCACAGCGGGTTCGTAATGACACAGCAGTCCCAGAAAGGCTTTGAATCGAGTGCCAGTGCCAAGCCTTTGTAGCAGATTTGCTACATTGCTACTCTCTAAGTTAGATTTGGGTGGAAAAATAATAGCTCGAACAGTCACTTGCAGGAAGCGTGATCATTATTTCCGTGTGCGCGCACATCAACATATCTGGAAACGCAGCATATAATTGATTAAACTCAACTTTGGTTAAATAGCTCCTCTTAAGATGTGTAGTATCAACAAGCTCTGAGGATTTCAGAAAGGGCTATACAGGCACCCAAGCGTTTCCGTGCTTCTTCCTTTACAATCTGCCTTTTGCGTCAGCTTGTTACACGATTCTAAATGAAAAATAAAAGGCACCTTGCCAGTAAACCTCAGAACTAATGAAAAATTTTCCACGTACTAAAGCTTCCACGCAGCATCCCACTACTATAATCTTCCTGTTTTGTCCTACAGGTGGCTTGAAAGAGCCAACCCACCATAGATGGCAAAATAAATTGTTGCAGTATAGCACTGAACTGCCTGGACGTGCATGGAGGCAAATCAGGGTAATCATGGAATGGTTTGGGTTGGAAAGGACCTTAAAGATCATCCAGTTCCAACCCCCTGCCCTGGGCAGGGACACCTCTCACCAGACCAGGTTGCTCCAAGCCCCATCCAGCCTGGCCTTGAACCCCTCCAGGGATGGGGCAGCCACAGCTTCTCTGGGCGACCTGTTCCAGTCTCTCACCACCCTCATGATGATTCCACCCATGGGACTTCCACCTCTTTCCCTTGTTAGAAGCCATCTCCAGAGTGGGGTAGGTGCATGGAAGGGAACAGAGGTGACAGAGGAGCAGTACGAACATCGATACCTCTGGGAAAATCATGTTTGCAACCAAAAAATCTCACCCGTTGAACTGGCAAAGCTGACTTTTGCCCCCCTTGAGAACTTCAGCTTTTGCAACACACAGCAATGGTGCTGGTCTCACTCGTTGAACTGGCAAAGTTGACTTTTGCCCCCCTTGAGAACGTCAGCTTTTGCAACACACAGCAATGGTGCTGAACCTTTCAGTGGACACAAATATTGATGTCTCACTTGCCAGCGCTCCAGGGGAGAGCTTTGCCAGACTGCAAGGTCCTTCCTCCTGCACTGCCAAGCTAGCAGTTCTCCATGCATTAAGGATGAACCATGCAGCTTCATCTGGGCACCAAACTGCTGCTGCCAAGAGGCTTGTTGGGCTGAATTTCAGACACTCTGAGAAAAGCACAGTGACACTTCATGATAAAACTACCATCTCTGCTTAACAATGCCCGAACAGTCCAATTAAGTATCCCTAAGAGGAAAAGAACCAGGGTAAGAAAGAACAGGTACAGTCCCATTTTAGAAGAGCACAGGTGAGAAGTTATACTTAACATGGTATCTATTTCAAAACACAAATCTGAATGCAGATGTTCTGATGCTGAATGCAAAACACAGTCCCACATCACTCTGTGATAACACCACCTTCAGCTCAGCCAATACCTTGTGCACTGGAGAGTTCCCCTTCTCGTTATTTAAGACAGCCAGTAATCTTGTCATTCTGCTCCAAAGTGAAAGTTGTCCATGCCCATATAAAGCCTAAATTAAGTGCAGCCACTGTTTCCTCTGCTGGAGATAGGCACGAATTGCTTCTTATGTCTTAAAGTGCTCAGAATAGAAAAAAAGGGACTTGAGCTTGTCACAGCCATGATGACTAAGTCTCTCATTTAAAGTCACTATTAACCAACGTCATTAACTGTGGCAACGAAGGGCTGAGGCTTACGCACCCCGTGGAAAACACTGGTCACCCGGCACAGCCTTGCTGGCATGAAGGCTTTAAGTGTACTTGTGTAAGTACAAAAGGGTGTCAGGCTTCCAGCTAATTTAAAAAAACCCCTTCTCATTCGTAATGCAGAAGTAGGAGTAGGGTATGTATTGTAATAAGTTATCTTGGACAGAAGATGATGTGCTTTTGACGTGTCCATCGCACACAGAAGTGTGACTACACCAGGCAGAGCATTGTGCTTCCCCTGCAAGGTCAGGGCTTGTAATAGCAAACATTTAAAAATACTTACACAGTCATGCCCGGATAACAATGCATTTAGTGGCACGAACAATAATTCAGTGTTGAAGTAACAGTAAAATAACGTTTACCCACATGTCCAATACACGTTATGGGATGCACGGCGATACATATCTTGCAGACAACATTACATCACATAGCTTATTGTATAAAAGAATATACTGGAATGATGGTTTTGGAGCGATTTTCCCCCCAGGATAAGATCTGTCATCTATCTTGCTCCTACCGAGCTACGGAGGCTGACAGTGTGAAAGAGAAAACCTGCTGTAGCTTCCATTTCATTTGACCTGTAAAGAGAGTCTGCAGAACACCAGCGAGCTCTAATGTTTCACGAGTGACTATCAATGACAGACAGGCACAAGGAGCATTTTCTACCGGCCATATTGCCCCGTGTATCGCCCCAGTTTCAGAATGAAAAGCGATCCCAGTATCCCCAAGTTTATTAAAGACCGAATTAGGTCGGGGAACATACCTTTGAGATGTTACTCGAGCGGCTCACGGAATGCCCCAAAGCCTTCTCATTCTGAAAGAGGAAGAACAGGATCATTGCAGCAACAAATCACCGTTAGGAGGATATTTTAAAGCTGGTATTAGAAACCAAATTCTATGAAGAAAGTCTTAACAGTTGTGGCTTTGTAGGGTGATGCTTCTATTGACATATACGATAATCACTAAATTGCTTTGTTTGCTTAACAAGGTATTACCTTGCAGAAAAATCACAAAGGCAAGACAAATACAAACTGAGAAATACTAGAACAACCATTTCTTTTCTCTACGAACACTGGAAAGCTCTTATGTCAGATGGCATCTCTTTTGGGAAGGGTATTTCTCAGCCCTGCTTCACCTACACCTAAAAGGCAGACATTCAACCACTAAAACTGAAAGCTTTTGCTTAAAAACTTGCTTAAAACCACCCAAAAGTATCAGAGTGATGTCTGGAGACAATTCTGAATAATCCCATGCGTGTCATTTCAGGAGACACAGCAGAATTACTGAGGAACTTCCTATTTACCACAGAACTCAGAATTAAACTGGAAATACTGTATAAGATGGAAACACAGAAGCTGCAATTCTCAAAACCGAAATCAGTGACGACTGTAACTGCTAATTACTTTTCCGTGTGCAGACCCTGAATGATAAGGGTGATGATATTATCTCCTCCTAAAATTAACTGAAGTTTTCACCAAGATATTTCACTCTTTAAGGGGTCCCAGTTTCTGAACATCGGTTTGCCATAATTGTAACTGGACACCATTGCTCCACTGGGAAGAGCCTAGAAATTGCTCTGCAAAAACTTTTCTGAGTGAAGTTTGAGAAGAAATATATTTTTTCCTACACAAATATTACAAACAAGGCAAGTCATAATGTTTGGTTACAGGTATGTATCTATCTTCCTCTAAGTCTGTGAGACTGGGCTGCAAATTCGTTTTAGATTTAATCCTCCTGAAAAAAGGATAAATTTACTACTTTCTCCTGTTAGCTCTATGCTGGGTAAGAGTTTCCAGAAGTACATCTTTTCACACGGGGTTTTAGGAACCAAACCCTTTCACCTTGATTCCTGATGATAATTTAACTGAACAGAGACACTTCGACAGCACCCTCTTCCAGTTCTCGTTGCACTGATCAGACAGAACTTGAGTCCTTTGCATATAACAAATGGGAACATAGAAAAACCACCCCAAAACAGTCAACTGCAGTAAATTCTAGATCAGCTTGGATAGAGCACACCGGTTTCAGACCCCCTGGCCTATGGTTTGTCACAATTCAAATAATGTTTATAGAATCATAGAATGGTTTGGGTTGGAAGGGACCTTAAAGATCATCAAGTTCCAACCCCCGTGCCATGGGCAGGGACACCTCCCACCAGACCAGGTTGCTCCAAGCCCCATCCAGCCTGGTCTTCAGTGACTGAAGCCCACATCAAGTCAGCCCAGATGGTTGCGCTCGTGGATGCTACACCCACGCTTGGAGATCCCCATCCTCCCAGACACCTTTTCCTACCTCACATCCCCAGAGCAACTTCAGAGCTTTGTGTTGGGAAAAAGAGAAGGCAAGGCAACAAACTTCAGCATGTGCTACCAAAAGCAGGCAGTCCCTTCTTTACACCACCGGTGGCCTCTCAGCGCAGTCCTGGGCACTGCCTCAGTTCATGGATATAAATTGCACTTCCTCCCTTAAAAATGTGAGGAAGCAAATACAGTGCTCTGAAATCCTCTGTGCGTAGGAGTTTGAGTACCCAGAAGACAGTAAAACAGTTCTTCAGAAGAACAGAGATGAGGAGAAGCAACCAGGGAACCTCCCGGCAGTTTTAACTGATGGCTAAGGACCACTTTAAGGTCTGGACCATCAACTTGAATGCCAGATTTGCATACTGCAAGGCTGAGCTTGATTTTCGAGATGACTACGAGCTTTTGCTGCACAGATAACAGTATTCCTGGTACAGAAACAAACACGTAAAGACTACTCCCCCCTCCCCCCTCCAAAAAAAAATATGGACATGATGCTTACGTCAAGACTAACATTGGATGGGACTACTGCCAGAACCAGTATGGCTAAGAATTGCCTCCACCCGTAAGGGAAGGACCTAGCTGATTCCATCAAAGGCAGTGTAACTATAGCAACAGGGGAAAAAAAAAAAAAAAGAAAAAGAAGTTCATTGAAGCTTCAGAAGACGGAAGGAAGAAAAAAGGGGGCAGGGACACGTTCTCAAGCTATGACGAAGAGAGACCAACACAAGCTGGCGAGCACGAAGACTTGTCATTGCGTATGTGTGAGGTGTGGGGCAAAGTGAGCCGTGCTTGGTCCTTCTAGGGATGCGTGGGAGGTAAACAAAGCACAGCTATGTGGGACAAGGGAAAAGAAAACGGTGGTGAAGAACAGGACCCGGGGCCAAGAAGTCTGCCTGAAGCAACACATACAGCTCCACACCGGTGACAGCCCCAGATCCAGCCCCAGGTGTCAAAGACTTCCAGGTGACATTCCTAAAGACAAAATCAGACAGAGCAGAGGTTCCTCACACTAACTCAACACTCCCCGAGTACCACTGTGTGCAGCTGAAGAAGATGCCTGCAAGGGAGCATGACTGAACTCAGACAGGCACCTGTGTTGAAAAGGATGTGCTAAAATCCAACAAGCGCAAACAAGCTGGAGGACAAGACCTACATTTGCACGACACAGTAAATGGTGCAGAGCAAATATACCCTTCACCACGCCGCAGAAACTAGTCCTTCTGCTCTGCTCCCAGAGCTGATTTTATCTGACGGGTGCCAGGAGCCTCTAAGTGACAGACCCTCATAATATATTTATTGATCTATTGTTGGGAACGTACCCATCAGAGGTTTCGGTCAGCAGATGACTGCGAACAGTTGGGTTTGTTATTGAAAGAATGATCACTTTTAAACAAAAAAGTGGTCTTGAAAAATATTCCCTTAAGGGTTACACAGTGCATGTGATCATATATTGAAGTATGGGTGGTTTTTTTACAGGACTCCTGGCCACCTAAGTGTGCTTTCACGTCTCAGACCCTTTAACACACAAAGCTGGTCCGTAAAGTCAACAGGAAATTCAATACAGCCATAGCTCAGGATGGCCAAATTCTGTACTCTACTGGGCTACACACTGATAAGCAGAAGGAGCACCAACTCATCAATATTTTCCAGGAGTGACAAGTGACCCAACAGCCAGTACCAGATCCAACACAGACTTGTGAGTATACACACGTTCTCCAGTCAAGGACCAAAACAGCCCCATCACCCAGAGAAAACTGCTCCAGCCCTTGGACACCAGCTGAACCCTGTCTTGGCCCATCTTCTAATCAGGAACATTTTTTGAAACAGCAGCTCCAAGTACCCCAGTTTACACACACACACGGACTTTAAAACATGTTGGGCTAAAAGCAGATAAACAGATGAGTTTCCCGTTCACTGTGACCAAAGAGCAATCCCCCGTTCACTGTGACCACTCAAGTAGCTCCCCCGCTGAAGGAACATACAGTCCTTCCTTACCAGCACAGGACCACAAAAATTATTATTATTTTTTTTTAAATCGTTAAACAGCAACAGAAACGCCTCCAAGTAATACAGCTCATGAAGTCTAGCTGTGCTGCTCAATTCTCTTTTACAAAAAAAAAATAATAACCATCTATCCTTCAGGAAAAAGCTCTGCAGAAGCTATTAACCAGAGCCAGTGCTGGCTGGTGTTTCCCATGCTGCGATGCATTAAGGATGCCATATGTTTTCCAGTCATTAAGACCGAAAAGAGCTATAAAGACATGGAAGGAGCTCCTAGAATAGGTGGATTTTAATCATAAAATCATAGAATGGTTAGAGTTGGAAGGGAGCTTAAAGCCCGTCCAGTTCCAACCCCCTGCCCTGGGCAGGGACACCTCCCACCAGCCCAGGTTGCTCCAAGCCCCATCCAGCCTGGCCTTGAACCCCTCCAGGGATGGGGCAGCCACAGCTTCTCTGGGCAACCTCTTCCAGGGTCTCACCACCCTCACAGCAAAGAATTTCTTCCTAAGATCTCATCTAAATCTCCCCTCTTTGAATTTATAACCATTCCCCTTCGTCCTATCGCTGCATTCCCTGACTTCGCCCTATCGCTGCATTCCCTGATAAAGAGGTACTAAGTACTAAGTGAGGAACAGAAACACCAAACGGACAATTGGCAGACACAAGTACTAAGTGAGGAACAGAAACACCAAACAGATAAAAATTATTTTAAAGGCAAAAAACCAAAAGCTCACTTTTCACACCGAATCCATCACTGGTACATTGGTTCTGGGATCTTCTACCAATTATTCACAAATTAACACTGACACGGGAGTGGCAAGGCTAAGCTTCTATTTTGGTTCTATCACTGCCCAACAAATAAAGGTCTTTAGAGACTTTTTCAAGCATGTTCTCATTGCGCAGTGATACTTATTCTAGCCTGGTAATTACAGCTCCAAACAAGCTCTCCTTCCTTGTGGCAAAAGAGTTTGTCTTTGCACTTGAATGAAAGGTCAAGACAGATACAGCATCTGCCAGCATGGACCATGCAATTATCACCAGTTAAAGCAAGTGTCACTCTACTCCAGCAGATCGCTCTTTCTGCATGGGATAATGGGAATCCTGCCTTTCAAAATCATCCCACTCCACTAGAACCACCTGGCAGGCACTTAAAAAAAAAAATCTAGATAGGAAAAAATTACATCCTGTCAGGCACATAAAAAAAAAATCTAGATAGGAAAAAATTACAAGTGCAACCTGTAACTTCTCCTGATTAGAATGGCTTGTTTTGGATGATGTTCTTACTGCAATGCCCCAGCTGCAGAATCCTGGGAGGTAAGTACTAATGCCTCAACCCGAGAGAGTCACAGTTAAACAAACCAGGGCAGAGTGGCCAGGGCACTGCCCATTTGTGGTTTTCGACCTGGAATCTGAAAGCCATTTTAAATCTTATTTAGTGCATTACAATTGCATTTTACAATGATAGTTTAAGCACAAGATCGATATGTAGTGAAATTAGATACTGACATCAACCATGAGTGGCTCGGGCACCATTTCAACAAAGTCTTCTGGGTAAATGGTTGCTTTCCTTAATAAAAAACTTGGCAGAACATAATAAGTAATAATTGCTCCCATTTGTGCAACAATTCTTATTCTTAGCCCTTATGAGAATTACAGAAGGGAACACAGAATGGCATGGCTTGAAATGGTGAGGATCTGAAGTGCTGAGCAGCCGAATGAGAGCTCACAAGAATCAGAGCTACAAAGACGATGAGGGGACCAGAACATCTCTGTGTTGAGGAAAGGCTGAGGGACTTGGGTCTGGAGAAGAGAAGACTGAGGGGGGATCTGAATCAGCACCTGTAAATACTGAAAGGGTGGGTGTCAGGAGGATGGGGTCAGCCTTTTTTCAGTGACAGGATGAGAGGTAACGGGCACAAACTTGAACATAAGAGTTCCATCTAAAGATGAGGAGGAACTTCTTCACTTTCAGGGTGGCAGAGCCCTGGAAGAGGCTGCCCAGAGAGGTGGTGGAGTCTCCTTCTCTGGAGACATTCCAACCCCGCCTGGACATGTTCCTGTGCAACCTGCCCTGGGTGGACCTGCTCTGGCTGGGGGTTGGACTAGATGATCTCCAGAGGTCTCTTCCAACACCATACCATTGTGTGGTTCTTTGAATGACCCTTGCACAGCAAAGCAGGAAGTCAGGAGTGAAACTCGGTTCATTCATCAACTCCCATGAATGCAAAGCTGTTGTACAAACACGCAGTCGTACACACCCAGGCACTGCTGCAGGTTTCATAACGCTGTCAGATTTCCTAAAAATCTCTTCCCAAAATTTATGCAAATCTCGCACTGCGACCTGAACAGTAGAAATTAAAAAGAACACAGGCTTTTGGTTTGAGAGAGGGGTTGTTCTTGTTGTTGAAGAGATTGGCATGTGCACTTAATTGTCTGAATGGGATAGAATGAGAGGAAAGAAATGGGAGAAGGCTGAGTGAGCTATTTTCTTCATATGTCAAACCCAATGGATTGTCAAATTACAAAAGCTTTGTAAGCATCTTGTGACTGACAGAACCCAACATTTAATTACTTCAGTAGGAAATGGTATTTTGCATCATACCAACTGAAGATGGACTTCATTTCTTTGGCAGTCACCAGGTCATCACGGAAGAGCAAGAAGCTTACTAGAAGTTTATACAGCTAGTGCTTGGCAAAGTTTTAAGCCTTGCTCATTTCAAATTTTTGTCCATAAAATATGAGGAAATATCATCAAGGTTCATCAATGATTCTTGTGTACAGCTGGAAGAGTAATGGAAGGAAGAATAATGGCATCTAATCAAAGAACAGTAATGGATCTACTCCTTGCATCCCTGTTCTTGCAGAGTGTTTACCCCCAGACACTGGAAACTGAGAGGGGTGATGGAAATAATTTCAAATATTCCCTTTTTTTGCCTTCCTCGTGACCCAGTATAAATACTGAAAAAGGAATCCAAACAATCTGCCCCAACCATTTACTCCAGTATCTCCTGTTCTTGGATGATCCCACTTGATTCTCTGGGACCACGAATCCACGAATGAGAGAAGAAACCAAATATAAAATTTTCCGATCTCCCATCACAGTGGAAAAACCTATAGCAAGTTGCCTGTGGATTACACAGACACCTCACTAACTTGCTCATTCATGTTCACATCAAGCCGCTTCACATAGCAGGAGACAAACTCAGAAAAACAACCTGAAGGCAAAAACTGAGGCTGGAAATAAACCATAGGAGAGTTAACGAGCTTTATTCCAGGCGCTGAACTTACAGCTGTGCCTGAGAACATCAGCAACAGAAACAAAAATCACCAGATCATATGGCTTTAACAGGAAAAAAAAAAAAAGACCAATAAAAGGAAAAGACGACGGACCAAATGGCTTTAATGGCAGAGTTCAGGGAATTCTATCCTTCTATACATCTGCTTATGGATAACCTGTATTTCCAGCTGCCAAGCCAAACTGGAGGTCTGATCCCCATGTCCCCATCTCAACTGTCTGAGCCAGAAGATGAGATAAAAGCCTTCCTCTGGCTGAGCTGGGGCTGCCTCACCTGGAGGAGCAAATTTTAATTTCCGCCCAAGACCATCAAAATCTGGTAGCTTTCACTAAAAAGGCAGTCTTTTGCACACTTTCTATATTCACGTGCCACGTGCCCAATTTCTAACAAAGAAAGTAAACTGCGAAGTTTGGCATCCAACATGTTTTATGGATGTTCTTATCTTGCTGTTGCCAGACAACCTGCCTGAACTGGATGCATGCCTTTCTGTGATGCAACACAGAAAAATGAATCCTTCCCTCAGGGAACAAATTACACGAATTACAAAAGACATGATCCAAAAATATACACCTTTCTTGATAATGGAAGCAGCGTGCTTTAACCTTACCTGTGCGACAGCAAAAATGCCTTTTCAAACAAATCCATCTATTTAAAAGCAGAAAGAGGGAGGCAAACACCCAGGAAGCCAGCAATTATAAACAGATTAAAAGGAATAACCTTCTATCTTTTGTGAAGTAACTGCATTTAATGCAACTGCTGGAATTCTTATGGGACACTAAACACATCAATACGCCAAAGCAATTGACTGTTTTAAACATTCACAGATTAAAAAAATCAAACACCCTCTCGGCAACTGGTAATTTGGAATTTCTCAAGCTGCCAACAGCTACAGGAAGCCGACAGCCCAGACAGAGTCTCCGAAGAGCTGGCCCTTCTTGGTGGCCACACTTGCTGGAGGACCAGGCTGTGCTGTAGCTGGTGGCCCTGGGACAGGGTGGCAGGTGGCCACGCAGCCTTGGACGTGACACAAGTGCCTCTGCTTAGCTAAAGAGGTCCACAAAGTCCAACTCATATCATACTATCGAAATACACCATTAAAACAGTGAATCACAGAATCATCTCTTAGCCAAGGTTGCAAAGGGCCTTTTGAATCTAAAACCAGATTCAGAATGATACCAGAAAACTGGATGCTTCCCAAAGCAAACTTCATATTTCAAGTTGCTTCTATTCCGCTCAAGGATTTTATCCTCTTTTCCTCCCGTTCCATCTTAAGATATTCAGATTGCTTATTAACCTATTTCTGACTCCACAGACCGTAAAGGCAAATGATATTCCCTATAGCAACAAGAGACATCACTTCCCAAACGATGCTGGGAAAGCGTTCAGGGTATTTTTGGTAACATTTAACATGATATGGCCAAAAGCACATGACAGAAGAGCTCTCAAAAGAGCACTTGTAGATATCAGACCTGCTCAGTAACACCTACTCGGTACAGACCAGCTTGGTTGTGCCTGAAATTTCACCTTCCCATTTTTATCAGTGCAGTTTGCAAAATATTCTGATCCGCAGCATTTCAGACTCACTTAGTGTTAAAGGATCACACAAATTTAGGTAAATGAGGAGCTGGGCCCTATGGATCCCATCAAAGTCACTTTGCTAAACACTGGTTAGAGTTAGATCCTTCTAAAAATCTAACCTGTAATGTTCTGGAGAGCTTAAAGCACATTAAATTTCTTACAACAATTGTTTGTAAGGTCAGAGAACACACAAAGAATAATATCTAAGACAAACAACACATTCAACCATCCTTCCTTACAGAAATAAATCAAAACTGCTTAAGGAAAACAGTGCTCTCGGATGAAAGATGATTCACAGCTAAGAGAAAAGGCACCCTGCATTTGAAGGGTAGTGCATTTAAACTGCAGCACAGGAATCTTTTCTTTGGCAGGGGAGTTGGAACTCGATGATCTTGGAGGTCCCTTCCAACCCAAACCATTCTATGATTTTATGATTTCAACTTTTTTATTTGAAGAAGCTATTGAAGAAACAAAGATGGTATGGCCATATAGAACCAGGGGGAAAGTCTTTGACAATGGCACCAAAAGCAAAATGGTGAGATTTTCTCTCTTCAAGATGTAGCAGCAATCAACAAAGCCAACAAAATGCCAACATGGAGAAGAAAGGGGTGGAAATGAACACAGAAAAAACCAATGGGAGGTCATCAGCTTTTGCGTATGGTCACTAGAGGTTAAGCACTGGCTTTATGGAAGTCAGGGGGAATTCCACCACTAATCCTGGCTTTATGGAAGTCCAGGGGAATTCCATCACTAAAGTCAATCAGTCGGGAGTCTGGCCTCTGCTAGTAAGAGATGCTGCAGAAATGCAAAGACTTCAGCCACAAACAACTGAGGTGGCCAACAACAAGACAAGTCCTTCTATGAAGACAGCTGAAGCAACAGATTATTATAAGTAAATAAATAACGTGAAGAAAAGTAGCAAGACTTGGGCAGTTTCACACCTTCAGAAGACGACCAGGCAGCAGGTGACTCAAGCCAGCTATTGCTGGCTGAAACACATACACTTGGATGAATTGTTTCCTGGAGGAAGCAATAAA